>NC_140506.1:75777614-76137614 GCF_964339955.1 Pipistrellus hanaki | reverse complement strand
TAGCTGAGATGACTTCAGATTCAAGATGGGGCATGACCTGGCAGGGCTCCCGAATAGCAGTGGCAGAACCAGGACCAGAGTCCACACTGCTCTCCCATTTCATCTTTGTAACAAAGCAACAGCAATGGGACAGAGACCTCAGGAGGCTGAGGAAATGCTAGGCAGCGGTCTGAGCTGGTGCTCTTGGAGGACTGGCAGTTTAGGTGAGTGAGTAGAACTCTCTCTAGTCCTTTTCTCTAAGGCATAATGAGGTCCTTGGAGAAAAACCTATTTACTCTGTGGTACATTGCAAATGTAACATGACAATAACAACACAGGCCCAAACAGTGAGCTGTTTGCTCCCAAAGTGAGAATGTTCTCCACTTTGGACCCACTGCACTCAGAGATTTGGTAGCATCCTTTGCAGGCTCTACAGAAATCAGACAGACCAGAAAGCTGGTGAACGGAGTAAGGACTAACTAACTATTGCCTTGAACCCTGCGGTTTTCCCTGTATTATAGGGGATAAGATGCACTTCTTTTCTCCTAAAAGCATTCTGCATTCAGTTGATATCTCAGACCACAATGGGACATTGGCCAATGACAGGCCTCTTCAGTGTGTCAGGAAACATATTTCACTGCCCTTCTTCCGTGCCACAGGCTCCCTTTCCTGGGCAGTGAGCTGAGTTCTCTGTTTATTTATCACCTCTGCGATTCTCATCATTGTCTCCCCCATGCTAAGCATCCCTCCTGACATCACATTCTGAAGGCCGATCAGATGAGTGCAGGCTTAGTAGGTCTGACACCCAGTTTGTGGCCAGGTTGCAAATGCCCGGTGCCTCCGACCTTTCAGGGACACAGAGCTGATTGGACATACGTGTTTAGATGAATCACGTGAACATTCCAGTTCTTAGGCCCACTGTTAACCATCCCTCATAGAAAGAGGTCACTAATTGTATGTTCATCTCTGTGGATTTCGCTGGTGCTTTGATTAAAATGTCTCTGCTCATTCAGTCCTTAGAAAAGCATCACAAATAATTCATCGCCTCTGGACCTGCTGCTACATGATGGCCAGTGAACTTAGCTTCTGGGAAAGGGAAGGTAACATGAGCTAAAAGCTTATAGGTACTGTACATGCTAATTGCTCTATGCTATCCTATTTAACATTGCTGTAACCCTACAAGGTAAATTCATTTATTAGCAACAATTCAGAAAGGTTACTCAGCTCCTTTAAATTCAAATCCAGAAGAATATGATCGAAGACTCATGTTCTTTCACACACACACACACACACACACACACACACACACACACACGTGCATGCACACGCTCACAAAGCAATACTGTGTAAGAAAAAATGTTAAATAGAAACTGTACACTATGAACAATTATATACCAAAAGATTAGTTAACTTAAAAAAAACACACAATAAATTCCTAGAAACCTAAAACCTATCATGACAGAATCATAAAGTGATAGAAAAATCTGAAAAGAACAAAAAAGAGTAAGAAGATTGAATCAATAAAAAAATCTCCCAATAAATAAAAGCTCAGTACCATATGACTTCACTGGTGAATTCTACCAAATATTTAAAGGACTAATAATAAACTTTGTCAAACTCTCCCAAAATTTGAAGAGGAGAGTACACTTCCAAATAATTTTATGAGGCTATCATTACCCTGATCTGAAGCCTAACATGGGCACTATAAGGAAGAAAATTACAGACCAATACCTTTTATGAACACAGATGACAAAATCCTCTATAAAATACTAGCAAACCAAGTTGAACAGCACATCAAAAGGATCAAATACCATGATCAAGCAGAATTTATTCCTGGCATGCAAGGATGGTTCAATAGAAGCAAATCAATAAATGAGATATTCCACATTAATAGAATGAAAGAAAAATCATATGTTATTCTCAATAGATACAGAATTTGACGAAAATCACTATCCTTTCATGATTAAAAACTCAACAAATCTGGTATGAAAAAAAGGTACCTCAACATTATAAAAGCCATATATGACAGCCCACAGCTAACATATTCCATGGTGAAAAGTTAAAAGTCTGATATTGGTTTTGGCAATGACTTATTGGATAAAATACCAAAAGCATAGGCAACAAAAACTAAAATAAATAAGTAGGATGACATCAAACTACAAAAAAATTCAGCATAGCAAAGAAAACAATATATTGAAAATACAACCTACAGAATGGAGAAAATGTCTACAAACCATATATTTGATCATAGATTAATATCTAAAATGTATTAAAAAACTCATGCAACTCAATAGCAAAGAACCAAATAAGCCAATTAAAAAAGGGGGAAAGGGCCTAAACAGACATTTTTTTCCTAAAAGATACCAAATTACCAATAGGCACATGAAAAGGCATGGAAGTCACTAATCATCAAGGACATGCAAATCAGAACCGCAATGAGATATCACCTCAGGACTGTTAGAATGGCTTCTATCAAAAAGACAAGAAATAAATGGTGAAGATGTAGAGAAAGGGAACACTTATGCACTGTTGGTGGAAATGTAAACTGGTACCGCCACTGGAAAACAGTAGGAGGTTCCTAAAAAACTTATAATGAGTACTAACATATATAGCCATCCCACTCCTGGGTCTATATCTGCAGAAAATAAAGTCAGTATCACAAAGAGATACCCATGTTCATTTTAGCATTGTTCACAATAGCCAAGACATGGAAACAACCTAAATGTCCTTGGACAGAAGAGTGACTAAATAAAATTATATTTTATTCTACTATATAAAGAAAGAAAACCATGCCACTTGAGACAACATGAATGAACTTGGAGGGCGTTATGCTGAGTAAAATAAGTCAGAGAAAGACAAATGGTATATAGTTATCACTTATATGTGGAATATTTTTTTAAAGACAATTTCATAGAAACAGAGAATAGAATATTAGTTGCCAGGAAGGGGTGTGTGTGTGTGGAAATGTGGGAGATATAGATCAAAGGGCACAGACTTTCAAATGTAGGGACAATAAGTTCTGAGAATCTAATGAGCAGCATGGTGACTACAATTACTACCGTATGGTATTATATTCTTGAAAGTTGCTGAGGGTAGATCTTAAGCATCCCCACCCCTGCCCATTAACAGTTAACTATGTGAAGTGATGATGTGTTAATTATCCTGTTGTTGGTAATCATTCCACAACATATATGTATATCAAATAATCACATAATACACTTTATATCCCATATACATCCAATTATATTTATCAATTACTCCTAAAAGTTGAAAAAGAATTAAAAAATTATATTGATACATGGATAACAGTAAAGAATAATGAGGGGGAGGCATGGAGAAGATAAGAAACTACTGTAGGGTTATATCCAAGACACTTGCTCTTACATTATTTCTCATGAGTATCCCCCAAAGCATATTGTGTTTCCTGCAGTAAAGCCAGGTTCTTTGTAAAAATGGAGAGTAGGAAACATTAACACCTCTTTGTTGTCTTTTCTGACTCCCTAGACTTGTTTTCATATAGTCCCTGGCTCCCCAACACATTTCACAAAGCTCCCCACACAAGTTGTCTTGCTCCAGAGCCACCTCTGGCTGTAATCTAGACCTTGTTTATCTTTTGCTTCAGCCAGCATTTACCTGATACCTCCTCAGTTTTAGGATAGAGAAATTACAGAGATGCAGGTGTAACCTTCCTAGAATAACTTATTCTAGAATTCTATATTGGTGAGACAGGTTCAGATATCTGGAACATTCACAACCACCTAATATGCAAGGCTGTTGGAACATGAGCAACTTCATGCTGGAAGCTCTGCCGGGAACAGGACTACCTGGCGTAGCAGTCAACGAAGGCCGAGGATCTGTAGGTGAGAGTCCCCTAGCTCTCCATTACTGGCAGCAATGCCAGAGGAGGTTTGGACAGAAATTATGTTATTTTAATACTTTTACACAAAAGCTCTACCTACACAATGGTGAGATGGAAAGAAAACATCTGGAGAGCTGCCAGAATGATGCCAAACATCCACTATTTAACAGCATGAAAATACTGGAAGAGGTGTACTTTTCAGTGGTCTCATCTATAAGGAGTCATGTCCACCAAAGGCTTTGGTCAGATCAACCGGCTTCATCACTCCAACAAGCATTCTTCTACAGATGCACCTTAGATTCTTTGCTCATGAAGATTCTTGTAAAGGATTTACTTATTAACAAAAGGATTTGAGACCATAGTTAACTAGTTCTCATGTTATTAGCCCAGGCATCCTTCACTTTCCCTAACTGGGACTTCCTGGAATCTAAAAAGAAGAAAACGAGACCACTAGAACTACTCTAGTCTACTCCCAGACACTGGTAGGGTTACCAGGGAACATTGTGCAGAAGGCTCCAACTGCCTTCTTGGCCCTAAACATCAAAGGAAGGAGATTGATCTCCTGAGTCAATAAGCCTTGGCAGTGCTGGTGGTGCCCTGTTCTGTGTTCCCCAATCCAGCCTTACTCATGCCCAGTGCAGTGTCTGCCATGTTGTATGCAGTTATCTGCTCATGCGGTCTGGGCTCCCCTATGGACTGTGAGTGCATAACAGGTTCCCAGTTATGCTTACTGACCAAGCGCTGGTGCCCAACATTGATATTAGAATATTATTTCCGACTCCAATTATTATAGTTACTTGCTATATTATATTTGATATGATTTTTACAAGTTCACTATGCTATGTTGAAAATCCTCCTATTGGTATGGCATGTTTCTGCATGTATCCAGGACAGTTTTCACATTCTAGTATTACAGGACTCGGTAAGCAATGTGTGTTTACCAGGGTTTCCATGAATACTATCTTTTTGCCATTTTTCTAGGTGCTTGCTGCCAAACTTAAAAATCACATTCGGTAGTAATCGCCCTGTGGATGATATTGGTTACTCTTCTTGAGATGTGCTTGAAGTTTGAAGGTAAGTTGTTTATAATAATGGACCTCACAGACCACCAGTAGTTCACTGGTTGGCGACCACTGCTCCAAAGATTTCCTTAAACCAGTGGTTGCCAACTTTTTGGACCTCACGGACCACCAGTGGTCCGTGGACCACAAATTGGCTACCTCTGGTTTATAGGATGCACCAGGAATGATGAAGGTTGGCCTGGCACTTCAAACTTTGAGAGGCCGTGGGTATACATTGCTTCTTCCCTTTTAAGCAGAGCCCCATTTTCTTCAGGGCAGCAATATGTTTAAACAGTAACTGATTGTTTAGCTCCTCTGCATGTAGTGGTGGCCCTCTGATATAGTTCTGGCCCTCTGATATAGTTCTGGCCAGTGATGGATATAACCAAAAGCATGTGAAGACAGCATTCCTTCCTGAATAAAAAGTCAAAGGCTCCCAAGAGATAGCCTTCCGTTCTTCCCAGATTCAGGATGTGAGATCTGAAGCTGCAACTGCCACCTAATGACTGAGACGACAACATGAAGACTGCACTCAGCGTGGGAAGATGGTAGATAGAAACCTGGAGGAGTGCAGGTTCCCCGTGGCACACTGGGCTGCAGCCTAGCCCCAGAGCTCTTTTTACAAGAGAAAAATCAACCTCTATACTACTGCTACCTTCAGCCCAAAGCACTCCCAATGGAAAGCAAGATAATTAGTAAAAAAATAAAATTAACATACACACAAAAACCCAATTATAAGGTTCCCTAACACATGCTTCTAAGAGTAAAGGGCAAGAGGTAAAATATTCACCCACATCCCAGCCAAGAGGAAAACAATTGCTTCACACTGCTGACAACTTCCTAAAGTAGACCTACCTTAAAATGCATCCAACTCTTCCCACTGTGAACACTCTCAGAGTGTGTGTGTCAGAGAGAAGACCCCTGAGTTGCTTGCAGTGGAGTTTGATTTCCCAGTTGGACCATCTTTTGAATTTCCTTTCAGATTAAATAGATAATTTTTCTACCAACCTTTCCCCAACCACTAGGACACACTAGTCAGTATTTTTGTTAGCACAATGTGTGAAAAATAACATATCTCAGCTTTAGAAATCTTAATAGACCTTATTAGTTCCAAATCATAGACTAAGGCTATTCTGATTCAACAGTTATGCTTTTCTGAAATTAGTCTTTACTCTTCCATTAAAAGCTGATAAAGACAAAATGGCTTCCTGTGCCAGTAATGACCACTTCCCCAAAACAACATCCTATATGCCTCATGTAAGACACTGTGGGCATGTAGATGTACATACATTTAAAAGCCCCCCTCCCCCCCACATATGATAAATCTTGAGAATTGCTTTGTATACAAATGTCCACAAACTAAGAGATCTTTCTCTACACTGATAATCTATATTATCTCTGCCCACACATGTACTGATCAGGAATGTTATTTTCATATTTATGACTTATTGTACATGTATTTATACCGAGTGATCAATCTTCCTCTAGACTTAAAATAAGGGTGGACATACATAGCTATATGTAGTGATATACAGCTATACTTAGGGATAAATCTTTTGTCTTTTTCAGAGATCACAGTATACATGTGGGCGTACACACAAACATACACATGCACACACACACTCATGGTAAACCCATGCTACAGACATTTTCTTTCCTGCAATCCAAAGTAGCACCATAAGGTGGTTAGAACATTAGCCAAGTTGAAACCTTCAGGGCTAAGCACACCACTGTTTTCAAATCTGTTCTTTCATGTGATGTGCCAGTTGAAATTACTTCTACAGCATGGTCAGAACCAGCCTGGATGGATTTATAATGGCTTGCTTTGCTATCGGCACATTTTTGAGAGCCATCTAGAGACAGCAGATAATTCTCTTTAGTTTGCAGGATTACTAATTCTTGTGCTTGCCATCAAGTTTTGAGGGCATGTGTCTAAATTGGAAGGCTGGTTACATCAGTGCAGTGTGCAAAGGATGCTCACAGCAAGGCGCGCGGGAGAACTTCCTATCTCAGCAGTGCGTGGCTCCTAACTAGCTTCTCTCCCTGATCCCCGGATGTAAGAGAACCTGACTATTTTCACTCATTACCTAAGGCAAGCTAACTGGGGAGGGGAGCAAGTAATATATAGCTTTACTCTGTTGGCAAAACTGTGATGATTATCAATGATTGTGCCCCGGGCCCCCAGAATGTACCAGGAGCTATAAACACTGAATGGGTAAGCACAGCTACTGTTTCCAGGGGCTTAAGGGGATCCTTTTCTGTCCCCCATGCCCTGATCAAACCTTCTCTTCCTATAGTCCTACATGCCTTACTCCTTTGACCATTCCCACATATTGTCTTCTTACATGGAGAACACAAAGGAATGCCATTAACTCCCCACCACCCTTTAATGCTCCCACAGTTCTACTCTAATCTTCATCTTGTGGTTCCTCTTGAGCCCACCCCATGAATCATTTTCTTAGATGTCACTCTGATCGCCACATACCTGCTCCTTCATTTACTAATGTTATGAATTTTAAAAGGTGAAGGGCTTTTTAAGTGCTATTTTGTTTTCCAGCCACTATACTCAATTCCATGCATGTTTATGGGGAAAAAAAAACACCCCACAGAATACTGATAAACAATCACATATAAACACACGTTGGCATGCGGGCACATATGCAATATAATAGAGACTTAGAGTTTCAGTAGAGTGCATGGCTTTCATTTGGGGGTGATGCTGAGATCCTTTATTTTTCAAGGACCCATTCTCCCCCCCCCCCCCCCCCCCAGCTGTCCTTATTATGCTGTTTAAAAAGGACCCAGCAGGCATGAAGGGTTCTCCTGGCCAACAAGGACTAGGCTATGAAACCACTGCAAAGATGGCTGCCGAAAGGAGTTTGGGAAAGCTCAGGTGGGCCGAACTGTAATTAACAAGGAAATTTACACAAGTTCTTCCACACTGCATTTCCTGTAAGGGGGAGTGGAAGAAGTACTGACTTTCAGATTAATACTGTGAAATCCTCAATTCTGACTAAATTCTGGCTCAACCTGCTGCCAAACCTACTATTGACTGGGTCTAGATCCCAGTGCCAGCTCTGGTCCAGGAAAGCTGTTAGGAGCTATAAGTTAGGAGCCATAATGGAGTTTAATCAGTGCCTGGATTTTCCATAACTTACTGATACTTGGCCAGCTCAGTTTTTGGCATATGCATAAAGTCCTTGATGTCCATAAGGAGAATGACAAGTTAACAAATCAGTAGCTTTTGGGTACTTATGGAAATGTTGAGAACGAGCCAGCTGCTTCCTCTATTGGAGGTGATGCATGGTTAATTTATTTATTTTAGCATACAGTACACAGATGCGGCTGGGTTGTTAATTTTGCTTTGCTACCGAGAGTTACAAGGTATCAGCTATCGGCTGATTTATTTGAAATCCTCCCTGGAACGCATCAGAATTTTAATTGTTTCCTGGATTTCTGCAACAGAAGAAGAATTGATGTCACTGGAAAATGCCCTGGGTCCCTGCTGACTACACCTAACTCCCAGTGACTGATTTCCAATTGATACAGATGAGGCCTGGGAGGCGGCGCAAACAGATGCACCCACGTGAGCCCAGCAGCCCAGTAATGACTAACAGAGGTGCTGGGGGAGACCGAAGACTTCCTTCCAACAACTCATCAAGCACACGGTTCCTCTCGACAGATGTAACCTCCGGGGCCCAGCATAGATGCTGGCAGGAGCAGATGGTGACGCGGGGCAGCTCTGCTCCCTGCGCCCCGGCCTGGGCTCTGCGAGACGGGGGAAGGCTTGTGCGTGTGCAGGGGGTGGGCCGGGGCTGTGTTTCCAGTGGCAGGTAAAATCCATTTGTCACACCAGCTCCAGCCGGGCTTTCGGCACAGAGTTAATATCTGGAGCCAATGAGGCATTCTGCCCACCGCTACAGGGAAGCGGGAGAGCCTCGCGCCAACGGTGTCCTCTGAGAAGGACCAGACAGGACGGGAAGGGAGTGCTGGGTCACAGAGGCAGAGTGAGGCCTGGCAAGGGAGGGAGCCAGAGGAACAGGCCAGGCTTGCAGTGGCTTTCAGAGCTCTGCTTCCTTCTATTTCGTTGGAAACAAGATGGCAGGTGGAGAAGGGGAAATGGAAAACACGAAAGGAACGTTTTCTATTAAATCTCATTGGGGAGAAATGGCCACTGCCATTACCACCATCAGCACGCAAATCATCACCCCACCCCCCAAATAGCTCTAGGAGAAAAGAAACAAGTGTTTTCCTTCTCTCTCCTCACCAGTGCCCCAGCAATCTCATGCAAGCAGCCTCTACATATTCGCGCAGTCTGAAATATGAACACACACGGCAGCCATAAATTCCCCTCTCCTCCTCCACCTCTGAAGGCGGCCAAGGTACGTGGCACGGAGAGGGTTTTTATGAGCAGGCCTTCGCTGCCAGGATCCCTCCTTCATAAAGAAGAGATTTCAGTCCATTCTGTCTATTTATTTTGTGTGGTGAAATCAAGGGCAATAAACCACGCAGAAATTCACTCTCCCTTATTCCATTTCACACTTCTGTCAACCACGCTTTATCGAGTATCTGAATGAATTTTTAATATCATGCCACAACATGCTTTGGTCTCCTATCAGACGCTGGGACTCTATCCATCTGATAACACTGGGGAGTTCTGAGAGATACTCAGTGCGGAGGAAACAGCTTTAAAGTTTAGTCATTCTGATGGAATGTAAAAGCTTATATCGGTGACAGGTTGACAGAAAAAGCTGTTTTCCTTTCCATTTCACAGACTTCCACGTAGGAACGCCATGAAACATGTCAGGGCTCTCTCCGCGTCTATGAAGACAGAGATGGCATCTGCTCCCAGCGGGACACCCTTCTAACCAGTGATACTATAAAATTTCACGATCCCGAATTCTGACTGACATTCCAAAGGGCAGGGAGGAGGTGTTTACTGTATTTTATAGAACAACATCAATTGCTTGTCTTAGCACATAAATGCGGTTTTATGGTATACAACGCTACCTCAAGCATCTTCCTCTCCCCATCTCTCTTGCAAAAAGAAAAATCACAATCCAGTGTGTTAACCAAAGTGGCTTCTAATTTCCTGCTGCAGGTAGGAGGGAGCTTCTGTTTGCATTTTCCCTAAATTGCACACATTTCTTGACTCCTCTAGGAAACGGTGGCTTACAAGGAGAGGGCTTCCATTGGTTTCAAAAGCGACCGCTGGATTTTCTACGGCACCAGAATTACTGCCCAGTGTCCAACTCTGCTGCTGCCTCCAGTGCCTATTAGATCTGGTGGGAGCAGCAGGGAGAGAAAATGTTCGTGGGACTCGTTTTGGGCATTTGATTATGGTGGTATCTCCTCCAACCTCTAACGTCTTAGGTAGGAAAGATGATGAGCCACAGGACGAGTCAGCAGGTAACAACAAACCATAGGCTGACAGGGTCAGAACTCTGTAACAAGGCTCCTTCAGACAAAAAGGCAATGGGTGACATGGTCATGTCCTTCCCAGGGTTCATATAACCCCTGTTCTCTATGCCTGAATCACACACTTAAGAAATGCTTGGAAAGCTGGAAGTAGACCCTGAACTGAAAAGACAACCTAATATCCTCCTGAGCTCACTGATACTGTCTCCCGGAAATTCCTTCTGAATGGAGGAGTCGGAGTGGACCAGGGAGCCTTCAGAACCAAAGACCCAACTGAGTATTCTGGAGGCAGAGTGATTTGGGCAGGGATAGAGGCAGACACATAAGGGGAAGTCAGGGCTGCAGGAAACAGAGGACAGGCCAACAATCTCCACTGACAGTACTACGAGGAAGGAAGAAAAAGATGCAAAAGAAAGCAGAGTCCTTAGCACATTCTTAAAACCTTTCACATATCCCAAGAGGGGCCACAGGACCCCTAAGAGAGCAAAAAAGTTCTTGTGAATAAAAAAAAAACCCTTATATTACAATGGTTGTGGTCCTTCAAATTTCAATCCTAGCCTATAAAATACCATTCTTTAGCATTTACGTTCATGAATGGGGGTGTGATGTTTTAAAATGTCCAGAGGCTCCTTGGGTGGGGGCAGGAGGGTGGTTAATGACGAGAACATGGATACTGTTTTATGGACATTAAAAATGCAGTGCCTGTGCCACAAACCCCACCTGCAGAGAAACTCTTACAAAATGACCATCGCTAGGGAAGAGAGAGATGAGCTCCTGAATTATTCAGTGAACTGCAGCCTGTGCTGTGGGCCAACACTGTGCTGGGCTGGGAGGTGACTGGCTTTCCTGGCACATGCTAGGCACACAAAGTATGCCTGAAATTCACCTGTTCCTAATGACACTTCTTTGAGATCGATTGTGTCGTCTGTATTTTACATATGCAAAGACCAGGACTCAGACAGCACACGTGTCTGTATGTGGGTTATGCAGTTATTGGAGAGGAGAAGCAGGACTTAAACTTAGGCTCATCTTTCCTCTTAAAATAAGACCCAGAGGGCTCCAATCACCCCTGGGCACTCTCTGCCCACAAAGGGGGAAGGTAGAGCGATAAATGGACTTGATAGCTGGGGCTTAGAAGGTGCTATAAAACAAGAAAAAATAGGCTGGGGTAAGGAAGATTTCAAAAAAAGAGAGATGGAGAGAGGTAGTGTCGGGGGTGGTGGGGGAGATTAAATGAGAGGCTATGCAGAAGGCATTCAAATTCTCTTTTTCTTAAAAATTACAACTGCTATTCATGTCACCAAGCTTTCTGGACTCATTCCTGCTTCTTGCTTTTGAACTCCAGTGGGAATATTTTCAAGCTTTTCCCCAAACCAGTTATTTGAGAATCAGGACAGTAATCTGACATCTTTGATCTTCCAAAACCTCTCTGTAAACACAAAAGTTTAACCAAAAGGACAGCAGCACCAACAGGAGCTTAAGAGGACCCAACTGTTTAAAACACACACACACACACACACACACACACACACACACACACACACATACACACACACACGCTGCACTGAATTCTCTATCAGCACATTCTTCCAAGTCTTCCTGTTTATTCTGCTGTGTCTCTGCTCAGTTTCTTCAGGAAAGAAGACCCCACAGGGAGCCAGAGCTGTGCCTCTATCCCTTACCCTTTCCTAAGTAATTTCTTTTGTTATGAGAGTGAGAGAAGGAACATGGAGGCTTGAAACCCCGAGTTTAGGTGTTTAGAGCTTTTCTGCATTTGAGGATGCTTGCTGGAAGGCAGATCTTTGGCCATGGCTGGTAGTCAGACAGCTATCAGGCAGACATGGACGATCTCATGAGAAAAAGGCCCTCGTCCAGTTTGTTTCAACATGGATGCCAGGGGAGCAGCAGCGGGACCCAAGGTGCAGGATGGGTGGGGCCCTGGCCAAGTCTCCTGACTTCATCCAAGTACTGATATAGCTGATCAGCTGTACCTTTGCCTGGGTTTAGGGTGCTTGTCCTGGTGCAGTGGAAATCTTCACATCCTGTTGTCTTTTATTCATTTTGTGATCACAAGCCCTGCCCAAGGCTATGTCCTGGCAGTCCTGCAACTTCAGAGCAGATGGCTCAGTAAAAGTTCACTAGTCAGGAAGGGGTTAGGGAACCTTGCCTGGAAAATCCTGGTGCCCAGAAAGTCCTATTTGGTGCATAACTACCTTGAACTTATTAATAATGCCATTTTAACTACACCTAATCTCTGCCCAGCCATAGCATTTCTATGGGAAAAATATTTCACATCCAAACTAAGAATGCCAGTGGAGAAAAGTACTGTCCCTTTTCTCCAGGGGAGTGTGTGAGTTCTCCAACTGGTGACGGGGGAAAATCTAGTAATTGTTAGAATAGTCACTGATTACGGGGGATCAACTGCATGCCAGACACCGAAATGGTTGCATCAGATTTCATTCACAAAACTACTCTCAGGAGATAAATACCATTATCGTCCTTTTACAAGTGAAACTGAAACTCAGAAGGTCAAATAAATTGCCCAAGGTCATACAGTTAACGAGGGAGATTGGAGTAGGTTAAACAAACAAGTAGGTTAAATAAATGAGGCGTGCGGCCCACTGGCTACGAGTTTGACATGCTCGGCGTGGGTAGCCCAGACCCGTCTCTCAGTGACTCTGACATTGCTGCTCTCTCACTAATTTAACGGCCTCCACCTGGGAGAGGGATCCTCTGGAAAAGTGTGCTGCACTCCACGCACCAGAGCCCTGGGTTCTGTCTCCTCAGTAACTCATGGCCTGTGCAATCGGGGGATGCTTTCTTTCTTACTTGATGCTTTCGTTTTGCTACTCAGAAAACGAGAGAACTCCCAAGGCGACTCCAAGGTGAAATATAAAGTTTTATGTCTGTAGGCGCTTTCACAGTGAACTGAGGTGCGGGGTAGCCTCGCAGAGCCCCTCTGAGACAGCTGGCCCCGGTCCACCTTCCAGGGGCCTTAACGACGTCCCCAACAAAACCCGGAGCAGCATGGCACCTCTTCACAATCCTCCACTTCCTGGGCTGATGCAAACGTCCTTCCCCTCTATTGTTGCTCATTCAATTTATTTTCTTTTAGTTAAGTTGTGCCGATTCCCGGGCACCCTGGAGGTGCCTCCAAACACAACACCCTATTTTCACAGCAGGAGATCACAGAATACAGGCAAAATGTCTGAAACTTTGAGGGTAGCAAGGACCCCAAAGTACTATAATGATTTATAATACCTCATATTTGGCTGTGCTGGGCCAAAACTGTGCACAGAAAGGTTACGAGTTGATCAAAAACCTGGGGAGACTGGTGGGATAGTAAAAACATGTCGGTCTCTTTGTCTGCTACATCAGCTCATAGCCACTAGATTTTGGAAAGAACATTTTTAAAATTATATTTTTTAATATATTTCATTGATTTCTACAGATAGGAAGGGAGAGGGATAGAGAGTTAGAAACATCGATGAGAGAGAAACATCAATCAGCTGCCTCCTGCACACCCCCCACTGAGGACATGCCCGCAACCAAGGCACATGCCTTTAACCGGAATTGAACCTGGGACTCCTCAGGCCGCAGGCAGACCCTCCACCCACTGAGCCAAACTGGCCAGGGCTGGAAAGATCATTTAAAAATGTGTGTTTCTCTGCAGTACTGACCCCTTTACACAAATGTGCCACACACCACGGGGGACAGGACTGCTCCAGGCAGAATTCATGCTGAGTGCCATGATTGGAGGAGCCCAAGCCCCACCCCATCTGCAGGGGGTCTCCGTGGGCCTTCGCCTCCTGCCTTGGCTTTGCGCTCTTCTCTTACTTCTCCAACAAGCTGGACCCTCATCTGAATGTGACTAAACAAAAGCTTCCTCTCTTCTCTCCCTGTCTCACCTGTCTCCACTGTGACCTCCATGGGGCGGCTGTTCACATTTGGGTCTCCAGCTCAACTCTTGCTGCAAGTGCACCCAGGTTAGCATCTACAGAGGTACCTCACGTCCGTCCTGCTGTCAGCTCTAGCTCTGTCCTTCCAAACAGAACTCATCCCTTCCCCTTCTCCCTCAGGATTTCACCACTACCCCACCCCCCTTTTTTTTTTCTGTGCTATGACTCTCACAGTCACAGAGGGATCACCTGGAGATGCTTTTTGCTTCCCAGAAGTACTCCCCCTCTTCACCCTCACCCCTCCCATGCATGGGGAGCCTGGGGAAGAAGGATGGGAAGTCAGGGAGGAAGGGGAGCAGGTGTGTGTAATCTGAATAAGTCCCCAGGGGATTCTGTAACCTCTCCCCACACTTTGGAGAACTGCTTCTCTAAACCTTGGCATTATTTGTTAAGTCCCATTTCTCTCTCACATTCCTCATCAAATTGGTTACCCAGTCCTTGCTGACTGCCTTTCAAAAATACTTCCCGTATCTGATTCTTCCCTTCCATTCCCACAGCCCCCAACCTCATTATCTCCTGCCGGGATTGTTGTTGCAATCGCCTGCTAGCAGGTCTCTGAACCTCCAGACTCTCTAGGCTCCAATCCATCTTGCACACTGCTGCCAGATTAACCTTCTAAAGCAGTGGTTTCTACACTTTGGCATGCATTAGGATCACCTGGGAGCTTGTTAAAAATACAGATGCTGTGACCCCAACCCATAGATTAGGAATGAGCAGGTCTGGGCGGGGCCCTCGGTATATGTATTTTTTAACAAGCTCCCAGGAGACTCCGATGCAGCCAAAGTTTGATAATCCTTGGCCCAGCTCTGACCATGGTGCTCCCTTCAAAAAAAAGTCCCAATGGCTGTCCACTGCCTACCCATCACCCTAGCTGTTCAAAGCCTGGCATAGTCAGGCACCAGTTCACTTTCAGCCTCACCTCTCACTGCACTCGGACATGAACTATGGGAATCCTCACTGCTTTTTAGTTCTTTGCCTCCTAACTTTCTACTCAAGCTGTTTCCTGTGCCTTGGGTGTTCTGCCTTCTCCACTTCCACCAAACACTGTGATGAACTGGAGTTGGGGAACTCTGGGTCACATGGTCGGTTCATTGCCCCATATTGGAATGAGGACCCAAACCACAAACAAGGGTTACCTATACTCTGCAGCAGGCTCATCCAGGCTCACTCATTCTCAGAATGACCCTCCGTGGTGCTCATTTACCCAACAACACAGCGTTACTGATATTCAGACTTAGGCTCATCTGGCTTCAAATACATGTTTCTTTTCTTCTGATTCCAATTTGCTATCAGTGTAGTTAAAAGCTGATGTAAGGATCCACCCTTTATCACGGTTGCTTTTCAGTCTGTGAAGACACACCTGCGTTGACTAATTTGTGTTCCTCACATAGTAGGTCTTGTGACCTAAAGCTCATTTGACCTACTGGGTGTTGAAGGTTAGGAGTACTATTTATAAGAATGAACGAGAATTGCAGACAATCTCTTAACTCCCATTCCCTGATTCCTGAGAGTAACCAATCCTTCCCATTATGCTCTCCCTGTAGCTTAATGAATGAAACCACGGCACACTCAAAATTGCATCCGATTGGCCAGTCTCCAGTTTGCCCACACGCTCTGCTCTCATCAGCTGAGCAGCAATGGGTCCCAAATCTGTTTATGCCAGTTGTGCTGGGTATTGCAATTATATATTTTAATTAACTATTATCTACATTGTTGATAAATAGGAGTATAAAAAGAAAATTGTTGCTTTTCCAAATCCCAAGAAGATGTTAGAAACATGCACTAAAGGCAGAGACTTAAAAACAAGCTGCTGTTTACTTAGGTGCAGACAAGACAACTGGGAAAGACTGACAAAAGGAAACAAAACTCTTAAACTGAAAGATTCCACACTTCACAAATGCTCAAGATCTCCTGCCACTTACACTGAAACTGAGACTGTCCAGGATGTAATAAAAATGTGAATTATGCAAGAACGATGCACAGGGCTCTAATAAGCAAACCCATAAACAAATGGAAGGCTTTCAGCATGTACATAAAACTGAAAATCAATGAATGCTATTCACCATATTAACAAACAAACAAAACCTTTATAATTACCTATGTAAAATCTAAAGCTAACAACTTCCTTATGGTGAGAGACTGGCAACTTTTACCCCAGGTTAGGAATAAGAAAGCATGTCCACTCTCATCATGTTTATTAAACATTGTTTTAAAGGTTTAACAATGAAATCAGCCACTGAAAGAATAAAGGCATCCAGATTGGAAGGAAGTAAACTGTCTTAATTTGCAGATACAATAACAACCTAAGTAGAAAACTCAAGTGGAATCTATGAAATAGCTACTGAAACTAGTAAGTGAATTTAGTGAAACTGCAGCATATACAGAATACTGTATTGTAATTGTTACACAAAACTGCAAATCAATGTCCCCAAATTAACTGACTAGTCAATTATAATAGCAATAACCAGAAATGGAAGTGAACTGAAAATTTAAAAATTGTATCATTTATAATAGTATAAAATTATGAAATATTTAGGAGTAATTGTGACAAAAGATGTGAAAAACTTATGCATTGAAAAATGTAAAATATTGCTAAGGGACATTAAAGAAGTCCTAAATAAATGGAAAAACACTTTGTTCATGGGTTGATACATGCAACAACATAGATAAAACTCAAAGTAATTGTGTACAATAAGAGAGAAAAAATACATATTGCATAAAACTCTCAACATGTGAAGTAATCTGCAGAGACAGAAAGCAGGGGGCAGGGGCATGAAGACAGGAGAGAGGGAGCAGAAAGTAGAGCGAGGCAGCTGTAGGGGGACAGATATGTTCACTGTCTTGACTGCAGTGATGGTGTCATGGGTGGATACATTATCAAAACTGACTGAATTGTATATTTTAAATATGTGCAGTTTATTGTATGTCAATTAAAAAAATTAAATGTGGCCAGCACGTTTCCTTTCTAAGATGACTTCTTCCTTTAAGTGACTTTCTCAATTAGCGAGCTACATACTTCATTGGTTAAGAGGGCTCTTCCTATACATGTAACGTAAATGGGCCTGAGAGTAAAGAACAATCGTCCCTTGGAGCTGGAACAAGCCTGGAAACCATCTGACAGCACACACAGATTAGGAAGCTGGGGGCGAAGAGGGTTCAGGGAGGTTCCAGGGTTCATGCAGTTAAAGAGCGGAGTTCGGCACAGATTCCCAGCTCCTCTGAAGGATCCTCCAACCTGCAATCTGTGTTCATCCACCAAGTGGACAAGCACCGATCATTCTAGAAGCACTCCTCAATGAAGCAAAGATGTCAACAAAATTCCACCGGTGCTGAGGCCGAGGCAGCTGGCTGCTGGGACCCCATAGAAGAGGCACTTTCACCCCTGAGGCCGGGGTACAAACTGCTGTAGACTCGGCCCACTCACACACGTTGGTCCACAAATAAAAGTTTCGTCTATTTATTTCCTCTCTCAGTAGGATGACCTACTACTAAACAACGTGATTCTGAGTATAAGTCTCAGAGCGGAGAGAGGCTGGCACGGAAAGAGGAACAGAGCTCATGCCCCAGGACAAACCACCACGGGCAGATGGCAAGGGGGCCCCCTCCTCCAAAGCTGGCACCCGCTGAGTGCTGCCTGTGAACCCAGCACCCTCCTCCCTCTTCCGAGGCGGCACACGCTGGGAATCTCCTGAAAACAAGCCCCTAAAGAAGACATATGGTGCTTACTTGCTAAGAAAGAGTGCTAACAAGACAAACTGGGAAGGAACCAGGGAAAAAGCTGACTGAGTTTCTTAGTCCCAGGAGGAGGTGAGACTCAGGCTGGATGGAGGACCTGACGCCTGCCCCACACAGAGAAGCCCTGAGCACTCCTCCTCACCCTCCTCTCCCGTCAGAGCAGCCCCTCAGCACCGCCCCCTCTGTCAGGACTGGTCACTTCCCCAGGCAAGGAAGGGGTGAAGGGGTGGCTCTCTGAGGTCTCATATCCTTGGGGGTGAGGAAGGACCACAGGGGGAAACCTCTCTCAGCTTAACTCCGTGGACACATTCTTCCACGCAGTTCTAAATAGACCAGAATACAGTCCCTTTCCAATCCCTCCAGAAAACAGAGAACAGAAAAGATCGCCTTGCTGAGTGTCTTTAGGAGCAAATGGCACCTGAAGTCTTGTGGGAGGATGTGGGATGCCAACGCTAGAGCTGTACTGAAGGCAGACGGGAAGTTATCTTGAGGATCTGCTATAGTCAGCAGGCGGAGGCAGGCTAAGTATGCATCAGTTGGTTTTCAAAATATGGTATTTACAATACGCAGCAGATGTTCTTTGAATTCTAATGTGAAAATACAAGCTCTTTATTTCTACTGACAGACTAAAAAGTACACTTAATGTAATAATCCTGCAAAGTCCAAAGACTACCTCACAGTTTGGAAAATACTATGTTGAGTCATTAGTCCCATTACTCAGTATTTACAAAACTCACCAGATAAATGTGGCACACTGAGACTTCCTGGTAACAACCTTCTATTTTATTTTATTTATTTATTTATTTATTTTGCAAGAAAGAACATAGCCAGGCTTCCCAGAAGCCTCAATTTGGGAACTTTTTTTCTGAAATGTTCGGAAGCACAACACATGCACACATGCTAAAGCGTTCAGGAGCTCTTTGCTCAGGGGTGAGCTTTTACTGTCATTCATTCTTTAAAAAAAACCCAATGAGTGCCTCCGAGGGCAGGGCAGGGCAGTACATGAGGCTCGAAGTCAGAATGAGTACTCTACAGTTCTTGCCCTCAAGGAGCCCCATCCACTGGAGGAGAGCCAGGTCACAGAGCAGTGCAGAGCTGCGGGATAAGCACAGAACGCTAGGCGGTGGCCTGGTCAGCTTTGAGGGTGGTCAGGCAATCAATGGAGTCATGGGCCAGTGAGTTTCCCAGAGGAAGCGCTACTAGAGATGTCAGAAAACTCTCTTTGGAGTGGGTGTGAGGCAGGAGGAGAAACTGTCCAGGGATGGTCCCTACAGAAAGCAGGCAGGGCAGGAGCTGGGGTTGCTAGAGAACTGAGTGGCTGCGGATAAATAAAGGAAAGGAGCTTGGACTGGAGTCAAACAACTTCATGCTTCCCACCTTGGGCAATTTGCTGATGCCATTTCCGCCCACAGGAAAACCAGGGGGAAAGCACGTTTCTCGTGAAACAGGGCACATGAAAATGTTGGGCACATAGTAGGTTTTCATTGTGTGGTAATTTGCTTCCTTCCTTAGCAATCTCAAAGCTCTGTCACACAAAGGTTTTCTTGACTCCTGACTCACCTGGAAGGATAAATTATAGTTGGGGTTGACTAGAATTCTAGTTTGTTCAGTCAATACCCTGCGATTGTGATTCTGCAAATTATGCAATAAACACCGTCTCCCAGTGAGGGCCTAAACTGCAGGAAAGGCTGTACCTCTGTAAAATATTCAAAGGTGGGGCTTGGTGGTGTGAGTTTTGCTGGCACTTCATTTGAATATAAACAGAGCCTTTCATTCATTCAAAACTCTGACCAGCACGCTTGGAGCACCTAAAGTAGCTGGGCTGGTTTCTGGGCCCATAGAGCTGCCCTCAGGATTCTTCCTGCATGGTGTGGGGAAAAGACAAGCCTTGCGTCTGACACCATGACAGAGCACTCTTTCCAATTCAGTGGTTCTCAGCCTTGCTGCAAATGCAAATTAACAGGGAGCTTTTATTTATTTTTTAATTTTATTATTATTTTATTTAATATATTTTATTGATTTTGTACAGAGAGGAAGGGAGAGAGAGAGAGAGTTAGAAACATCGATGAGAGAGAGTCATCGTTCAGCTGCCTCCTGCACACTCCCTACTGGGGATATGCCCGCAACCAAGGTACATGCCCTTGACTGGAATCGAACCTGGGAACCCTTCAGTCCCCAAGCCAATGCTCTATCCATTGAGCCAAACCGGTCTCCGCAACAGGGAGCTTTTAAAACAGTACTGATGCTTGGGCCCACCCCAGATATTCTGATTCAAATGCACTGGCCAGTGGCCTGTGCACGTGGGGTTCAAAGGACTCCAGCGTGCCCATAGGTGAACAACCTGCCTGGAGTGTACTGCTCCTTTGTTCGTTGGCAGAAACGGTTTGAGTTCTCAGCACAAACATGGGGGGCTCTCAGGGTCTGCAGTGTATGAGAACGGAAGGCCTAGGCTCCTTGCAGCAGGGCAGGGCCAGGCCTTTGCGTATTTGCAAGAATTCCGGGGACTTCTGAGTCACAGGAAAGTTTGAGAAACACTTCTCTCACACAGCCTGGCTATCTTGTACAAAACATGACTCAAGCAGGGGATCTGACCTTTAAGAATCAGGCCGCCCAAGGGAAGAATTCCCTAAAAATCCTTCCATCTTCACATGGCTTTGCTGGCCCTTTTTAGCACGCAGGGCAGTGGAGTTCTTGCCTCTGTGTGCTTGTGTTTGACGGCGTGTCTGCACCTTAAAACTCCTCCCAGTTAAGTTGTTTTCCTCCAGCTCTTCTCACCACAGTAATTACAATGCTTCAAGGCCCTCCAGAAGTGCTGTGTTTTCCTATAGATTCTCAGATCTTATTCTCAAGGTCATACTAGGTCACCCAGAATAGGAGCCCTTGCTCTTTTTTACGAATAAGAAAACTGAAGACCAGGGGCTTGCCCCAAAAAACCTAAGGCTGGTTGAGAATAGACTCAGTACTAGAGCAGAGCCAAGATTTCCTGACTTCTAACTTTGACATTCTTGTTCCTCATCAGTGTTTCTCAAAGTACAGTCCAAAGACCAGCAGCATCAGAATCTCCCAGAAACTTGTTTAAAAAGCAAATTCTTGGGCCCCACTCAGATCTACTGAATCAGAAACTCTTGGGATAGGACCTACCATGTGTTTTAACAAGCCTTCCAGGGGATTTTGATGCACCATTGAAATCTTTTGCCTCCAGCTACAAAGTGATTGGTACTTTCATCAGTGCTTAGTACAATGAAATATTCCAGTATATAGTGCACCAGTCAGCTAAAGGAACACTGGAAAATTTGTGAGCTGGTGTGGACTCATGAGTGAATCCATAAAGCATTAAGAAAGCACGTGCCCTCTTTTACCCCTAAGCACCTGGGGAAACGTTAGGGGGCCACGGCTGAGATGTAGCTCCATCCAAAATATGCACGTTCCTGTCTGCATTCTCCCAGATAAGTTTCAGAAAAGTTCTCATTTACAGGAGTGAAGACTTGATGAATAATTCTAGTCTTTCAACTTTGCACCCATAATTTTTTTTTTTTTTTTTGCACTGAAACATTGCTGTGAAATAGAAAATGAAGTCTTTCACTGGGACTAGCCAAACCTACCAAGTGGCTCCTTTATGATGAATTCATGAAAAATGTAATGTTATGAGAGGAGAGAAGGGTATTTACAGTATCTGAGCTTAGCAAAGTGGAACAGGGAGCCAAAGTATGATTTCTTTTTGGCTCCCAAGGCACATGGCACACAAAATGTTTCTGTGAAGATAAAAAAAAAAAAAAAAAAAAAAAGGCAGATCTGGTTCCGAGTTCAGTGAAATAGCATGATGATTTCCATTTGGCTGTTTTGCAGCAGTTGCCTTTTTAGGCAACTCCTCATTTCAAGGAAAAGTTTGGAGCTCATCAGAGTCACCTGCCTCCTTCCAACAGAACATGCCCTGGGGAGAGAATGCTGGCCTGCCCACCACGTCCTCCAGTGCCTGCAGTGGCCAGGCTGGGCCGGCTGCATGAGATGATGACATCTGTGAGGTTTTCTGCAGACTTCATTTATATTTTCCTGGGCTGGCAACTCTAGGCACTGAAAGATTTAGAAAAAATATAGTCTTTTATATTCCCACCTGCAATAGTTCACGGATAGTTACAAGAAAGGACTAGGAAAGGACAGGGTCTACATTTTGTGAAAGATTTAGGACTCAAACTGTGGGTCATCCCACACCTTAGCTGGATTTGATTAAGGTCAAATTCTAAGGAAAGACTAAAATCAAAACTTAGACTATGAAGTACAGTAGCGCTGTGCTAACACAGAAAGGAATCACAGATTGCAGAATTGGAGAGGACCCTGATCAACCTGCACCTTTGGAGTGCCATGCTCGGCCAGGTTGCTCTATCTGAGCGCCAACTGACCAAGAGAGCCAGGCAACGCCATCTTGGAATGGATCTGATAGTTAAACCATTTTTCTCCTTAACTGAGCTCAAATTGCTTGAACTTTTTATGTCCTTTGAGGAAATAAAAAATTTAAGATTTAATCTTCATTGACATGATAGCTCTTCAAATACTTCAAGACAGCTAACATGTCCCTTTGTCTAGGCTCTGCCATTATGTAATAACCTAACCTTGGTTAAGCAATCAAAACTCACCAGACCACATTTCCCTCACTTAGGAATTGATGGATATTAGAGCAGTGATCCCTTTTTAGCCCTACATAACTATACAGAGGTCAGTTAAGATGTGAAAGTATTTTCAAATGGCATCCAATGTTAGGCAAATGCAAGACTTTACAATAAAAATGTCAGGTTTGCTATAATTCTCTCAAGCTTCCTTCATCTAAGCCTTATACTTGGATTGATTGAAAATAATAGTTCAGAAACTACTGAGAACTCTCTTGACACTGACATATAGCCTATCATCTACAAGTTTAGTTTTTTTCATCTATATTTTATAGAGGTTAATAAATTCACTCATGAAAATATTTATTCAGAATATACTATATTTAAGATACCTTTTCAGCTGTTAAAAAAAATACTCTGTCAGCTGTTATAGAAGTTATAACAAGACAAACGCAAGACTCCTAATTTTCAGGGCCCAAATAAGAGAAGCACAGAAGTATCTGAAATACAAGACAAAGTGCTAAAAAGTCCTTTACTATCTCCCTGCCCCCTGCAACACACACACACACACACACACACACACACACAATTCTAGAAATCCAAAGGAGAGTGAAATCCTATTCCAAGAAGATTTCATGAAACAAAAAGGATTTGAAGGATGAGAGGATTTCAATACATGAGATCATATTGTCAGAAATAAAAGATATCATTTTACATAAATGATACAGGATAAGCAAGGGCCGAAAATGAGAACTTGTAGAGGAGAAAGAATGAATGACCAGTGTTTTACTTCAGCTAAAACACAGAGAATATGGAGAAGAGGAGTGAAAATTCGTTTGGAAGGAAAGACAAGATTTCAGTTGTAGATAGCATTACACTTAGGCTATGGAGTACAGAATGTATTTAGTAGGCTTAGAGGGACTTTAAAGATTCATATCTAAGAAAATGACAATAATCAGATGTGTGTTAATATCTGGCAGTAATATAGGAAATGAAATGCAGTGGAGATAGAGCGGGGCCTGGTGATAGACCAAGCAAAAGACAATAAAGGCCTGAGAAGAATAAGAGGAATACAGCCCAAATAGAACAAAAGGACTGTTGCATACACAATGGCTGTCATCTATGGCAACTGGAGAGTTGAAAAAAACTAAGTCCAACTTTCAACACTGGGTCACACCATGGCCAGAATCAGAGAAGAAAGAACGCCTGCCAGGGTATGAGTTCTGTTTTGAGCAATGAGTCTAAGAAACTGGCAGGACACCCAAGTGATGAAGATCGTTTTGGAAGCTATCCATATATTTAGGAGCCAGATGGTGTTAAGAGACTAGAAAGGGAGAAAATAGACAAGAGAGGGGGCATCCACACTTAAGAAGGCATTGAACATTGAAGCCAAAGGTGGAAGGTGAACGTGGAGTATGAGAGAAGCCAAAAAAGTATTTTAAGATGGAAGGACAGTCAACAGGGTTCTGTGTCATCTAAAGTCTTGGGGAAAGGGACCAGGCTTGGCAAATAAGATAACGCCATAAACTATACAGAGAGAATTTCAGTAAAGTAAAGAAGGTAGAGTCACGACTGCAAAAAGTTAGGTGGGAGCAAGTGCTAAGGAAAAACAAGCAGTGAGAGCAAACTGTGCTTTCCAAAGGTTTGAGAATGATGGCCATGAGAAAAATAGAATGGTGCCTCGAGGGGACAGCAGGATCGAAGCAACTTTTAAAAAGTGTGGACTCTTGAGTATTTTTGTAGGTTGAAAGGGGAAAAAAATGAAGTTAGTCAAAAGCTAGGAGGAGGGAAGAAATAGAAGGCACAAATGGAGGGGTACAACCTTGGAAGAGTTGATTCTTCATTTTTAAGATGAATGAGAAGAGGGACGAGGAGAAAATATTGGGTAAAGCTGAGTAGGGGGCTTAGGAATACCGAGATCATTCATCCTGCAGATAAGTTGGAGGTGACTTGATAATGATGTTTGAATCTGTAAGCAATCTGAGAGTTGGTGAAATAATGGGAGAGAGGCAGAGAAGACAAATAGGGAGCACAAGTAACACTGCAAAAGCCAATATTATAGAAATAAGAAAAAGTTAGACATGAGTGAAATCTTTCTGATTATAAAACATGTCAGAACTAGGAGCCTTCAAAGAAACATAAGAAAAAATTTCTTGGAAATATTTTAAAATCATGCACTCCGGGGCAAGTCCCCTCAGCCCAGCCTGCACCCTCTCACAGTCCAGGAGTCCTCAAGGGATGTCTGACTGACGGCTTAGGCCCGCTCCTGTCCCCCTTTACACACACCCGCCCCCGCCGCCAATCGCTGTCCCCTCCTCTGCCCACTGGCACATGCCCTGGCTGGCCTGGCACCGTCCCCCTGCTAACTGGTCGTTCCACTGTTTGGTTGATTTGCACATTACGCTTTTATTATACAGGATATTATATTGGATATAACTGAACTCAGGTTCAGTCAACTTAGAAAATTGGAGAGGTTAAATATCCAGAAAGGGCAAACCATGGAGACAGAAAGATTAGTAGTTGCCAGGGCCTAAGAAGCAGGAAGGAACAGGGATGGGTTTCTTTTTGGTGTGATGAAAATAATCCGGTGATAGTTGCACAATGCACTAAATGATAGTAGATATACTAAAATCACTAAATTGTATATATTGAACTTCATGTGAAGCAAAGCCAATACACCTTTTAATTTAAAAACTACGCGATTCAGAAAAGAGTATTTCAGAGGTGGGACTCACACCTGAAAGCCTCCTGGTCTTAGGTCCCACAAGGAGCTCTCCGGCTCCTCTGAGCAGCCGGCTACGACATCGGGATTGTTTCAGGAAGATGGCCGAGGAAGGACATTGCCCAAGGCAGCAGGAAGACTGGGGGGATGCTAAGATTCTCAGTACTGTGTCCTTCCAATCAGTGCTTCCAGAACCAAAGTCCATAGATTGACTGCTTTAAACTACCCGGGAACCTTCCCAACATACCTGTTCCCGGGCTCCACCACAGGCCTCACACCTAGAATGTCTGGGGACAGAGCACCCCAGTCTCTGTTTTTATGAACTTTCTGTGTTGGCAAACTTCTATGTCATAACCAGCCACACTGCTGAGTGGAAGCATAAACGAATAGGAATAATAAAACTGGCAGAATGATGGCTGGACCGTTGTTGGAGTATGGTGAGTCCACCAGGCCATTAGAAACAACTTTCCTCTAAGTCTTGACTGCTACGGCTCACATTCCTGAGAGTCTCCCCATGGGTCCTTGTAATCTAGAAGGTCCTTGGTCTCATGAGGACGTGCTGCAGCTTGCTTTAAAGGAAATTAATTCTTCTGTAACAAGAGAAAATGCAGACGCTGTAGCGTGCAAATCAGACTGCTCTAATACTGGCTTTCTTGTTTGGCAGAATAAATATTAAGTAATACAATATTGCCACCCAGTTTTAACTTAATTGGCAAGTCATATTGTAATACCAGAGTTATGAGTTCTTGGAAATCGAGACAGTAGAAGAAAAGCCAACAACTCCACGATTACCTAAAAATGCTTTTTCTCTTAAAAAATGAGCATCTTCGCGTCTTCATTCCTTCTGCACCCACCATGAAACCAACGCTCAGCTAAGCACAATAAGGTGGATCCCTGTCTTCAAGTAGAGCGCACTTAGGGGAGAGCAGGGAGGAAGTGCTGATGAGGGGAAGCGAGGCCAGCCTCTTTATTTTATTTTATTGATTTTTCACAGAGAGTAAGGGAAAGGGATAGAAAGCTAGAAACATCGATGAGAGAGAATCATCAACCAGCTGCCTCCTGTACACCCCCTACAGGAGATGTGCCTGCAACCGATGTACATGCCCTTGACCGGAATCGAACCTGGGACCTTTCAGTCCACAGACCGACGCTCTATCCACTGAGCCAAATCGGTTTCGGCAGGGAGACCAATTTTGCAGCGAGGTCAGGCTGTGCAGTGAGAACGTGACCACAGACCCTGCGTCCTGAGGAAAGTGCACTGTGACCCCAACGTAGGCAAGCGTGACAACAGCCTGTGCAAAATGCTTCCACTTGCCTAGATTCTGGAACTGGGGAGCAGTTCTGTGCTGACCTTTACCCATTGTATCTCTGAGGAGCTGGCAAGCACAGACCACCCCCTCCACGTGGGGAAGCAGCCAGACTGTGATACCGAGACCCTTCACACTGCCCAGGGATTTTGTTACTATTGCATTCTCTCACTGGAGTCCAGAGGGGAATGAAAAATAGCTTTTCTTCACGATAAAGATCAGGGATTTCTGCTCAGAAGCTTATCTGTCCGCTACTCAATACCGAAGCAAACTCCAGATCTCCTTCAAGCTCCTATGATAAAGCTTAGGAGAGAGGCTCTGACATTCCCCACTGGCATCCCCAGGAGTAAGTCTTGCCTGTAGTACTGAGCACCAAGGCCTACAGGAAAGGCCTGGACACTGAAGGCTCTCCTCCAGGCACAGACACTCCCCTGGCACAGCCGGCACCACGCCCAGCTGCCTGAGCTGAGCTGGAGTGGCAATCATCTTTGTGTGGTATGACAGGAGTGGGATTTTGCTGTGGGCCCAGGTTCTGTTAAGATGGCAGAAGGAGTGGCCTGTCACCCAGAATTACTTCTCAGATCCCAATTATATGTTTCAAAAATATTACCTATTAAGACCCAAACACTTCGTTTGCTGGCTGCAGCCCTTTGAACAGGTTACCATGGATTTACGCTGGCATAATGGGCCTGTGTGATGTATGCTCCCTGTCAGCGCTGAAACAACAGTCAGTGCGTCTGAGCAGGCCCACCTGCCAAGCAATATGTGCACTGCTCAGCTAAGAGAACGTCCCCCCACTGAGCAAGTGGCAAAGCCCTGGAACACGGGCAACTGTGCGCACATGTGCACAGGATCACAGGCATGCTCGGGTGGGGCGGTGAGGAGGGGCGGCTAGGAAGTTCCCCTCAAGCTTCCCTTCACAGTGACAGGCAAACAATCACCCCCCCTCCCCACCTCCGGCCCCTTTTCTCCCTTCCTTCCTTGCCTCCTTCCTTCCCTCCCTCTGTTTCTCCCTCTTGGTCTCTCCTCTCTTCCTCCCCACCCCCAACCCCTTATAAACTAGCATAGTCTGCTAATTGCATACATCATTAACACAAGTGGCTGGAAGTTGGCTAGGGGATGATGCTGGACTGGTTTCTGAAGCCACAAATGGGGACTGGATAGAAGAATGATGCAGAAGTGGCTTCTCCTGTGGTCAGGTACTTTGTCAGCAAACAAAGGCACAACCTGATGGCGGTCCCACTTCTCAGAGGAGGGGAGGCTGCAGCATGAGCCTCTGCACTGGCTGATCTGAGAGCTCATCACTCTGCTTTTGGGTGTCTACGGAGGTGCCTCTAGACGGAGCGGCAGGCAGGCTCCAGCCTTTCCATAGAAAAACAGGCTTTCCAAGGCCAGGCACTGGGGCTCCTGGCTGGGAAGGCTCTGGCTAATTAGTGATAGCATGAGGTCTGTGCTGCGAAGAATGCCGCAGAGAGGCAGAACAGATTCTGCTTTTAGCTACTTGTGAGAGAGCAACTACGATGAATGTGCTGCTTTCTAAGTGAATAAGCTCTCTGCAGATTATGTAACAAGGAACAATAAATGGCTTTCTTGCAGGCCATGGAGGCACAAAGCAGTCATAAAAAAAAAGGCTACGGTTTTACTGTGGATTCTAGGTCAGTCCTCCCTAACCTCTTTTCAAGATCTCCAAACATTTTTTCAGGTCCCCAACCACATGGAGTGATGTGCCACAAACGGCTCTTGTCAAGGTCCATGGCAGGCTGCTCACTTGCGTTTTACACAGCTGTGTTAGGCACGTGGGCCGGAACAAGCACCGACAAGCTCCTCCCTAAACAAGGCCTGGTGAGATTATGGGAAAGCCAAACAATGACATTTCTAGCAGCCACTCACTGAAAATTATAGTTTAGTTTTCTACTGAGTAATGACGAAAAATAGTAGAATATATCAATAGAAAAAAAGAAAAAAACACACAAAACCCCAAGTAGAATTTGATCCTGTTTACGGAGCAACATAGAGACTTCATAAATATTTGTATAGACAAAAAGAGGCTGGATGGATGCTGAAAAATAGATCTCTCCGGGTGAAAGAGATTTCGGGTGGTTTTCACTTTCATTACTCTTCTGTACATTTTAATTTAGTTAATAAAGGATGTGTCATTTTATGAAAATCCATTGAGTTCTTTTAATAAAAAAGTGAGAGGATATCCATAATGCAATCCAGCAGGAGACGAGGAGGGAAGAATCATGTGGAACATCCCAAGGAAGAAGCAAGTGAACAAGGAGATTATAAATAGGTGTGAGGGGGGAAAATACATTTATTAGAATTTAGGGAATTGAAATTGGTTAACCTAGAGGTTCAATAAGAACCAGGAATGTTCTTCACGCACAGGTAAGGCAAGAGATGGTGATGATTTGGAGAGAAGATGAGATTCCAGCCATGTTGATGATCTTGAGGTGCCGCCCTAAAGGACAGTGGAGTCTGGAGTGAGAATAGGGGTCTGGGAAGTCACTATGTGGGCTCCCTGGGCACTGACAGCAGAACGTAAGCTCTGTGAGGGGAGACACTCAGTCTGTTTGGCTCACTTCTGTATTGCCCACCCATAAAATGGTGCTGGGCATATGGTAGAAACCTGAAAGTTCTTACTACCTGAGTGAAGAAACACAACACTGAAATTGATAAATTACTGAGAGTGCACCACCCAGAGAAAGCCAAAGAGAGCAGAAAACAAGCCTTGGGGACAGTGGGCAGGTGGAAGAAGGAGGAAGTCAGGATGACAAAGGAGTAAGGAGGATCTAGAAGCTTATTGTCCTGCCATCTGGTGAAATTCTGTCTCTAATTTTCCTTGAACAATTTTCAAAAATTATCTGAGTCTCAGTTTTTGGTTGAATTTTTTTTTAAATACTTAAAAACAGAGGGATGATGGTCTTAAAGTTTCCATCCAGGTCCAGAATTCTATGAATCATTCATCGTTGAATGATTTAATCTTTATTATTAAATTTTTCTTACATTTGTGTCCAGGGTTAACCAATAATTTGCAAGTTTCCTGAAGGCTGGAAAATTTCTCTCCCTAAATTGCTTAATACAGTAATGTTTTCACAAATTGTTGCTCAATAAATAAGTTAATTTGACTTGACCTTTTTGTATTAAAGTACAATTTGCACACTGTAATATGTACCGGCCTTAAGTGTGCAGTTTGCTGTGTTATCTTCCTTCCTGCCAAGATAAAATGCACTTCCATTTTGATTTTATTTTGATATCTTTATTATTGCATCATTGGGAACCCACTTGAGCCATCCTTATTCCTTTCTTCTCTTATCAACTATCCCATTGATATAAGTCACATGATGAGTCATTTTAAGGTACATAATTCTAATGTTTTCTTAGTATTATTTCTTCCTCTCATTTCAGTACTTTCCCCATGTAATAGACAGAAAATTCAACTAAGAGTCTTGTACCAGATCAAACATTATTTATGTAGTATCATTGCCAGGTTTTTTACTTAAAAGAGAAACCACCAATCTTACTATCCAGAAGAAATATTCACCCTATACTCTACTATACTAATGAATGTTTGGTCATTTTAAGATAAGAATATTTCTTTTTTAGCCAAAGATAAATGTATTTGATAGCATATTTTAAAAAACATGCTGTTATATTTCAGACTAGTTTTGAATATTTCTTTGGTTGAGTCATGAGACTGTGGCTTTTGAGTCATCTGGACCCAAACACCATTCAGTTGACTTTGGCTCCTGGAGTAGGTAAGGGGAGCCCTGCCTCCTCCTGGTTTTAATCAGATACAATTTGATATTTACCCATTTCTGACACCTGGCTCTGACAGAGCCCGCCGGTGCCAGTTCAGGCTGGGCCACAGCCCTGACCTTGATGAGTCCTTTGGATCTGACAGTTCCCATAAGCTCAGATTCTGCAGGGTCACTTGGCTCTGTTTTTCCCACCTTATGAGAGGCAGGCTTCCCAGTCATAAACCCAAGCCATGGACCAGAGCCCTCCCCTGAGATCACAGCCACGACGTGGGCCTGGCTCTGCCAGCGGAAAGGGGACTGCTTTTGCGGTTATTGTCAGACGTCAATGCTGGAGGCTGGCTTCCAGGCAACGTCTCCAACACTCAATTCCTACCAAAACAAAATAAGAACCAACACAGGCAACTGAAATTACCAAAGTCTGTCCTCTTGGTGCTTAAACAAACATTTCTACCTGCACTGAATTTTCAGTACTTTTGGTCTCTAGATGAACAAATATTCCACTATTTGCATTAACTCTGGTTGATCCTGGAGCCACATTCATCAGGAAAGAGGAGAGAATGTGATTTGTGCCAAAACCCCAAGTTCTTGTTCGTGTCAAATGTTACACTGAAACAGTGAGTCTCTAGTGCTGGATGCTGAAGGGTTCCAACAAGGCTGTGCATAGAAGTTAATAAATCAGAGTCAATATAAACTCATCGAACCACTTCAGACACTTTGCTCAGCGTCAGGCCTGTTTTGTACATGGCCTGCCCTGACCCTGGAGAACCTGAATCAAAAAGGTTGAGCCCGTGATCTCCTCAACCATGATTTGGATCTGGTCTGAATATTTTGCTTACAAGCCACCCCTCCACAGCACGATTATCTGCCCCTCGTGCAGCAAATAAACCAAGCAACACCTCTTGTGTGGAAGAAAACACCACCACATGAGACAAAAGTTAAAACCGAGTTCTCAGGACACATGAAGCGAATGCAATGATGTGCCAAGACTGAAGGCTGGGGTCTTAGCCTAGGAGTCCTCTACACCTGATTGTGGAGAAAGGATTTCTAGCCTTTGTTTGAATATCCCCACTGACAGGGAGTTTACTACCTTTCACGGCATCCAATCCACTACTGCTCATCTGTGCATTTTACTCTGAACTGAAATCTGTCCTTCTATAAACGAAACACACAAAAAAGGCCTCAATTCTATCCTCTGAAATGACCCAATCAAGCCTAATGGCTTTTCCACATGACAGTGATTTCACTATTGGCATTGAGGCCTAGCCTAAGAGTTGTGGGATTTCAAAGATGGTTGAAGGCATGGGGTTCTTCTGAGGTTATGATAACTGGTAAAAAATATCACGTGAGAACCTGGCGTATTCCCAGCAACTTAAGCCAAAAATAGTCATGAAATTCATAACAGCAGTTGAAAAAGCAGTGCCAGGCCTAACTAAATTAGAAGTGATATGAATAAAATGATATATGAAACAATGTTCTCACAAACTCCCAAAGGCAGGCCCCGGTTAGTTTGCATAATGCTTACACCAGTTTAAAATCTGGTTGGTTTTCGCTCCATATATTTACAGCTTTTAACATTTGTTCACCTCTCGGTTGAATCTTAATATTTTATATTTGTATAGCACTTTAAAGCTTTCGAAGAATTGTACATGTTATTTTATGTAATTTGATTTTGAAATTCAAAATTTATACCAGGCTATAGAAAATAATAAGCCTTTCATTAACCATGCCAGGAATATAGTGAGGTATACAAATGCAATCCATTCTTCTGAAAGCCTTCATGGTGCCTACAAGTATGGGCACTAAAGCAGAGCCCTGCCTGCCACATACCAGCTCTGGGACCTCAGACAGGTTTCCTCACCTCTCTAAGCGGTTGCTTCCTCTTCTCTATCTTGCAGATAACATACTGTGGCCTTCAGTAAATTAATTCACATAAACAACTAAGCATAGTGGTTGAACACAGGATGAGTAGTAAATGTGCTTAATAATCTTTTTTGCTCATCACAGCTAATAACTGATTTCTTTATTATAACATTGATCTTATTGGGACAGACAACATAGAAAAGTATGGTAAAAATAGTTGAAGTATCACAGAGCTTTAAAAAAGATGTGCTACACTGGCAGTCTCAAAAATGTTGTGATGGTCACTGGGTATAGCCACTCATAAAAAGGCAAATGCGTATGATTCTATTCATATGAGGTACTTAGACTGGTCAAAGTCATAGAGACAGAAAATAGAATTGTGGTTCCTAAGGGTCTCGGGATAGAGGAATAAGGAGTTACTGTTTAATGGATATGGGGTTTCAATTTGGAAAGATGAAAAAAGGTCCAAAGATGGATGGTGGTGATGGCTGCAAATAGTGAAAATACTTAGTTAAAATGGTAAGTTTTGATATAAAAAAATAATCCTATAAGTATTGCAATGATATTCCAACAGATTTTAGGCTTCAAGGACATATGAGCTCATTCCTTATCCTAGAAGTACTTAACATCTAACGAGGGAGACAGAAAACAAACTAAAAAGACAAATAACAATCCAAAGTACTCTAATTAAGGCACTGAGCAAATAAACAAGCATCTATGAAGCTAGGACTTGCCAATGACATTATCCAGTTGGTGAACATTAGCCATAACTTACATATGCCAGATGTCTAGGGTCAGAGTCATGGACAAAGGCTGCGACCTGAGGTCTCACTCAATAGCACTTAATAGCAGAGTATGTTTATTAAATACTAAATATCGAGGGGCTCCCAAAGACACTTAGTGACTGACAGCTTCATCTCACAGGCTTTTTATACTTCACCAGGCAAACACAGACAATGGGAAACAGTTACTCTAATTAAGCCCTTTCCTTATCCTCCCCTGGCAGAACTGCGTTCAGATAAAGGATAATGGCACTAAATGAACAGGTTAATTAGAGATAGCATTTACCCCTGCGGGCCTTCCACTGGAAACGCCATTTCACACCATTACATCACACAGGAGAGCAGGGCTCCCGGGACCAGCTCCCAAGACAGCCAGTGACCAGCACAGAACAAAGCAAGGAAAGGAAAGAGAAATCATGCTGGCTTATCCAACAATGCGGCTCATCCAGGATTTCCCCCGTATTTCTCTAGGGCATGAATTGGCAAACTACAGCCTGCAGACCAAATCCGACCCATAATCAGTTTTTGTACAGCCTGAAAGCTAAGATTAGTTTTTGCATTTTTAAAGTGTTGTTAAGAAAGATAGAAAGAAAGAAAGAAAGAAAGAAAGAAAGAAAGAAAGAAAGAAAGAAAGAGAGAAAGAAAGAAAGAAAGAAAACAAAGAAGTGTATGGAGAGACCTATGTGGTCACAAAGGCTAATTTGTGCTGTCTGGCCCTGTCTGAATTTCTTGGCTCCAGAGGAAGGCCCCAAAGTTCAGTTTGCCAATCCATAGGGTAGGAATTAGTATTCAACGTGTTTACTACTAAAGAGAAGGAGGGTAAAGAGAACAGCAATATGTTCATAAGGGAGCATGCTAAATGGCACTCTGTCACCAACAGGCATCCTACAAATGTCATAATTTGATGCAGAAGTATCCTTCCATTCAATGTGCTCTCCTCTTATCCAGAAACTGGTGACCAAGTGGGAGAAAAGCAACAGGAAACCAAGCAAATATCCATTCAAGTAACTTCTTTTTAAAAAATCAAGAACACACAAACTCTTCTACTCTTCGTTTCTCACCTCTTCCTTTCTCTAACCTGGTCATTACTTCAAGCTGGAACATGTTGTTGTAAAAATATTATAATTGAAGGTGGTGCCTGCTACAATTCCATTGGTTTGGGGTGTTTAGGACTAAGCTTGAAAATAGGTTACAAGCTGAAACTTGGCAGAGAGAACTGACACTCAGGGGAGGCACCAATTGCATGTAATTTGAAAACAGCCAGTTTAGAATTTGCTAATTCATAAGAGCTCAGAAAAAAAAGCAAACCTCAACAACCTCACCTAACTGAACATACTTGTGCTCTGAATACAGTTCAGTGCCCATTCAGAAGCTGCCATTCATGCAGCTGATGTTTTTCTTCCCAAAATAATAAATACTTTCTTCAACTGAAATGTGGGTTCATTACAAATAAAAATATTGCTATTGACCCTCTGTAAGTGGATTACATATTTACTTTGCTTTATTGGAAGGCCCAGGAGGGGAATGACCACAACTTCTGCCTTCTGCATTCCATACTGCCTCACTGGGCACAACACTGGCACAAAAAAGGCAAGCTGTTATTTATAAAATAAAGAATGGCAAACACAAAGAATGAAAACCCATAAAGGACACTGGTTCCCGCTTGCAGGGTATGCACATTGTAACGTGGTTCCTGGCAAAATGTGAAGATTCTTGGCTTTGGAGTAAGACTCCAAAGTTCAGTAACCTCCAATGGAACTTCAACACCAACTCAACCACATTTCCAATAGCTCTGGTCTTTCCCTGTGATCTTGACATGGGAAAAAAAATCACTATATCTACATTATTTGTTTCACAAATATGTTAGCACCTAAAATATGAAATCAATATGTTATTTTTTACATAGACCCTCCCTCTTAAACAGCTGAGCATAATGAGCTCACTGTCCATAGAATGTGTATTCCCACCAGGGATATACACAAGGGTTGAACAAAGGTGCAGAGCATGAGCGCACACCTGCAGGAGGGGTCGGGCCTGGGCTACAAGCAGTTGTTCTCAAGGGCTGAGATGCTGTTGGAACCTTTCCATGGGTCTATGGATCATAGTTTCCCATTTGTAGAGTAGAGCAATTTATTTAGGGAGTGCCTGCTTCATATACTTATAGCCTGTATATTTGTGCGCGCGCATGCGTACACACACACACACACACACACACACACACATGTGCATAAAAACACAAACACACATACACACACACAAACCCATGCATACACACATACACACACACACTGAATGACCTTGAATTCGGACCTAATCTTAGGGGGAAATAGTGTCTTCTACAATTGCATGAGGATAAGAACTTAGTTATGAAACTGCCAGCAGGCCCTATTACCTATGCCTTTCACCTTCTTTTTCATACATGAGAATGTTTTTAAAAAGGGAAACATACCACTTAATAGGCCACTCATCTCAACCCCAATAAAATCACTCCCCTTTTTACTGTCTTAAAAAGCTGAGTCCTTACTCCTTCCCGCACACTTGATTTTCTTGCCCTTTGACTACACATCAAACTAAATGTTACTTACTTACAAGCAATTGACTGCAAGTTTGTTTAACAGCAAGACATCCCTTTAATTAACTGCCCCTTTTTATTGGAGTTGACAGGCAGTGCATTTGTGGCATCTCAACTGATTACATGAAGTCTTAGGTAGTTGTGGACAATTGGTAGAGAAAAAAAAGAGCCTATATTTAACCCTAACAGATAGGTTTTATGATTAAGAAACCTCATAGGAAAAAAATCTTCTATAATTTCAAAGAACCACATATTGAATGTCATTATCATTTTTTTTAATTGAAAGAAATTATTTTCATTAGTGGGAAAAATCTGTGCTTTATTCTACTTTTCAAGACAAAATTGTTGTGGAGGCACTGCTGATCTTTCTTTCAGATTCTCTCTGTTTCATGATAGAAATTCTACTTAGGAAGTCTCATAAAGAAATAATAAGAAATGTACACCAAAATTTAACAACAAATATATTTATCACTCCCCTGACTAAAATGGATAAAGACTGTAAACAATACTTCATTTCAATAGTAGAAAATAGGTAAGATAAAGCATAGTAGTTCTAAGAAATGTATACATTATGTGGTCATTAGAAGTGGAACTACAGACTAGTCATGTGAGAAAATACTCCTGGTGTAACATTTAAGGAAAATAAGATGAATTCTAGCCCCAGCAAGGTGGCTCGGTTTATTGGAGCATCATCCCAAACACCAAAATGTTGCGGGTTCAATTCCCAGTCAGGGTACATATATATATAATAGGTTGCAGGTTCAATCCCTAGTCCGGCCGTGTATGGAGGCAACTGATCTATGTTTCTGCCTCATTTCTCTCTCTCCCTCCCTCCCTCCCTCCCCATCTCTCTTTCTCAAATCAATCTTCAGGTGAGGATTTTTTTTTTTTTAAAGATGAACTCTAAACAGTATATATAATTCTAATTAAGTTCACTATATATGATTTAGGAAAAAAAGACTAGAAGGATATAAATTGTTGTCAAGGAGGGGGAGGGTTATAAGTGATTTTTATTCTCTTCTTTTTATTCCCTACATTCTATGTAATTTACTCATTTTGTAATAAGAAAAAAAAAAGTGCACTTTAGAAGTATATTTAGGAAGAGGATTCTCCCACAGGTCTTAATTAGAGGATATTCTAGACTCAGAGCTGTCCAGCAAACCACTCCCAGAAGCAAGTCAGGTTCTTAACTAGGATGACTGCCTGCTAACACCAGTTCTATCTTCTCTAGATTATTGTCAGAGCAGGAAAGAGAAAAAAATAGATGGGGGAAAATGCCTACTTCTGCATTTATAAACAGGCAAATTCTCAGTAGGAGGAGGAATTGTTAAGACCAACCAAAAAAACAAAACAAAACAAAACAAAAAACACCCACCTTGTTATCTAATACTCACATCGAAGGGGTTTTATGCCCACACATTCTAAGAAACCAAGAGGGAGTCACAAACCCAATTCAATTTAATTGGGTGCTCTCTTGACACAATTGTTATTAATAAGATTGTATTGTACAAACCTCCCTGAAATCCCAAATGCGGCTGACTACACGGGCAGAAGCATTTAACATCCAGCACACAACATGTGGTTGTGTCTGCTCCTCTGCTCCGGCCCCTCCCGCACGCTCCTCCTGCTTCTCCCCCTTCCCCCTCGGATTCTCAAATCAAAGGGAAAGCTTGTCTTGAGCAACCCCCATAAATTATTCACACGATATTACAGTGTATGTCAGCAATCTCCCAGTGTTTAAAAAACTTAACTACAAGCCAATTAAAATGTAAACTGAGAAAGACGGATGGAGCCGGTTGCTCTGGTGTGAACTTGAGCAGCTCATAACAATATGCACTACAACTTCCAGACCTGCGGATTTGACAGCTACTTTCATCAGCAGCAGCCTCGCCCTCCCCCATGGCTCCTTCCTCTTCCCTTTAATGCAGTGCTTCTCCCAGGACAAATGGCTCCATATCCTTCCACATTCAGCAGATTAGTCCCCTGGGCCTTGCAAGCAGCCCAGGCTCTCAAAGTGGAAGTCATTAACAAAGGTTTGCTTCTTTCCCTCTTTGTTTTTAAGGACGTGTAATATACCAGCTCATTTTTTTTACAGCTTTAATTTTTAAAAAGGAAAGAAAAACAGAAAAGAAAGACGATAATGCCAGCAAAGATGAGGTACACAATGAGAGAGGGCCAGGGAGTCGGAGAGCTAGCCAAAAGGAGATGGTGATGCTCTAAATCAGCAATTTGCAACCAGTGTGCTGTCTATAAACCAGCAATTTTTAAAAATGTGCAATACCTGACTATTTAGTCAGGGGCACTGACCTTTCCCCCCTCAGGTTGTCTAAAACAAATGACAATACCCAATACAACAATAGCCATTCAGTGTGAATAAATCAAAATTATACCTGTTTTATTTTTTAGATCGGCAAAAATACATTTCTTGGTGTGCTGAGAATTTCCGTAATTAGTTTCTGTGTGCCATGAGATGCAAAAGGTTGAAAATCATGTTCCCTCCATTGTATACATTTCCATCTTTTCTGAGATATGCTCCACACCAGTGGGTCTAGCTGCCATCCTTCCACTTACTATAAATACAAATAAAAGACTAAATAGATACAAACCTGCTATTTCTGGGAGGAGGGGGGAGGGGCAGACTACTGCTTAGCTACAATTCTATTGAGACAAAAACATGAGTCCTTTAAAAAATATACTAGCACATCCTTCTCCTCATCCCTCATCCTGCCTTCCTTCCTTTCCATTTCCCCTCTCTGTAAATATTACGTAAGAAATCTCAATGTGCCATGAAGCGAAAAGAGTCCCTGACCAGGTTGGCCCAGAGCATGAGGCAGAGTACTCACAATGCTGCATGGCCCACTCTTATTTATGGAACTTGAGCTTTCATTTTCTGAAACTATATAGCTCAACTTTAAGTCAGGGTCATCTGAGTCCTCTGAAGAAAGGCCTGAACAAAGAAACTTCAGACATTTGGCACCAATCTAATGGGATAATGTTCCACTTCATTTCTCATCCTTTTCAGTGTTGTGACTAGATGTACAGTTTAAACAGAAGACACAAATGGTCTTTAATCCTTACAGAGAATAACAACACACCTAATCCTAGAAAAACTGCTGACCTTGTGGTAATGGAACATCACCTTGATTGATTTATCTCTGTCATCAGGATACATCAGGTCAATTAGAAAGGTCAAAGTTCACACAGAAATGTTCAAATCAACTCCACCAGAGACATGCTTGTACCTATGAGCCAACTATTAGGATATTATTGATATTTATCAGTGACCCATGCCATCAAATTAGTGCCTTATAACAGAAAAACTAATCAATGAAATAATTCATTACCTTGAAAAACAACACTATTTATTGACCTCAAAGAGATGAATACCACTGAAAATAAACAAATGCCTCATGGGTAGTCAATTTAAATAGAAAAGAAATGAAGCGATTCAATTCTTTGACCAAACTTTGAAATCGGAGGTATAACGGGAAAGGTAGTCAGCTGATTTTATGAATTCTACAGTAGGTTTTCTCTGTTATTAGCCAGAGAGTACTACACATTGCAATCATATCTCAAATTTTTGAGTTAAATTCAAGTAGCAGGTATCTCAGAAAAGCTTACAAGTCAAAATAAAGGCAGATAGCTATCTGAGCAATACATATAATCAATAGATTCATTATGCTATTTGATCCTGCTGGGTTATTACAATGGCAGCTTTCAACCTTCACTAAACATCATAATTATGTAAGGGGAGCTTTAAATATACAAAAATCTGGGCCACCTCACAGATATTCTGACTCAATTGCTCAGGGAGAGGTCTATTTAAACATTTTCAGGTAATTTTAATTTGGTGCTGCCAATGACTGAGAAGAGCTAATGTGGCTGATAATAATAATATCTGGTTATTTGTTATGGTGGAACATGACACCATAGGCTGCACAAAATATGATAAGCACCTTCAATTTCCTCCTAGCCTTTAACCACCTGAAATCTTCCTTCTATTCAGATCAGTCTCTTGATATTTCTCTCTCAGGCTTCTTTCAAAGTCCCCATACCATGCTTTCTCCTTTATGCCTTCCTATTGAAAACAGGGCTTCTGACCAAAAAAAATCACAACAAGGTATCACTTTCACACATAATAGTTCAGCTGTAATAAAATAGACGAAGAACAACAAATGTTGGTAAATATGGAATGGTACTGAAATCTTTATCCACTGCAGGTGGGAATGTAAAGTGATGCAGACACTTTAGGGAACAGTCTGACAATTACTCAAATGGTTAAACCAATATGACCCAGGATGTCAACTACTAGGTATAAACATACTAAGATAAATGAAAACATATGTCCACACAAAAACTTACACATGAGTGTTTGTAGCAGTATTCTTCATATAGAGTCAAAAGTGAAAACAAAATTTCCATCAAGCCGGGACCGGTTTGGCTCAATGGATAGAGCGTCGGCTTGGGGACTGAAGGGTCCCGGGTTCGATTCCGGTCAAGGGCATGTACCTTGGTTGCGGGCATATCCCCAGTGGGGGGTGTGCAAGAGGCAGCTGATCGATGACTCTCTCTCATCGATGTTTCTAACTCTCTATCTCTCTCCCTTCCTCTCTGTATAAAATCAATAAAATATATTAAAAAAAAAAAAAAATTTCCATCAAATGATGAATGAATAAACAATTATGGTATATCCATTCACTGGCATATTATTTGAAAACTAAAAGCTCAGCCCATGAAATTCTTGCATGGATACAGTCCCTAGGCCTTGCCTATGATCAGGGCCATCTTCCCCAGCTGCCAGCAGCTGGCCTCACTCCCAGCCACCACTCACTCCAGGTTCCCTATTCATCATTGGGCAAATTACTTGTTGAGCGCCTGCCCCTGATGGTCAGAGTGTGTCACAGCGACCGGTCATTGCACCATTCGATCAATTTGCATATTAGCCTTTTATTATATAGGATATAAAGAAATGAAGTACTAGTACATACTATGGCATGGATGGACACTAAAAACAAGTGAAAGAAGTCAGCCACAAAAAGCCATGCATTGTATGATTCCATTTGTATGAAATGTCCAGAATAGGCAAATGTACAGAGACAGAAAGCAGAGTAGTGGCTGTTGAGGCAAGAAGTCTGAGAGGTTGGAGGGGGCAAGGAAGAAGGTAATGGTTAAGAAACAGAGCGTTTCTTTTTTGGGTAATGAAAATGTTCTAAAATTGATGGTGGTGATGAATACAAAACTCTGTAATATACTAAAAACCACTGAAGTATACATTTTAGTTGAATGAATTATGTAGTATGTGAATTATATCTCAATAAAGCTATGAAAACCATTAAAAGAAAAGAAGGCTTCTGCTTAAAGGCTGTCTTGGCAGCCCACTTAGCTTCCAGCCTCTTATTAGGGCTGGGGCTGTCTAGCTTGGTCACAGCCCCCGCGTGGTTCTGGGCTGCGATCCTGAACCTAGTCTGTTGATAAGACCTTTTGATTCCAACTGACCATCCTGGTCCCAATATATCCTAGTCTTCTGCATCACAATATCAATCAAATAAGCACGTTCAAATGACACTAAAGACTGGAATTTTATTTATCCTGAAGGTAACAGGGAGTTTTGTAGGGAGTAGTGAAAAGAAGACACGTGAATTATTAGGAAGTCCTTTAGCTAATTTCTCTGATTATATGTTCTCCCCAGTTGACCAAATATACCTTGCCTCAGTGTCACTCCTCATGTAATAACTAAATGATTCCTCCTTTCCACCTACATTGTACCAACTCCTGGCAATTAGGCTCCATCCTGTCAGGTAAACAGATGTCCCATATTCCCTTCATCTAATCCTCTCCTCTTCTTTCTGGCCATTCTCTTTCCTGTCCCCCATACAGACCATTTTCACTCTCAGTATCAGATCTTTGACTATACCATCACTCTTGTATCTTGAATCCTCCCTCTCTTCCACACTCTCCACATTAAAACTATTCTTCATTGTCTAGATTTCAATATTCCACAGAACTCTTTCTCTTCAAATTTCATTATTTAGGGTAATAAATGATATATATTAAACAAACCCCAAACTCATATCATGCACTTTGTCCCAGTGACCAGACTATATTCTTTAAGAGCAAGGATATATATATATCCTGAATGGCCAGTGGACCAGTCGCTATGACATGCATTGACTACCAGGGGTCAGACGCTCAACACAGGAGCTGTACCCTTGTGATCAGTGCACTCCCATAGCCAACTCCTCCTCCCCCCTGTTAGCTGGCCAACCTACCCCCTACCTCCAGCAAGCTGGCTATGATCAGGACTGGGCAAGATGCCCTGATTGGCCCCAATTGCAGGCCAGGCCGAGGGACCCCACCCATGCACGATTTTGTGCACTGGGCCTCTAATAAAGTTCTCTTGATTCTACACAGTGCCAAGTGCTAGGCCAGCAGCAGATGTACTTACAGATCACCTGGTAAAAGGAACTCATTTTTATTTCCAAAGATTGATGTACAATTGGTTTCTCTTGCATGTTCTCTCTCTGCAGTGGTTTCCCTTCCCATTAAGAAAGCCTGCTCTTTGTGCATTTCTTTTTCTCTAGGCTATGTGCTATTACAGTAGAAATCACTCCCTTGGGAAAATTATTGATGGGCAGCTTCTAATTTTAAGCTACAGCTGAAGTAAGAAACTGAATCACAGCTGCATTACCATTTCATTCTGCAAGGAGCCCTGATGATAAATATTTAACCAGAACAACTTCCTTTTCCTTTGCTGTTATGTTCTCGTTTAATTATTTCAACAAATGACTCTTTCAAACATTTACCGCTCTTGTCAAACTCCTAACTACTCCTGGTACGTCATGGTTTTGCTGCCTCCTCACTAAAAAAATACATACCATTCCTTTCACCTTCATACTTATTGATACCTATGGCTTTATCCATTGTTTTGGTCATGGGAGCTGGCCATCAAATATTTCACATTCGCTCTCAGTTCTAAACACCGTCTTTGCCCCATGAGCTTGGGTGTGACTTTCTCTGTGAGAACTGTAGAAGCAAATGCCAAGATGAAGCCTCCGCCACCTGGATCCGGGAGGGCTAAGACGAGCAGAGCCCCCTTCCTGATCCATGTTGCTTTAATAGCCTTATATCTGGTGACTATTTGTTTTTGCACCAAAATCTAAATGATCCTGCCCAATGTCTAATTTTATCACTGCCTTTTACCCGGAAAAGCATGTCATTCTCACTTTGAAGCTGCCTCTCTTCTCTTCCAGATTCCATTCCCGCCTGCCTCTTTTCTCTGCAGCCATATGCATTTCCCATCACCCTAAACACTGAGCGCACATTCATGCTCCCTAAACATACCACAGCCTCCGCCTTTTTACCTTGTGTTTCGATCTCTTTTTGAACTATTCTAACCTGGCCTTCACTCTCATCATTCCACTGAAGCAGTTCTTGCCAAAGGTCGGTGGCCTTCTAGGTGGCAAAACATTTAGAAGACTTACATTCTTCTGCCCTATGGTATCAGATACGACTATTACTTTCTGAAACTTCTCTTTGCTTGCAAAGCCATTCTTTTCTGGATTATCAAATAATGCCTCTATTTTCTTTGCTAAATAGTCCTCTTGAGGCCATCATTAGTGAATATACCCCAGCCTATCTTTTCAATTAGGGATTTCATAAATCAGTGTCTGTAATTCCTACTTTTATCTTCAGCTTTCAGCTAAAGTTCTCTACCTAGATGTCTTCCAGGATCTCAGAGTCAACATCTCCCAAACTGAACAGATTCCCCCTTAATCTCATCTGACCTCAGTCCTCCACCTGTCATCACCCATGCAGTCTTCAGGCATATTCCTCAGCATCATCTCCAGGTACCAACATTTGTCAATCACTCAGATCAGCCAAGGACCACTCTGAAATCTCTGAAATGTTCCCTCTGCTCAAATATCACCACACTACCCTGATCTCAGAGCCCCTGTGGTTTTCCCCATGGTTGCCAGTATCACCTCACCGAAATCCAAATTTGATTATGTTATTCTTCTGCTTAAACACCTCTCTGCAATCTCCTGATTCGTAGCCTAATCAACTTCCCTGTTTAACTGACTATTCTCCTCCCAACACCTCTATTCCAGACATACTAGTATAAGTAGAGCTATCTAGTTCGTGAAACATACCACAGCCTCCACTTTTTTGCCCACACTGGCCTTCAATTCCCCTCTCTTCCTGGTGAGCTTTTCCTCATCCCACAGCACTTTCTTGTTTGAAGTCACTTCCTGCAGGAAGGCTTCCCTACAGTCTTGGGCAGTTTTAGCGATATCCTTCATTAAGTTCTCCTGACGCCCTTGTTCATATTTCTGTTAGGTCACTTTTAACGCATTGTGATGTTTGCTATGGATCTGTCCCTAAGAGAAGTTGGATTCAAGTTGTGTTTAATAAGCCCACAGGGAAAGGAGTCAGAGACAAAAAGGACAGGTTTTCAAGAAAACTTCTCTTGCTTTTTTACAAATGAGCGTCTCACATAAGCTTTGGTTCAGAGACTTAATTGGTAAAGTTAGAAAACCATTTACTGGAACATACGTTCCTCCATGTGAGGTAGCATAACTCTGAAGCTTCTATAGCATAATGACTGGTACTTGGTAAGTACCCAAAAGATGATTTCTAATGAATTAATGAGTGGTTGGGCAATGCTACTTACCATTGTCCCCTTTCATTTGAGCCATTACCCTAAGTACAGCTTGAAAGTTAGTAACTCATTCCCAGGTTGCCCTGGGAGACCAATCTGGCCATTAAAACGATGATAGCTGTCATCAAAACAGCATAGCTTTAGAAGCAACTGAAGTACAAAGTTTCTTTGCAGCTTTGGTTCATTACCAAAGTAGGCATTATCCTAAAATTGATCTTATCTGAAGGTTAAACACACTTAGTTCCTTGTCAGAACACTTAACTCTCCAATATGGTCAATTACTAGATAATAGTGTCCACTTTCTCATGTCTTACTACTTAAATGGTCCGATCAATAAATAAGTGCACACTGCATTATTAAGAGCTTACTGATATTAGACACAAATGGAAGGAGTCTATGAACTGGTCTTTAAAAAAATACCATTCAGGTTCCCTGTCAATTGCAGGCGCTTAGTAAGTCTCTATGGTGCTGAAGCCACGGAAACATAATTTTCTTTGAGCCTTTGCTCTACATTACAGGTATCACATGCAAAAGTATGGACTCTTGTTTCAATCTGTTCTGAGTTTGAGTGTCATTTTATTTATTTTACAAGTAATAAAAGGATGCTGACCAAATGAATTGGTTCCTCATCAAACCACAAAATATTTAAAGATATCAAAATACAGAACCCTTTACTCTAACAGGAAGTAAGAATATATGTATTCTGCTTGGTGATGAAATAGGCCCTCTCTTCTGCAGAAAAGAAAAATTAAAAAAAAAAAAAAAAAAAAAAAGGGAGATTTAGGGCAGACCAAGAAGACTCTGAGGGGAAAATCCTGATCCAAGAATTCTTTCTCCAAATGTTCTTTCTTTGTAGATGGTGTCTTAGGAAGAGTTTTAGTCACTGTTAGCTTTAAAATCTCTTTTGACCCTTTCTGTAATAAGCTTTTCCAGCATCTTCCTAATTTACACAGGATGTCTAAACTGAACTACAGCACCTGCAGAATAAAGGAGGAAGGGTCTAACTATCTATAATAGTATCATTGCTAGAGGGATATGAGTTCAAATTGAGCTAAGTTTTCATTATTTGAGCATTTTATCATTAAAAATTATCCCCAATGAATCCAGGAAAGTTTTACTTACTTAAAACTAGATTGAATACTTTAGCCAGTATTTATACAATGTTTTACTTCTTCCTCCAATACTTGAGTGTCTACAACCAAAGTGAGAAAGACAATGGGCAACATGATTTTTGAGGCATATGATTACCATGAATTTGGCCATGCCCTTCCATGGATCTTGCAAAAATTCTTTACCCCCCTCCCCCCGACCAGATATGTTAATCATTATATATAGATTGCATTTCTATGATGTGTAAGATGCTCTGGTAGCTATGTATATTAAATTATGTATATTAGCCAAGGCATCATATCTAGCTCTGAGTAGTTTATAATCTACTAAAAGAAATAATATCCTAATTATGAAAAAGATAGCCTATAGGGTAGTTTGTTGAGAAATGAGATGAACAGGCTACAGGAGAGACCTACTAGAAGCCAATGATATAGCAATTCCATTTCCAAGAATATGTTCTACGGAAATCCAAAACTCAGTGATCAGAAAGATGAAAAAATGGACAAAACGTAAGTATCCAGGAACTAGGAATTAGTAATCTAACAGTACTGTGTATCCATGGAATGGATCAAAACAGATGTAGAACAACAGTTAGTAGAATGAAAGGATATATTGCTCATGAAAATATCAGAGGGGAAAACATTTATGTCCTATTAGAATATTCCCATGTATTACCAAAGAAGAGTTAAATATACATATGCACAGGAAAAAATTGTGACAAAATGTATCCTTTCTATAGTTCTGAATGGGGCCAACACCATCTCACAGTGTACTTATTGGACCTCTGCCACTTAGAGCCTCTCTCTCACCTGACTGTGGCCACCTTTATGTTCTCATCTCGCTATGAATATACATATCTTAGTACCTTGCACCGTTCTTGAAAAATGTTCTTCCAGTATCTATTGAATAAATGTTAGAGTGAATAGAGCCAGGAACCCTATAAAGCACTTGCTGTACCTGTTAAAGGACAGCCCACAAACCCCAGGGCTTAGGATTCACCTGTTTGGGAATGTACCATGGTGACAGTTCTTCTCAGGTTAAAAAAAAACACCTTCTGATGGAAAAATGAAAAATAAACAAGGAAAGAAAGAGCTATTATTCTTTCACATGTAAAGATAAATATTCCAACTTCTTAAAATGAATTTTTCTGGTTTGGAATATCAGAGTGTAATTATTCTTTAAGAAAAGAAACATTTTAAAACTAGGCTCTACTATGGTATATCAGGATTTTAATGTCTTTTTTGATACAGAATCTCAACAAATTGTGTTGTGCAGCCTTCCCAGATAAAGCAGAGAAGTCAGGAAAAGGAAAAAAGGAAAAACAAAGCAGAGAAAGGGAGGGGACAGGAGGAAAGCTGGATATTTGGGGGAATGAACAGTTAGTTTTACTCCCAATGCTGGTCTGGTTTTTATTTTATTGAACTATTTCACCATCCTTAATTGTCATCAGTATAAACACCTAGTCTGATGTTAAAAGGAACCATTCCTGCTGGTGGGAGTAATAAATGACAGTGCCCTAGGAATGGAATCCTGAGTTCTGCATAAATCAGCATTTGTCATCTTTTCAAAGCTAAGAAATTTTTGTGGTCTGGTATTTCCAGGAAAGGCTCAGTTGGGTTTCCATAATAATCACTTCATATACTCTTAACTTTTCCCTTTGAGTTGTCAAAAGGTTAAATCTACCCTAAATTAGAATTCTTTTAAGTGTGTGTGAGTGTGCATGAGTGAATGCATGTATAAATACATACATATGTATAAATACATAAGTACACACACATATATAAATATATATAACTTGTTTTCTTTAAGTTCTCAGATTTCAGAGAGTTTGAAGGTCAGGCAGACCCCCCCAACCTCCCTGCCTAACTACAGGGACTTGTTTACCCAGGGGGCATGCATGCCAGGCTGAGCGGGCTCCCTTGAATTTCTTTTCCCCCTTTCTGTGATCCGACCCTTGCTTCTTTGGAGGACGACTACCTGCTTGGACTCTATGGTTTAGCACTTTGGGGGTGCTGCTAAAGAATTCAAAGGGTGTCAGAATCTACTGGAGGGAATGAATGATGACATCTTATAAACCTATTCTTTACTTAGATGGGAGCTTTAAAACTCAGGCAGGTCTGAGAAGCAGCCATGGACATACACACAGGCCCATAGATCAGCACCGGGGCTCAAAGGAAAGGAGGCTGAGGCATCATGAAAAATCAACACTGGGTCAAAAACCAAAGCCAAATATTTTGCTCTATCACTTGATCATCATTGTATCTGGCTTAATTTTCCAGGATCTATATTTGTCTGAGGGGGCTGGTTCAACTGATGACCCCTTTAAACAAATCTGTGACATGCCTACTTTTTCCCCAAGTGTAGATGAGAAGCAACACACAGGATGGCACTGGGAAGTAAGACCAAGACAAAGACCAATTTATGGAGATAACGATGGTTCGGGAGTGGGGCAGGTAATTGTGGAGAGCTAATGCACTGCGCGTCCCGAGAACTAGGCTGATGCTCCAGGGAAGACCAGCAGCTCGGAGGCCTCTGGGCAGAATGGTGACAATTCACCCTCACAAACACAGCTCCGGATCAGCCGGTGGGGAGAAGAAACATTCCAAGTAGCAACTCACTTGTCTGACTCGTTTCCCTCTTTCATCTCACCGATGAGAGCCAGGAAAGCAAAGTCCATGATGGAAGAAGAAGAAAGTAGAAAAGTTTCTTAAGTTGGAAATTATGTAAAATTAGTCCCTACTTGAATGGGAAAGGCAGCAAACACTGAGACCACTGTGGGCCTAGTGTGTTACATATGTCCACTTATTGCACCCTAACAACCTGGTGCAGGTGTTACTGTCATTCTCTAGGTGAGAAAAGTGAGATGACAATGTGTTCTCCTATTATTTCCATCTCTTGAGAGAATGGGAAAAGGAGGTTACAAGGACCCATTTCAAGACACTTGCTTAATTTTCCTTTTTCCCTTTCAAAGCCAAAATTAGCACACTTCCCCAAAGAGTTTTCTTTTGGAGGGTAAGGTGTCTCATTTACACAATAAAAATATTAATTGCTGTCTGTCAGATGAAGATGACAGACTAACTGAACACCTTTTATTTTTTAAGATCAAAGTCAAGGTCATTAAAACTTGAGCTCACCCTCCCCCATAAAACCCCAACTAATAATATAAATATATACTAAGAACTTCAAATATTTTAAGGACTATTACTTACACACTAAAGTCAGAATTCCCACTGTTAAAGATTAAGTCCTGGCCGGTGTTCTTAGAGGTTAGAGCACTGACCCTTGCACCAAAAGGTCTCTGGTTCAATTCCCGTTCCCTACCCATGGTCAGGACACATGCCAAAGGCAACCAATCTATGTGTCTTTTTCACATTAATTCATTCTCTCTCTCTCTCTCTCTCTCTCTCTCTCTCTCTCTCTCTCTCTCTCTCTCTCTTTCTCTCTCTCTCTCTCTCTCCTCTTTCATCTCTCTCTCCTTTCATCTCTATCTGAAAGGTGAGATTTAAAAAAAAAATTAGGTAATTTAGCATAATTGAGAAAGCATACTACATGGACTCCTTAGTGGAAGTTGGCTCTGTTTTAGAAGCCCATATACCATATGTAAATTTGGAGGAAGGATTGTTAGCAGTTACATTATCCCATTCTTTTTTCAAAAAGAGGTTGAATGGAGAAATGTTTAAAAATGGTAGCAAGCATCAAACTTCATTACTTTGCTTGAACTCTGTCAGTATTTCTTCTCTGGACTCCTGAAAGTGGAAACATTCCTAATTTGGCCCCTCAGCTATAATTTTCCCTCATATGGTCCTTGCATTGCAGGGATCTCCCTGCATCTGGATAGCAGTATGTTATATTTTACACACCATGAAAAAAACCGTATTTCTTATACAAATATAGTCTCATAACATCTTTCTGCACAAGCCCCAGCTGACTTCCAAGTACTGCATCTGAAAACTAAGCATTCACATCAATTTAGGTTTTTTGGACAGGACTTGGATCCATTTTGTTTCCTTTTATTTTTGCGGGGTAGGAGGAGTGAGGCTTCTGAGATTAATATAGAAGGGCAGAGGCAACTCTGCTCCTATCTAGGCAAAAGAGTCGTTGCCCTAAGACCCAGTCATAGGGGGCCCTTCTCAGGCCCCTTTCCAGTTGTGCCCCTCTCTGTGGGGCAAGAGTACATAGGGTCATGCGGATGAGCCCACCTGGTTCATATATCCCCCCTTCTGAACATGTTCTGCATACCAGGGGCACAGGACTCCCCTCTCCAGATGGCCCTAGGTCCCTTTAGGGTCTACATTAGCAGGCTTCTCACCTGGGGACTGTCCTGAAGGCAAGCCGTGCTGCTACTATATGCACCTGCAGGCCTCGGAGTGGCCCCGGGGAAGCTGTTTGCTGGCCCGTAAGGTATGTCAAGGGTGTAAGGTATGGATGGAGCTTAGATGTGTTGGATGGCTGCCTACTTTCCTGTGTTTATAACCCTTTATGGTAAGAACCAGAATTGGAAGGAGAGAAGTAAGGGGCTTCCATGTGTATCCTGGTCCCAAAAATGTTCTGGCAGAAAAAGACCAAGAAGTAGAAGTGATTTTAATGGTGATCCATTTCAAAGAGAATAGCATTCTGTGCTGACTGGTGTGGTTCTGTTGGTTGAGCACCCTCCCATCCACCAAAGGGTTACAGGTTTGGTTCTCAGTCAGGGCACCTACCCAGGTTGAGGGTTCAATCTCTGATTGGGGTGCATGTGGGAGAAGACCAATTGATGTTTCTTTCTTGCATTCATGTTATCAGGATAAGATATTATCAAAGAATCCCAGTGGCTGAGTTATTTACAAATAAACCCCAGAACAATCAACTATAGGAAAGAAGAAAAAATCAGCAGATATAACCTATTCCTCAAAATGAGCTACACACACACACACACACACACACACACACACACACTATCCAGAGAGGGTTGTGGGCTATCACTACCAAGGTTACAGAAACTCTAGGTCTTTGCCAATCTTCATGCTATCATTATTCTAAATAATTTACACCTCCCGAGCCAGTTTATGGCTGCATGTTCCAGTTCCAATACACACCTTTAAAATTGGCTTCAACTTGCCAGTAGCTTTTGCTTAAGAGAATTTAATAACTACGTATAACACACACCTTCATACAATACACAAGACCTCAGAACTGGCTTTCTTCCCTTTTTTAAAGCATTTATTATAGGTGTTAAATTACGGTAATTCCCAAGCTCAGCCCCTAAGAAACTGAGCTGTCTATGTCAAGCTTACTTCATATTAATTTTCTAAAGAGTCAAGCCAAGATATTTCCTTCTATTCCTACAAAGACCACGCCTTCACTGGTAAAATGCACAGGCCTTCACTGAGTTGTTGGGACCTTAGAGAGAAGGGTTGAGACATGCAGGTCTTCAGAGAGAAGAGAAATGCTGTTGTCAAGGGAGAGACCAGACAGAGGGGAAAGAAGTTCTGGGCCAGGGCTCTCCTAGAAGAAAAAAAGAACGATTACACAGAAGTGAGGAATGGGAAGAAGGGACCCAGAAAATGTACCATGATCCTCCTGGGTCAGAATTCAAGACAGACTTTGAAATAAGGTGGTGTCTCCAGTGAATGTGGGTGGCACCTGGGTAGGAATACCAATGCCTTGTGAGGGCGAAGAAGGTGTGCACTGGCGCAATGAGACTGCTGGGCTATGGACCTCAAAGCTTGGGAGTGTGAACTGCTCCCCCCTGCACAACTCTACCCACCCATCCCCATGCCATCACAATGTTCCTTAGCAAAGTGCCTGCCAAATCTACCTCCTGCCATAAATCTTGGCCAGCAATTCCCAGTTAGAGCCAAAATACTTGGGTTCCCCGCTCTTCTATCCAGGGGACCAATCCTGCTTCCAAAGTATCCCACACACAATGTGCACACCCCCCCCCCCCCCCACACACACACACACTTTTATAATGCGCGCTAAGAAACACTGTGGGCAATTTTCTGGAAATTTATGCAACATTCCTTAAGGGGTCATTTTGAAGCAACAGGAAAGCCTTCATGAAATTCTACTAAAGAACTGGGCCCGGTCCAATTTTCCTACACAAGTTTTTACTAGATGGAAATCCAGAAGTTTTGGCCTCTTCTGTCCGTCATAAAAACACCCTTTGTTTAAACAAAGTCTCCGCTGATGCATTTTCCAGCGCATAGGTAATTTCCAGTGTGGTACAAAACCCACTAGGGTCCTTTAAAACCTGGGGTGGAGGGGGTAAGGGGGAGAAGGAAAAAAAGCACCTACACAGCAGAAGCCTTTATGATCTATAACTGAGAACATACTGCAGTTGCAATAATACCACACTTAGCTGCCTAGGCTGTAATACAGTAACCCCCTCACCACGCTGACCGGCCGCAAACAGAACCAAGAAACCTGGCACGGAACTCTATCTGCAATAACAAACCTGACTTGCAGTAACAGCCATCTGTACAAGTGCCAATTACCCTTCTCCTCCAACGATTAGGTTCCATCCAGTTTTGCTGACAAGCAAGTTAGGCCACATTTTAATAGGCAATAAAGTGTATTATTAAATAATTAGTAGGTAAGGAACAGAAATTAGAGGCTACTTCCCCGCACATGCCTCCCCCCCAGTACCTCGTCCACTGATGTAAAGCAACTGGATCCTCCGAAGAGGACGGCCTGCAACCCGATCCAGCAGTTTATTGGGAGACAATTAGGAGGCTAATGAGTGTTCACAGAGTCGAAGGCAGGAAAAGAAATCTAGAAAATTCCACCTCACCCCGGTTCCTTCTGATCTGCGGCGGGGTCCCAGGGGGGCACACATGTCTTCCACCGGCCCCTTGTTCTGAGCGCATTAATTAAACGGTTAGAGGTACAGGAGCACGCTGCCTTTCCCGTCTCCCCTCTCGCCCGTAGGTAGTGTCTGGTACTTGTTCAGCCCAAAAGGTACAGTTACACTAACTGAAAAAAGCCCCACTAAGACCAATTAAGGTCTTTACTAAGAGGCTGAAAAGAAGACAAATGAAGGCAGAAAGCCCGATTACAAGGAACCTTTGTACAGATGTAAAGCAATTAGAGTGGTCCCGGGGGAAGGCAGCGTGGTTCCAGAAGCACACGGTTTTACAGCCTGTCTAAACTTGGAACAATCTATCTTTTTTTAGGTGGAGAATAAAAGTGAACCCTATATTAGTGTCATATATCAGCTGCTAGTGCTTGCGATTGGCTCCCCGATGCCTGCTAGAGCCATAAAGCTTCTCAGAGACCCCCGGTGGAGGGCAACACCATTATACACTCCACTCTCTCAGGCAGGGAAAAAGACCTGCTTCGTGTCAGAACTGCTTAACAGTGGGGCCGCTGTGCACATGCCCAGAGAGGGGGCTGGACCAGACAGTGGAGGGCAGAACTGGGAGGGAGGGCAGAGGTCTGGGGGGGGGGGGGAGTAAGGAGGGGGAGAAAGAGAACTGAGAGAGGGTCTCTGGGATACATTTAAGGGGTCGCCTTAAGAAGAACAAAAGGCTGCCAGTTTATCCTCCCAGGACATTTTAACAGCAGCCACATTTCTGTCATTAGCCCTCCTTTTGATCCCCTTAATGCATAACATGTCAGTGTTTTATCTTTCCATACGTGATAAGAGCCAACAGATGGGTTTCTTGGTTGGGACCCAGATGTAAGGATTTATACTTGGTGCTGGATTTCTGGAAGAGAAATGACCGGAAAGGAGGGGAAGGGTCAGAAATGTGTGCATATTCCCTCAATAATTTAGGATCAGGAACTCGAAAGGTAAGGAAAGAATCTAGAAACCCTGGATATGTCCCCATAGCAGCCCTGTCCACAGAAATAAAATGCAAGAAGCACAGGGAATTTAAAATCTGCTAATAGCCACATTAAAGAAGTAAAATTGATTTTAATAATATACTTTATTTAGTCACGTATATCCAAAATATTACTATTCTGACAACTAATTGATATAAACACATTACTAACGAGTTACTTTATGCAATTTTTTGACAGTGAGTCTTGGGAGTTCGGTGTATACTTTACACCTGCAGCACATCTCAGTTCGGATTTGCCCCATCTAAGTGTCCAGTAGCCACGTGTGACCCAAGGCCACAGTCCCACATGCATGCTCCGTGCTGGGGGAGGAAGAGCACAGACCCCTGGCCCAGCACTAACCAGGCATAAGACAGTGTAAAAACTCCTTAAGTTTTCAGTGCCTCAACCTGCTCTGTTTGAAGTTGGGGATATTACAATACTTACCTCCAGGGCAGTTGAGATAATCCGTGTGAAAATGTAACCAAGCCTGGCACCGTGTCAGCACTCAATGAGCATCAGCTACAGTCTTTACTATTATTTTAACAAATAATCTCAAATAAAGAAAGCTGCAATTTCCCACCAAACCGTGTGTCTCATACAAGGTCTTAGGGAATCTTTCTATCCGAGGTCCCTCACTTCGGTCTGCGTTTACTGGAGTTGCCTAAGTAGGTTTAACAGTGACTTGAGTCCAGACAAATGAGTCTGGAAGGGCTGCCCCTCACCACCGCTTGCATTCGATGAAGCACCAGAGCTCCGGGTCTGCTCCACACTTGCAAGGCCAGACACGGAGGAATGTGGTAGTCAGGAACCGACATCTGCTGGAGGGATCCACGCTGCCAGCCGTCAGCAAATGCCATCACACTCCAGAGGAATGATTAGCAAGCACCCACCCTGGCTTCAGGTCAAAAGTTGATCGTTGTACCGATTATTTTGATTTTCGATAACTAGGAATTCACGCTGAGGAACAGCATTTTAAAAAGGTGGCATTTAACATTCAACAGAGGAATAATTAACTTTAAAAGTTAGCCAGTGAAAGAAAATGCCAAGGCAGGATGGTGAGGCAGAGCTGACAACAAGCGGGGATACAACAGGACATTAATTAGGTACAAGCAAACATCTTCCCTAATAGCTCGTGTTCTCATTCCCAAAATGTCAACAATAGATATTAACACCAGATGCTGGCATTACATCTCCCCCGACAGTGAGTCTGGGCCATGTGTGTGCTCAGAGAAAAGGCTCGTGTGATTGAGGGGAAAAATCCAATGGGAAATGGCTGTGTTTCCGGTTCTTAAATAATTTACAGACCATTTATGAATGGTGGGGAAATGGGACCTTTCAGGGGTTCTCAACTGCCACATGGGGGAGGAGAAAGTTGGGATCCAGTGAGCCACTGTCCACAGGCAGACAGACGTCTCCAGCATCTGGTCCACTCACCTAGAGGCACCTGAACCCACAGTGCCTGGCCACCGTCCTGCTGGAGGCTGCAAAGGCACCTCTCCGATGAAGTATAGAATCTTCTCTTGAGTACACGGTAGTGAACCCACCGCCCCTGGGGGTAAGGGACATGACTCTAATATTTAGGAATTTTTAGAAAAAATAATTACTGATTTAAAAAAAATCATGTGCATTTTACTAATTTCAATTTCCATGCTTTGAGTCAGTCACAAGAGATATAACAAATATAAGGAATATGACATATTTCCATTCTTGAGCTGTGTGCAAGTGTATGACTCAGAGGAAGAGACAATGGACTAAGTTAACCTATGCTCCAGGCCCTGTCAGCCAGGTGGGACTGTGTCTGCCTCTGACTTCCTGTTTCCAGACCAACACGAGGTCTCTGCTGCCTCCTGTTGCTGTGGACCCAATCCTTGGGCCCAGAAATACCAATGAAGACCCCTGCGGCTGATGGGATAATTCAGATCCAGAGGTACCCAGAGAACAACACCCAGAGGCTTCCCATGGACAAGAGTTGAAAAAGCACAAAGGAGTGAGAGAGACTCTCTGTTTTCAGGGAGTTTACAACCTAAGAACCCAGGAGTGTATGCAGGTAGCCAAAGATTCAGATAAAGAAGTTACTGGACTGAAAAAGACAGGTTAGGCCAGGTGTTCAAGGCAAGTCTTGGCTGACACTGCCAGAGCGCAGGTTCTCAGAGGCAGCACGAGAAACCGGACTACCATGACATGCTCCCCCCATCCCCCCACCTCCCCTTGCCCACCAGCAGAACTGGCAGCCTGGCTCAGGGGTTAAGAGCATGATCTCTAGAGTCAGACAGAATGGCTTCATGGCTTACAAGTAGTGATACTGGGGGTAAATTCCTGAAACTCCTGACACCTGTTTTCATTATTATTATTATTTGTTAATCCTCATCAAAGGATATTTTTCCAGTTATTTTTAGAGAGAGTAGAAAGGAGGGGGAGAGACAGAGGAAACATCAATTTGAGAGAGACATATCAATATTAACTGGTTGCTTCCTGCACACACTCTGACCAGGGCCATGAATTGAGCCTGCAACTGAGGTATGTGCCCTTGTCCGGAATCAAACCAGGGACCCTTCAGTCTGCAGGCCAATGCTCCATCCACTGAGACAAACTGGCCAGGGCTACTATTATATTACTATTTTTATTGACTTTTTAGAGAGAAGGGAAGAAAGGAGAGGGAGGGACGAAGGGAAAAGGAAGAGAGTGAGGGAGGGAGAAACACTGATTTGTTGTTCCACTTAGTTATGCATTCATTGGTTGCTTCTTATATGTGGTCTGATCAGGGATCGAACCCAAAACCTTGGCATTTCTGGGCGACGCTCTAATCAAATGAGTTACCTGATCTCGGTTACACCTGTTTGCAATCTGTAAGAAGGGAATAACAATAGTACTTATGTCACAGATTGTTATGAGGATTAAATATTGTACAGTGTGTAGATACATGCCGTACACGTAGTAAACAGAATAAAGGTGAACTATTAAAGAGAACTGTCCTCTAAAAAGCCATGGAATTTGTTTACTAGCTAACACCTTCCAACATCTATTTGGCCCATCACTTCCAGCATTTGGGCGTGGCCTTTACTTTTTGTATCTTACAGTCCTGTTGCTGTAGCATCTAGCACTGGCTGTGAGCTTGGATCCCAAATGCCTGCTTCTGTGCACACACCCTGATCCAGCCCCCTATGCAGTCTGACCTTTTGGTGCCAATGGACATGCATCCGCCTCTGTCCATGTGCTTGCTATCGTTTCATAGCTGGCCTCTCTTCCAGGAAATATTAGCTTTATAAAGGCACAGTATGACACTCAGACTGGGACCTGGCCCCTGACATCCACATAATTACGAGGAAAAATGAGATTTCTGTGCTTAGGCAATCTTTGCTAATATACTTCATTCAGAAATCAACTCTTCCTTGAACTCAGAGCCCCTGAAGCAATATAAAATAATTTGTCTGTCCATCCATCTTAAAGTATCTATTATGTATAAGGCCAGATACTAGGCACCATAGGAGGAAAAAAAAAATAAAACAAGATCTGTCTTCAAAGGGTGATTATGTTACAGTCTAACAGCTCAGAAGTAGCTTGCCAAGGAAGGCACTAACCTCTGATTTTCCAAGGATCAATTACATTCTGGTTTTGAGCACAGAGATTTTAAGTATTGGAGTGTCAATGACTTGAGCCACAAAAAAAAGCCCTTAAAGTACCACTGGTAAATAATCATCTTTGTGATGTTTTTGAATTTCACTTTAATCAAATCCAGTAAGACGTCCCAAATATCATTTATCCCTTAACAATCAACTCTCAATCTCTAAATCCTGGCTTTTACTTTAATCACTCATGAAAATTCCATTATTCAAGTGCTGATTATGGCCCGTCGTGCTGTGCACCAAGCAGCACAATCATGAAGCCCACAGGCTGCTCTCCGCCCTGGAACGCAGTCAGGAAGGCTCTGGAAGCAGCGGGCTCTGAGTCAGACGGCCTGGGTCTGCTCAGGTAAGGTATCTAGCCTCTTCAAGCCTCAGTCTGCTCATTTGTAAACCGGATGATAGTGTCTCCTTCACATGGGGTTGGAGGAATGGAATGAGATGAGTATAAAATGCTTAGAGCAGTTCTTGGTCCTTAGTAACTGCCATTTTTGTTATAAAAAACAGTTGTGCTTTTTTTTTTTTTTTTTTTTTAATCAAGAGCTAGTTGTTTTGTTCTCTCTCTGCCTCCCTATTTCTTGACTGTCTGTGATGGACAGGGCACATACTCAAACCCTGGGTGACTGCCAGGAGGATACAAGCTCCCTGCACACAGAGCCAGACAACAGCCAGGCAGTCAGCATGCAATGGGTGTGTGGACTCCTGGCTACAGACCAGGCGACAGCTGTACTTGGCAGGACCAGGAGGGAGGTGTTGGTCTTCCCGGGGACCTGTCTTTTCCGTCACCCCCGACTTACTCTACCTACTCATCATGTTTCATAATTCCTAGGTAAACACAGAGTCTACCTTCAGAGTAGAAGACTCTGAAAGGGACAATGGCTCAATGGGGTTGGGCAGCTTCAGGATGGCGAGGCTGCCAATGGTCCTCCCAGGAAGGAGGGGCCCGTGCTGCAGAGATCCAACCTGACTTTTCGAGGCCACACACAGAAGCTGGAAAGTCTGGCACACTTTCAGAGAAACTACCACTCAAGGGCAGAACGGTGAGCAAGTGGAAGTGAACGCCTGAGCATCACTGAGGTGTGGCGAGCGCTGACTGAGGAGGCAGCAAAGCTGTCCGTCCTAGGAGGCTATGGCCTTACAGGCATTTTGGGGGGAAAAGTGGTCTGGAAGATTTTCCAGATGGAGGATGAACTAGATGACCTACAATTACTCATCCTACCCTGCCATGCTATGGTTCTAATCCCAATAAATGTGGGGTGTGTGTAAGTCACACTACAGGAGCCCTCTATTCTACAACAGACACTCCACAAATGCTTTCAGATGCAGGTGACAAGGAGTAGGCAAGACCAGAAGACTTCAGAAAACAGTGTGAGGCTTTGTTTGCAAACTTCCCTGAGCCCAGGCATGTTGGACCCTGCTTTGCACACAGCCACCTGTCTACTTCTCTGAGACAAGTAATAGCATATGCTGGAGGGGTAGAGCAGGCGGCCCGAGGAGCCAAGATGTCTTTCCCGGCATGATTTACCATTTAACTCTATTCCTGGATGCCTTTGAAGAAAAGAGTCCCTTCTGAAAACATCCCAGAGATTGGGGAAGGAGGGAGTTTCAAGCAGTATTGGTAATTCTAAACTTGTCGAATTGTTTTGGGGGGTGGAACTACTGCCAGCCAAATGTCATCTTTGCTTATTCTTGATAAACTTGCTAAAATGTCTCCTAATCCTCAAAAGGTTCTAAGCCATGTTGATCATCTTTTAAAATAAGGTCACTGAATTTAGAAAGCCAGGAAGACTGCAGTTCTCCAAGTGTGTTAACACCATCCAGCCCAGCAGATCAGTCAGACACTTTTAAAATATCCCAACTCTCGTGGCCTGCTCTCAAAACATGCTCTAGTGCAGTGGACCAGTGGTCAGTGGACCACAGGTGGTCCGTGAGGTCCAAAAGGTTGGTGACTGCTATGTCTAGTGCATGGGACCTAGGAGGTAGGTAAGGCTGGATCTTGAATTGGGCATGGCCTAGGACAGAGCAGGAACTGAGAAATGTGAGAAATCAGGGAAAACCCAGCAGCAGGCAATGGGAAAAGTCCCCAGAACTCAGTGGCAGGACCATTAGGCCGCTCTTTCTCAGGCCTCCTATTATTTCTGTCAGCAGGTCTTTTGCCTTTACCTTTTCAATGCATCTCCTTAATTTCTATTCTGCCATGTCTAACTTGCTGCCTTGCTTCAGATTCTCACCCACCTCCCTTTCAAGCCTATTCACTGCATAAAAACTAAGGTTTTACTAGAATCATTAAGGGATCACTTTATAAGTTATATAATGGTCCAACCATGATCCTGTACACCTAAAACAAATACTAAGAACAAACGGAGTCATGTTTCAGGACCTGGATCAGGGTAAGGCAAATGAGGTGCCTAGGGCTGTGGTCGGCAAACTGTGGCTCGCAAGCCACATGTGGCTCTTTGGCCCCTTGAGTATGGCTCTTCCACAAAATACCACAGCCTGGGTGAGTCTATTTTAAAGAAGTGGTGTCAGAAGAAGTTTAAGTTTAAAAAATTTGGCTCTCAAAAGAAATTTCATTCATTGTATTGTTGATATTTGGCTCTGTTAACTAATGAGTTTGCCGACCAATTGCCTAGGGCATACAATTTAAGGAGGTACTCAGTCTCGGGGCTGTAAGTACCGACCTTGTACTTGCATGACCCCCCACAGGGAGTGCTCCCTTAAATTCTGTGCATTAGGTGCCTCACCTGAGTCCTGGCCCTGATATGTTACTAAGCTCATGGAGGGCTTCCTTCCCCTCCTCATCTGTCAGCACTCTCACCATCCCACACGAATCCCTATTTAACACATCTCATCTGTACTAGGCCACAGTCCCCTTCATGAAGGCCCTGCCTTCTCTGTGTCCCTGGAAAGCTCTTATAATTGACTTGAGTCTCATTCACACATGAAAACTCCTCTTACATGTTCCACTAAAACCCCCACTTAGTTCTCCTTCCTCTATTTTCCACCGCACACCCTGTATACATTTCTATTGTGACACTTATCACATAGTGTTATCTTTAACTGTTTATGTGTCAGTTGCTTGAGGTTACAGTGCAGTGGGGGTACTTAGTATCTTTCCACCAATGCAACCCGAGAGACGACCATAAGTCCTAGCATACAGTTCCTTCAATAAATGGTTGTTGAGTAGATGAATGTGCATTCTGTTTAATATACAATTTAGCTCTTTCTTTTCTCCTTTAAACATTAGGATCCACTTTAGCGTCCAAAGCCACAAAATGAGACTTCCAACTGTGGGAGCAGGAACCAGACCAGTCTATCAAATCACAGAGAGGCCTATGTGTCAAGGCTGCTATCTGTAGCTTAACAGCGTAAGTTAAAGGGTTTATTTTCCATAGTGCAACTGGCTATCAGGAGCAAAGCTAGCACATTTGTTAGACATCATTGACAATGACGGTTAAATATTCTATTTTTGTTTACTTTAATGACATGTCATTAAAACACCACAGAAAATTAGTAGAAGTCATTTGCATACCAGTGCACTTAATCTAGCTGCTTGGAGAGAGGTGTTGAATAGTGTCCTACCTTTGAGAATGGGGAACCTCCATAAATGAACCTAAGTGGACTGATTGCTTCCCACCTTAGAAACAAGTCTGTATTTTTGGTCACTTAAAAAATTACGTTATATTTTCCAACTTTAGAACAAAAATCCAGCTTGCTGGAATACAGAAGGATTTACTGGTAACAAGCCTTACAGTGAACTGCTAGTGACGCTGAGAACATTTGGGCTGGTTTTAAGGCAAAGCAGAGGAGAATGGGTAGCAAGAGGGAGCAGAGGACAAACGTTTTTTGTCAGTACGTGTAGCTATGTAAGCGGGTAGGGTGGTCAGGAGGTTGAAGAGGTCCAGACCGGCACTGACCACCACAGTAGCCAGAGTCACAAGGGGCTATTTAAGTTCAAGCTAATTAAAATTAGCAAGATTAAACATTTGGTTCCTCAGTCTCCCATTTCAAGTGCTATACAGCCACACATAGCGAGTGCCTACAGCATGGACAATCAGGCGGGAAGCACTTCTATCACCATAGGAAGTTCTCGTGGACAGTAACGTTATGGACAGAGGAAAGACAACTCCGTGGCCTCTACAACCTTGTGAGCAAGAATGTCTATTTCATTCCCTGGTTCATAATAATTATTTGCACATTCTCACCATTTTCTGATCCATCTTCTTACAAGCAAGTAGCTTCCCCCAAAGTGGCAATAGTTTACACACTATGGGACCAGAGGCTGTCCTTATAGTTTCCTTTCCAGTTAAAAACAAACATTATTAACAGATAACCAGTGAGCTCACTTAAAAGCTGTGAACGGATGGATGGCCACCAGAACCTTGAGAACAGTTCAAAAATGAGTGTGGCACCTAAGGAGGACACCAAGGCAGAGAGCAGGAGAGACAAAGTCCCGAATGCACACATCAGCAAAACCTGTGGGCACCGCCGGCCCTGTGGGGCCTGAGAAACAAGCCCATAGCGTCAGGAGCCCGAGTGCATATTTATTCTAATGTGCAGTAGGCTTCATGCTCTGGGGAGGGGCAGCCATGCTGCATGGTAGCTGTTCCAGGCCCACGTCTCCAACTTCAACATGAAAGAAATCAGGGAAACAGATTCTGCAGCTGAGCTGATAAACTGATAACTGCCAACTAATGGATATTTCCAAGCATTTTCTCCAGCTATACTGGCACCGGCAAGTCAACAAGTTGTGCATTTCTTGTCCTTTCCACAGATCTGCACTCGTGTTTTATATAAACATAGATCCATTCTTTAAGGAGGTGCACGGACAATCCGAAAATCCAATCTGAAAGGGAAGCCAAGGGCATTCTTTTCCAAGCATTAGATTGGTTTCACATGAGGTGATTAGACTCTTTCCTGCTAATTGCACTAGAAAGAACTAATTAGAAAACTCTACCATTCAGCTAATGAGGGCTGGGCCCTCGCTATCTCAGTGCTGAACTTCTCAGGTTGTAAAATATCACAGTTTTCCGCATGCCCCTCTGCGGAAGTTGTCCTTGTGTTAAATTCCAGCAGTCAGGCTAGGCAGTAAATAACAAGGCAGCATTTACAAAATGCCTGCGCGCCCCGTATAGTTCACTGCCACTCTGCCCGTGATTTCTTACTGTTTCACAAGGGTAATATGACAGATCAAAGACTGTTAACTAGCAGGATATCGAACTGGTAATGAATTCTGCCTCATCTCTCAGCACAACCTTTTCAGTGCCTTTGTGTCTTTTATTCTGGGGCCCTTTAATGCAGAATAAGGAGTTCACATGTAATGTTGCTACTCTGAGATCTGTTCATTAAAAAGCAATGATATCACCTGACTGGACTCACGCGCCTGCCAAGGGTGGTAGTATTTATCAGGGATGAGATTAATGAAGAGCTAATAAATCAGAGTCCCTTATTATACAGTAAACGCATTATATAGCAAACATCGTACAGTATAAGTAAACACTGGAATTAGGAAATAGCCATTTATTTTATTTTATTTTTTTTTGAGATGGCTGCAGTAAAGTTTTCTTGGAAGACTAATTTTAGAAGAGGGCTTTGAGTTTCAGATGATTTAGATCATAAGTCCACTTGGACATTTCAGGAACACTAGTAAAAATGTCTCTGCAGCTCAACACCCTTCCCACACCTCCCAAAAAGCACTCTTTCCTAAAGAGTCTTGCTGGCAGGAGCCCAGGTCCTATAGGCTGCAAGATGATGTGTGAAATTAGCAGAATGTAAATGTCAGAACTTCTGCCTTTGGAATGAAATGCTAGAGATTCTCTCTGGATTGAGGGCCCCCAGACCCTGACCCAAGGTACAGGGTTTCAAGAAGACAGATGTTCATATGTTCAAGTTTACCGAGAATGCTGACCTCATTCAGGTTTCCAAGAATGAGAGCTCAACCCACCTTCCCTAGCAACCGCTGGAGAGCAGAAGTGCTGACTGCCATGCAGGTATGTGTCAAACAGTCTATTCTCATTCACCCAGGTTTGGATTTGGGGGGTTATCCTGTTGCTCATAGCAGCTCCTCCAAGCAGAGAGTGTGAAAGAGAACTGAGATCAGTCCTTCCATTGTGTCCTTCATTGTGTAAGGTTTGGGGACGCTGGAGGTTTCAGTTCTAGGTATACCGGTACCTCATCCCTATGCATAGTTCTCCTGAGAGTTATCTGCATTGCTTAAAAAACTGCACTGTTTGTGTCCAAATCATGTATCATCCCAGAGCCTACGTTTCTACGGTGTGTGTGTTCTCATACATGGACCCACGTGGGCTATGGAAGAGAAGAACCAATAGCACAGCACCTGTAAGTGCATTATTATGTCCACCTTACAGATGAGGCAGCAGAGGCTCCAGGACATTCGGTAGTTTGTTTTGGATTAAACAGCTATGAAACAGCTGAAATTTCAACCCTGGCAGGCCCTGTCCTCAGCTTCAAATTACTTGTCTTTTTTCTCTAAACATGTCTCTAGCACCCTCAAACCTGCTTAGTGCAGTTAGCAGCTCTGTTGTGCCTGGAATTTCACTATAACACTTAATTTTGCCCACTATATTTTTTAAAGGCAGCCATCATAAATTAATCAGCATCTCCTTGTAAGTAAGAAACAGGAAGAAACCAGATATTAAAACAATTGTCAGAACTTAAATTCTCACTAGATTTGAACTGAATGAGTCTTCCTGTGACAATCTAAAGTCCATTTTTTCCCCCTAAAATATATTTTATTAATTTTTCACAGAGAGGAAAGGAGAGGGATAGAGAGCCAGAAACATCGATGAGAGAGAAACATCGACCAGCTCCCTCCTGCACACTCCCCTCAGGGGATGTGCCTGCAAGCAAGGTACGTGCCCTTGACCAGATTCGAACCTGGGACCCTTCAGTCCGCAGGCCAACAACTCTATCCACTAAGCCAAACAGGTTTTAGCAAAAGTACAATTTTTTATGGTCAAGATTTTTCATTCTGCCGAAACCAGTTTGGCTCGGTGGATAGAGCGTTGGCCTGCAGATTGAAGGGTCCCAGGTTCAATTCCAGTCAAGGGCATGTACCTTGGGTTATGGGCACAACCCAGGTAGGGGGTGTGCAGGAGGCAGCTGATCGGTGTTTCTCTATCATCAATGTTTCTGACTCTGTCCCTCTCTCTTCCTCTCTGTAAAAAAATCAATAAAATATATTTTAAAAAAAAAAAGATTTTTCATCCTGACCTCTTTATGAGCCAAAAATATCCAAGCCCTTTTCTCTATTTTACCCCTAACAATATGAAACCTTCTGAAGTAAAACATTAACTGGACCTTCAAGAAAACCTCAGTCCTCACTTCCAGGTATTATTTTTAACAATTCAGTAACTTGCTCTGTTCCCATGGTCAAGAAACCAGATTCCACTTTGGTATTCAGTAAGAGTACTGGACTGTTTGTTTTTATTAATGCATCATCCCTATTAACACAACACTTGGCCCCCAAATGAGGAGAGATCCAAATTATAGGAAATACTGTTAATATTACATGATTAGAAAGAAGCTACTGGAAGAGAGAATATTACTTCAGATTCTATGTTGAGTAAATGGACATACTGTTTTGAAAACTGAGATTTAACGACAATTCCCCATATCCAGTCAAATTTACACAGAGAAACAGAAACTATTATACCAGCGCTCCTAGGCAATACCAATAGCAAGCAGCATTGAAATGAATACTTTATAAATAAAGTTCCTTTTTTTAATCTAATCAATATTCACAATATTATTGTTTTTCAAATGAAAACAACAACAACAAAACAAGAAAAAGAGATTAGGCAGAGGGAATGGGTTGGAATGGTCTGGTTAAAAAAGATGTGAGATGAGCCCACTTCTACCACTTCTACTGAAGGGCCCTTTTAAGAAAGCATGTGTCTGCCTGGAGCCAATCGGGTCACAGCCTGAGAGACAGGAATGCAGAGGGACTCACTCCTGCAATGGTGTCGTCATCATTATGTTGCTTATCCCTGATTCTTTCTGGACTCTAATTGGGAAGAATGGAAGGGACCATGGTCACACCTGATGCTTAGACACAGGCAATATTAGGCGCATCCAGCACGACAGGCTTGGGGTTCACAGGTAAGAGACCCCATAGCAGTGACACCATTCAGGCAACACTGTCATGGGACTTCCCAATGATTTCCCAACCTTTAAGGAGGAAAATTTGCTCCTTTGTTAGATTTTCTTAAAAGACGGACTCTACTATCGGTAATATTGGCTGTGTCTAAACATCAAGTGCAACCATGATACCCTTTAATAGTTAATCCTCCCACATATAATTAGGCATTCACATGACAATCAAAACCATGACTATATTTCATGTTTGCCTTCCCTTTCAAGCCCTCTTCTAGAGGGGCACTTACTCTGTCAAATCTGCTATAGTAATCAAAACATTGAAATTACTTCTTTCCACACTAAATATACTGGAACTGGTTGTTTGATTAAATGTAGAGCAGAGAGTGCAATTTGCTAAATTACAAGTATTCTGAACATGTAAATATAGTTTAATTACTGCAATTAAAGAAGATTACTGGAGATTGGCAGATGGGAATGTAATGCTGTTTTAATTAGAGTTTTTAATGCACTGTAACATAAGCATAATATTAACCCTTTATCCTAGAAGAGGTAGCTGGTCTTTGAAAAATTAGCATTTAAAAATGTACTAGTGCCAGTGACTCCTAACGGAGTTAGACTTTCATTCCACTTTGAAAGCCTATCGGGGCGGAGGATCTTGGCTTCTAAGAAAAGTAAACTGAGGCAGAGGACAATGACAGACAGCGTATCTGCGGGAGTCCCTCTGAACACACATGTAAGTGCACGTGAATGCATGTGAGCACACAGAGAAACATCCCATACCAGCCACTTCTCATAAAAAGAGAATGAAGGGGCTCCCATGGCATGAAGGTTTCATGGAGCCCATGTTTAGCAACACTGGAAGGGAAAACACTTCAAAAACACATTTACTTCTTAGAAATACATTTATTCGCCTTGGAGAAAGTCACAACACTGATGCAGCTGACACTCTACAGAGGGAGGTTTGTTGTTGCTGCTGTTATTGTTGGTACTATTATTACTCACCTTGCAGAACAGTCTTTGCTTCATAAAGCAATAACCCAGAACGTAAGAAGCAATCTTTGTCATCCTGAAAGCTATCGCTGGCAACATTTTGTCCATTTAAGTCAATAGCCCATTAGAAATTCTAATTGAAAGTTCAATAGTCAGCTTGGAGCCTTACAATGGAGGTTGCCTTTTGGAAAGCCATTTAAAGTCTTAATCTCTTTATCATTTGGTATTTTGAAGCCTAACTTTGTTCTTGTTAGGCAGATCAATGGCATTAATTTACAAAATGGGGGAAAATGTCACCCTTCATCCTTTAAGTCTCAGCTCAGTGAAGAGCAGCATAAGCGAATCTGATCACCGCTTTCTCACATTAGCAGCAAACGGTGCCATGGGAGGCCTGACCTACAAATTTTAATTACTGCATGAAAAATTCAGTTCCTGGAGATGCAGAGCCTTGAGCCAAAGAAGGGCCCACCTTGTGCCTGTCTGCTGAGCGCTAAGTCTTCAGGGACTGGATTTCCGAGTCAGTGGCAAACACCACAGTCAATGAAAGGGGTTCTACGACCAGGGATGAGCCACAAACTTCAAAACAAAGCAAGACCAGGGCAGAAGATGTCAAGGCAGATAAATAAGCTTCAATGGAAAAACTAGGGAAGAGGATGTTTACATCTTACTAAGCAGACAGTTTCTTATGGGTCATACACACACCTACAAATCAGGAAAAAAAATGTCATGAAGCTAATCAATTAAGAGTTGCAGCCTCAGAGGCAACCCTCCTTCAAACCCAGAGAGGCAGCCAACATGCACTGCCACTGCTGAAAACATCCCTAGCAAAGGCGTACTCGGTGGAAATAACTTTTTTCACCCAAAATAAAAGGAACAGATTCTGAGTGTGTAGACAAGGGAGCTAATTGGTGGTGGCAGAAAAGCCAATAAAAATAAGTCATCTAAAAAGTAAGGCCAAAAGTAGTGTGCAGTAAGCTTACTACTGCTGCAGTAAGCAGAATGAAGGGGCAGCTGTCAACATTTGCGCCCTGGATGCTAAGGCAGCAGACCTGAACAATGTCACCTTACAAGTGGGCAACGATGATTACAGTAAACATAGGCGATTGCCAATATTAGTTAGCAACCATCACTTAACACATACATACTTACATCTGTCCTTTACAAAGGGGTGGGGAGGCTATTAAGAGTGGTTTGTTAAGAGGAATGTTAAGAGTGGTTTACCCTGCGGGAGGAGAAGCATGTTCAGGTGGGTCAATGGCTTTTCCTTTGTAGTTTATATACTTAAAAAAAATGTTTACTTTAAAAAAAAACACCATAACTAACCTTATGGCTTTCCTAATTGTTAACAAACCAACTTTTTAAAAAAAGAAAAACAAAATTTATATTTGATGTTCCACAATAAAAAAAAGTCTGTGTTCTTTTTATAATGTGAAAACTCTCTTTCCTTCCAAAATGTAGACTTTTTAGTTTTAGTTATCTACTTATCTGCTCTGCAATGAATGAGCTATGCTAACTGTGAAGTCTTAGTAAATCATTTCACATATCCATTCTCAATTTGATGGGGCAGCACTGGCCCATGCACAGTTAGCTTCTTCGTTAATGCTGCCTGAGAACGGGTAGGAAATAATGGCCTCACCACCATGGATGTGGCCCTACCTGCTGTCGGCTAAAACTCAGAGGTCAGATAGCTTTCCGATCACTGAATGACAACCATCCTCTCATTTCTGATCTCCACTGCCTTCTGATCCAAGAGAGGCCTCACTGGCACCTCCTGACATGGACAGCTGGAATTCTGTGACCAAGTGTCCTAATGAAAAAGCCATTATCATTTGTACCGAGTGCTCCTGGGCTTCTGTCCCTGCACTGAGGTTAAGAGTATGCTGGGAGGTCTCTAGAAAGGGCAGAGGCTTCTGGTTCAAGAGCTAAATAGTCACATCCTTGACATGCCATGGCCACTACCACAGATGGGCTGGTGGCTTGGGTCAAAGCCCACTATGGAGGGAGCAGAATCCTGCGAGAATGGCTGCCTTTTGGAGGAGAACACTAACTAGAACAAGTGTAGGGAGGGGAGCGGCTGGCCTGAGTGTGGGCCGTGAGAGCGCGCAGTCAGGCAAACTTGGAGCACGTAATGAGCACACAGGTCCCAGCACAGCCAGAACCCACCCTCTGCTGACATTCCAAGAAAAGGCGTAGGGGCACACACAGCAAAAATTACAGTCATGAAGATGGAAAAGAACACATGCTCAATTTAAGCAAGCCTGCGATGCCAAGGCTCCGCTTCCCCGAAGAGTGGCATTTTCAAAGCCCACACATCATAACAGCTTTGGATTCTGAGACGCCTGAACAGGAAGCCCCGAGGTGCCATCTGTCTCCCTGACTAGAGAGACAGCTGAGGAGCCATGCTGCTGTCTGGAAGCGGCTGGCAGAGATCTCAGGAACCTTGGCCCGGGAGCGAGGAATGTGCAGTTCATTCTTCCCTCCAGTCTGATTTGTAGCCCTGACAAAAGCTGTTGGCTTGCTACCAGGTCTATCTCTGTAGGTAACTAGAAATGAACTACCAAATAGAACTGGCTCCCTTCCTAAATTTGTTTTTATTCCTAAATCTTAAAAAATCATAGAATTCATCATATGGTATTAGATAAATCCAATACTTCCTTTGTTCTACATGCCACCTGACTGACAAAATTAAGAGGGAAAGACTGCTAGATGGATGTGAAAGTCAACAGAAGGGTTGAAGTGGAGACACCATAGTGGAGAGTAATGAGCTGAGACCATGATTCCGAGTTCCACACATTTCATAAACCCTAAGGGGCTCCAGATGTTGACTGGATAAAAGCATTCTGGCACTCAAGCCCCTTCCAACCGTTCTCAGAATCTGCCCTTTCACAGCTTGCTATCTTAGCCCTCTGCTCTGCAATATTTTCTTCCAGGGACTCAGACTGTGCAGTAATTCCTACAGATACTACTCATGTTCCCAGCACTGTACTTTAGCTACTTACTTCTCCGGACTCCATATTTCTCTTTATATCAATCCTACTCTTTCTTCAAGGTTCTACCTACCACATGATCATCTCAAATGGGGTAGTAATAGCATTTGGCAAAATTCAACACTGTCTCAGGATAAAAACTATAATTGGAAGGGAAGTTCATTAGTACAGTAAAGAACTCATAGCTAACATCATGATGGCAAAATACTGAAAGCTTTTTCCCTTAAATCATCACTAAGACAAGGATGTCTGCATTTGCCATTGCTATTGAACACTTTCCTGGAAGTTCTATCTAGAGCAATTAGGTGAGAAAATAAATAAAAGGCATCTCTGTTCACAGATAAAATGATTCTATATACAGAAAATCCCAAAGCTAATAAAATTAATTTAAGTAGCAAGGTACAAGACCAACATATAAAGGTCAGTTGTGTTTCTATATACCAGCAATGCTCCATCCAGAAAGGAAATTGAGAAAACTATTCATTTACAATGGCATCCAAAAGGATTAAATACCTAGGAAATAAGTTAGCCAAAGATGTAAAAGATTTGTACACTGAAAACTATGAAACTAAAGACCTAAATAAATGGAAAAACAATCCATATTCATGATTGGAAGACTCAATATGGTTAAGATGTCGATACTACCCAAAATGATTTGCAGATTTAATGCAACCCTATCAAAATTACAATAGCCTTTTGGCAGAAATGGAAAAGCCAACCCTCAAATTTGTATGGAATTATAAGGTGCTTTAAAGAGCCAAACCAATCTTGAAAAAGAAAAGTTAGCTCACACTTTCTGATTTCAATGCTTACTACAAAACTATAGTGATCAAAACTGTGTGGTACTCGCATAAGAATAGACATGTGGTGAATAGAATCAAGGGCCCATAAATAAATATATATGGCCAATTGATTTAGATCAGGGTTTACAGCAAGGAAAAGCTTTAACAGATGGTGATGGGACAACTTGAAAGCCACATACAAAGGAATAAATTTGGACTCCAACCTCATACATGTACAAAAATTACCTCAATATGAATTAACAGCCTAAATGTAAGAGCTAAAACCATAAAACTCTCAGGAGAAAATACAGAGATAAATCCTCATGACCCTGGATTTGGCAATGGATTGATTGATATAATACTAAAAAAAAAAAAAAAAAAAAAAAAAAAAAAAAAAAAAAAAAAAAAAAAGCAGTAAAATAAAAGATAAATTGAATTTCATAGAAATTAAAAACTTTGTGCAACAAAAAACATAACCTATAAAATGGGGAAATTTTGAAAATTATATATCTGAGAAGGGTCTAGTATCCAGAATATATAATTTTTAGAAATCAACAATAAAAGTACAAACAATCCAATTTAAAAATAGGTAAAGTGCTTGAGTAGACATTTCTTCAGAAAAGATATATGAGCACATGAAGCTACATTAAAAGAATGCTCAATATCTGTAGTCAAAATAGGGAAATGCACATCAAAACCACTAAATGCCACTGACTTATTTACTGATTTTATGTTATATGAATTTCACTTCAATAAACTCTTATTTAAAAAAAGAAATACATTTCCTATTTCCTAAAATCTTACATCACAAACTAGTAGTTTAGACTCTTTCATTACTACTGAATATAGTTAATTTTATTTACAGTTTATTTGTTCTTACACAGAAACTCCTTGAGGGCAAGGCCTGCAACTTTCACCCCTCATTGTCCCTGGACATCTCGCCCCACTAGCTTATCCCCAGCAGGTACCCAAAAGAGTTATTCAAGTGATTCTGATATGAACTCACTCTATTTTACTTTTCTTACCTAAAAGCTTTCTGGAGTAGACGGCTTAAGACTATTTAAAAAAATCTAATATGTCAGAAAGTCTTATCCTGTTTGTCAAATAAGAATCCTTAAGTGGAGCTTCTCTCTGTTGTTGTGATACTGAGATACCAACATGAGGCACAGCTGAATTCAGTGGTTGGAAGCAGAGTCTATAGAGCTGACTGGGGGGGGTTGGGACTTTTCTCAATATTCAGAAAGGCTGAGAAAGAAACTCCTGTCCCTCCACCAAAGCTGCAAGTGGCTTTACTTACTGCAGAAAATATGTCATCATAGTAGTTTTACGCTAATGACTATTGGGTGTGAGTAGTGAAATGAAAATTAAATGTTAAACTTTACATTAAAAATGTGGGTGAGTGGATAATACAGTACAAAACAGGGAGCCTAAGGAGCAGATGGCAACAGCAGAGATTCGTACAGGAAGATCCTTTAGACTAACCGCACCTGCATAGGATTTTAAAGGAATAGTATGATGGCAGCGCATCCAAATCTATGAATTACAGGGCGCTGAACTAGCTATGCATCTTTTTCAGAAAGAAAAATCTCAAAGGGAGAATCAGAGGTTGCAGAAAACTCTGAGAAAATGTGACAAGTTACCTTCTCCTATCCCCTAAGCCCCCAAATCCTCCCCCTTCCACGTTAGAAGTAATATTTCCAAGGCCATTTTCTTTGGAAAAACAAACCTGTACTGAGCCAGGTCTGAAGATTGTTCTGAATTTTCCCTTCCACCATAACCAGCTCCCCAATACCCATGCGGAGGCAGACGGGTAGCATGGCTCCTGAGGCTGTTCCAGAAGCCAGTGTTCTGTGGGCGTGCTAAGAAATGGGTCCACAAGGAGTCAGGAAGACAGGACTGGGAACACCAAGGGCTCTGTTTAGAAACCCACCAATGTCCCTGTTATCCCAAGAACTAAGCATGGAGCCCTGCATTTCATGCCCACTTCCACCTGTGATTATGTTTTTCTAGCTATTACCCAGCACTTGGATGATGAGATTGTTTAATAACATCAACACACCTGCTACTGTGACTTGTGGGTGATGCCTCCTCACTGCTTATCCTATAATAGTAAGCTTTCATTTACTTTATGCCACGGGAGGAAAAGGCCAACCTGGCTCAAGGGAACCACTTACAGTACAATCGATCTGCTCTCTCAGAAGTGACTGTAGTCACAAGTTCAAGTAAAGCAGAGAGAGAATGTATTGAGCACACCACTCCTGGAGGTAAACCATGGAAAGGGGCCTGGCTAGCAGGCCTGAGTCAGAGGTCACTGGGGAAGGAATTACAGAAAGTAGTGCTGAAAGATCACAGTGGTGCTCTGTGTGTGTGTGTGTGTGTGCAGGTGTGGAAAGGGGCACTCAGGGAGTAAGAGAAAAACAAAAACTGGTGGAGCAGAGATTAGGAGGTGGAGGACAGGAAGATGAACTGCAAAACAATGCTGGTGGCCGAGGAGAAGAGGAGGTAGGCTGGGAGTGGGTAAAAGCACAGGAGAAGCCAGGGGACAGCAGGGCTGCAATCAGGTCCCTCTGGGGATGGGTAGAGAGGCAATCAGGAAGCCTTGGGGAGCAGACAGCAGCGGGGGAGCCTCCCAGGAAGGCCCCTTTCAGGGACAGAGGAGTTCATTGCAAGGGCTGATTGCTTCTCCAGGCTCAGCCTGCTGTGCTGACTTGAGGCTTCCCCCATCCCCCCTGCAGGCAGAAATCAGAAAGAGTAGCTGAGGAATTGGTGACTAAATGCATCAAACACAAAACATGTGCGGCATGATTTGAGTCTCCAGTGGAGATGCAGAAGGGAGGCCCAGGTGGAGGTAGATGCAGGCAGATGTCTGGTGCTGATGGGCAGAGGCGGGGTACCTTCCTCCCCATGACGGGACTCACTCCTGCCACAGTGAAGGCATGCCATCTTTTCCTACCTACCTACTCCCTTTCTCGGGTGGGTCTGACAGTTCTCTGAACGGGTCTACAGGTAACCTGCAAGGTCAAACAATTCCCTTGCAGAGCTGGGCCTGACACTCAGGAATCTGATTCCTAGTATAATTTTTCAGAATCTAATTGGAATGAGAGTGGGGTGACAAAGTTCTACACTAACATTGAGCCACATACAATATTTTCTCATTCTACTTTCCGAATATACCCTCCACGGTACAATTTTGTACAACTTTACATTTGTCATCTGCGCTAGGGAAATAGCAGATATGATGAGGGCACACCTGAGACCCCCTGGGCAGAATGAAGATGGGAGGCATAATAGACCCCACCACCATTCGGAATTCCCGAGAGGTTGAGAGGAGTAGACTCAAACAGACCTTTCTATGTGAGAAAAATCTTTTAAATACATTTCTTTGACTCCAACATATATAATAAAACAGATACAAGTGAAGCTGCTCTGGGGGACCCTTACCTGTTCCTGTCCCACCTTCCCTTCCCTCTCTCCATCAGCCCCTGGGTGACTAGCATGAGAACAGGGGACCCTCGCCTGTTTCTGTCCCACCTTTCCTCTCCTCTTCCCCACCAGCCCTTGGGTAAGCAGCAGTAAGAACAGGGGACCTTCACCTGTTCCTATCTCACCTTCCCTCCCCTTTCCCTCATTAGCCCCTTAGCACTAGAATGGGGCAAAATTCAGTAATGGAGAAGAAACAGTGGGGCTGGGGTCACCTCTCTTGAACTGTGTAGGTTTTCCTCCCCCTGCCTGTTCCTCCTGGGGAAAATAAGAGGCTGAGCTTGAATGGATTTTCAGATCCTTGTTACTCTGGGGTTCTCAACTCGCCTTACAAACTTTTACACACACAACATGCAGTGACTACGAAAAAAGATGTAGACATAGCAATTGGGACATTTAAGTCCTTGGACATGGCCATTTTCTAACTTTTCCTCAGGAAGTGTTTCTCACTTATTATCATTTCTAGTGAATATTATTATTATTATCATCTCCAGAGACCCTGTGGAAAAGTAGCAATACCAGAATCTGACTTTCTTCTTCCTTTTCCTAAACCTGAAAATTCCAGGTATACAGGCAGGATCATGGTGATCTGCAGGAGACTAGACTTCATCTTTTTTTTTTTTTTTTCAATAAATACAAAAATGCTTTCAGTGACAGCCTCATCAGATGTTTGTTCACAAGTATTAATTTGGCCAGCATATTTTGTAGTACTGATTAAAACCATTCCTAAAACCCAACACCCTCATCTGCCCAGTCAACACACGGGTTCTGCCACACTTGATTCCACTCAGAAGCCAACAAACACTTCACATCGTTTTTCAAAATGTCCTGGCTGGTTTTCATAATGTTCACATCCACTCTCACCAGCACTTTCAGATGGGTCATAACCGAGGGAGCCAAGTCTCTCCCCTTGGCCATTGGCCAAATCGAGATGTCAACAACTAGCTCCTCATCTGTTTGGGCTGGCAGGAAGGCGAACGCCTGCCTTCACTCCTATCCCTCCGCGGTGTGCGCCATAACTGTGCCATCTCCTACTCTGCAGCACGTCTCCTCCCTTATGTCTCAAGCTAGAGATGGTGGCAGAGTAAGAGACTCTGTGTTCATTTTATTGAATCACCTATATTTAATTGGGAAAACGGGTAGTTGTAACTCTGTCAACAGGACATGTTCAATTACATAGTGGAACCATTTTTCTTCAGCAGGCATTACCATCTGGTCTAAGCAGCTAAATAAGCACAGCTACATGATATTACAGCTAATGGAATTAAATGTGGCACAAATATATACAAGGCACACAGAATTCACATTTATCTCTCTGAAAGGATTTTCCTTGTTGAAACATAAGACATGTGGGTTGTGAGACCAGGATGGTGGCATGGTTGGCTGGCTTTACTACTTTCCAAACAACAGAAGTAATTATTCACTCCACGTCTAGGTCAAACAGAAGACTTTCCTATATAGAACCTCAAAAGTCTCCCTTTCAACCGGCCTGTATAACCTTCTAGAATCCCTCTTCCCCTCCGTGGTCCTGCTTCCTCCATTTACCCTGGGGTTACCCACACCTCTGGCCATCATACCTCACCATGAATACAGGTTCGTCTTTATCCTCTCTCCAACCCCTTTAAGCCTCTCATTCCACTTCACAAGACAGAAAGACCCTGGTGCAGAACAGACACCCAATGAGCAGTGTTTCTTTCCAGCGTCTATTTTCCTTCCATTATGTTTCCTGTCCCAGGATCTGGGTTGGGTTGTGGACTGGCCTCGCTGGAAAACCTAGGTCTGCTCACTTCTGAGCCAAGGCTAACAGATCAAGCTATCTCAGCTCTACCGTCACGTAGGCACAGATACCTGCTGTTTCTGTGACCTCATCCTTTTAGCTTTCTTGGTAGAAAAGGACCCCAACTTCCCTTCGGGAAATATCCTTGCCCCCACTTTCAGTCTCTTTGGGATTAACTCCAACTCCAATCAGGCTGGCTCTGACTGGTTTGCGCCAGGAAGAGGAAAGGGTGATGGATGCTGCTGGAAGGCTCCTATGTGGGACCTGAGTTTGGAATCAAATCTGAGGAAGGCAGTAAAGTACTTAGACAGGAAGGGCCCTGTGCAATATAATGTGAACAGTGGACAAAAGTGGAACTAGCATTCAGCATGGCCTGCCCCATCACGGTCTCCCACGATGCTTACGGTGACGAGGTACCCCTAACAGGGGGTGCCATTGTCTGCCTGAGTTTGATCTCTCCTTTGAGCACAGTGCTTCAGTCTGCCTGGATGTGTGAACCAGGCCAGGGTCTACAGTGAAAGTCTTGTTGGGGATGGAACAGTCTGTTCACATGGACTCATCTAATAACCACCAATGTACCTATAGGGAGCGCACTGCACTGTTGCAACCTGTGTTAGCAGATGTGCCTGGAAGCTTCCAGCTTGGGATTTCAAAAAAGTTAATGGTGGTTAACATGTACTGTGCACTCAGCATTCTCAGTGTTTTAAATATACCCTCGAACCCAAGACCTTTTAATGATCTTATGAATTAGATTCTATTGCACCCTTTTCAGAGATAAAGAAACAGAGGTACCGAGAGGGTAAGCAACCTAGCAAATATCTTCCAACAGAAACAATTAGCAGTGGTGGGAGTCAAACACGTGAGTGAGCCTGGCTCGAGAGCCACACCCTTCCGCCACTACATCAGGCTGCCCCTCTCAATGAAAAGGCCTAATCTCTTTGATTCTGCTCTCTTAGAAAACTTTTAACACTTTTCACTGTTTTATTCTAATTTACTTTAAACAGACACTCACCAGTAGAGAGGGCCGCATCCCTGAAACAACAACCAATCATTTGACTTCCTGTAGGCATTCAATAGCATTTCCAAGGCCTCTTTCTGTGGGACTCTCTACCGGGTGAAAGACTGACAGGTGAGTGGCTGGCTGCCTTCCTGGGTGCTCCGCCTGAAAGAAGCTGGGATTCTGGCTACAGAACGCAGGGAATAGAATGCAACAGCTTTGTAGAAAGGTAACAGACCATACCTTCAAGCTCTTTCCAATAGTATAGATGAGCCTTGTTCTCCCACTTCACCCAAATCAAGTGGCATTCCAGAACATTTGGAAAACAATGTAACAGCTGGCCAACTCAGAACACTTTTTCTTCAGTTCATTTTGGCAAGAATTGTGTCTCTCCCACAAACACACTACAATGCATATAAAAATTACCCCTACAAAGAAAATTTTCTTTTTGCCTTAGAAAAAAAAGCTCCAAACTCAAGTAGAGTTTATACAAATGAAGGGCAATTTTAATGGCATGATAATCCTTATAAAGTCAAAATGTCAAACGAGAAAATCAAATTAGATCTAAAGATAAATTCTGTCTCCAAATAATCCTTGAATTTACTATAGTTGTTGAATGCCCCTCCTAATTTGGGGATTAGGGCTAAATACAAAAATAATTTTTTTCCTAATTGGATTGACCAAGTAAGTTTTCCAGAGTTCATGGGAACATTCATTTTCATAAAGAGTATCTGAAACACATAATTTCATTATGGAGAGGCTTCATAAGGTATAAGGCAATATTTTTGGGGTGTGACCACATCATAATAAACTCTCTTGACCACAATCTCTTTTTGTGACATGGTTGTACATTTATTGACTATGTTTCAGGAAACCAGTGTTTCACTAGACATGTCCTAACTGCCTAGTTATTTATTTGGCCACATATATCTTTCTCTACTCTATAAATTTTTCAAACTGTGAAGTGTCTGATTTAGTCACCGTGGTTAGAAATTCTGTTTGGTGTCTGAGAGAACGCCCAAAGGTACCCAAACTGCTAAATCAATTTAGTGGCTTGTATTCAGAATTTTAAAAAATAATGACAGAGATTAAAAATGGCCAGAGTGCATATGCTCCCTCACAATTCACAAGTATTTGAAACAACACTCAATCATTTTGTAATGAAGCTTAAGTGACACCAACAAGATTTTGCCAAATGTATGGCAATAGAAATGATCAGGGAATAAGACACCTGACAAAGCTGTTCTAAAATGAATATACATGGGATCGTGGATTTGGGGTGTTTGAAAAGGAATTCTGTATTCAAGGAGGCACTGTTGCCTATTTGCGGTCAAACACTCATGGACTTCTATCCTCACTGCACCATCTCTACCTTTTAGAAGCTGGGTGACTTCTTCATTCCTCAGCTTTCTCAGCTATTAAATGGGAATGGTACCACCTGTCTCACAAAGTTGAGAAGATAAAAATTGTAACACATTAAAGCACTTAAATGGTGCTTAGTATCTAGTCATTCACTTGGTAAATGCCATCATTAAAATACACTAGCAAGGATTGAACTAAGCTATTGTAAGTTGCTCACTGCCTGTCTGCACTCAGCTGGCATCATGCTGATTCCTGGGGTTCCTTGGGGAAGGCTGAGATGGACAGGCTAGACCCTGGCCCAAGGACACTGACTCTGACTCCTCTACCCATCTACGGGACCCACCAACTCACAGCCCCTTGGCTGCTCCTGCATTGAGATTTCAAAATGGCCCTTCCACCTCTAACACTAGCATGCCCCAGAAAAGACCCCCGCCCCAGCCCTGGTCCATGCTCACCATTTCTTCCTCCCCCTTTCTTCCAAGTCCTGGGACCTATGCCCACCCATCACTGTAATTCTGCCAGCTGTCTCATGTTGGATTCATATACTAGACTGCTTATTCCTGGAGAATAGGGACTGTTTTAATTTTATCCCCCTGTGGTATACAGCACACAGTAGGAGCTCAATAAATAATAACTATAATAAACAAATAAGCTCTTTTGATCATATTCAAATAAGCTGCCCTAGTGATCCTAATAAATGCCATGATCTAAAATGAAGAGATTTAATACATGCTGGGAAGTCTGGCTTTTGTATGAATTCCATGATGGACAGTGAACTTTCCTCTTGGAAAATATTTCTATCACAAATGTGAAGGTGGCTTGCAGAGTAATAGCCAGGTATTATGAACAACATGCTTCCTTCTCTACACAAATGTAAGGGCGCGCAGATGATATTGAGGCTGAACAAAGAATGATCTTTTCTGACCCCAGTGGCTTCCCAAAGATGATGCTGTAATGACCTCCGTGGCTTAATTTATAGTTTAGACTGAGGCTCACTGAAACGGAAGTCCCAACAGGGCAAAGTCTATAACTGATTGCATATAGATGTGGAGGAAAATAAAAAGAACCTGACTTCCTTTCAAACTTGCATCAGTCTCCATTTCACCTAAAGCAATGTGAAGGTATAATAGTTAATAAATGATTACAATGCTTCGGGACAGTAGTATAACAATCATAGCTAAGCAAGTCTTCATATGCAAGTAAGGATAATTTGGCCTATGGATTGAATGAGAGACAATTTTCTTTTATTCATTCATTCACTCACTCATTCATTCAATTCATTCATTCACTTTTGTCTGGCTTCCCTGGTAAAATAAAAGGTCCTTCGGGGCAATTTTCAAAAGGATCAGTTACTGCGACCAGATGAAAGAATGGAATGAAGATATTACTGTAATTTATTAAGGTAGTTTGTGTAGTGTTTTCTAGAACCTCTTTCCCAAGCCATCCATTCAGTAGACATTTGCTCCTTAGGTGTTGAGTCCCTGGGCCCTGAGAAGACCAAGAGTAAAGGATAAAGGCAGAGGAAATACACCTTCTGAATTTGGAGACACCTGTTTTGTTTTCAGTCAAACCTACAACAGCAAACACAACGGGGCTCAGCGCACACTTTCAATGTCTACAGGTTTTCCTGACTTCCACCACTGCTTCCTGCATCACCATAGTAAACCCTGCCTCATGTACACTCACAAGTATTTATTTTAAAAATCTCACCAATTTAGCTGAGTTGAGACACTTCTAGGAAAGGAAAGAGGGTCAGGTGCTATTAACATTTCCATTCTGCACCCTCACCTGTCTCCTCTCATTAAAAGAAGTGCATATCTGAAATGGAATCATTACCTTTGGTGGATACACTTTCTCACATCCCCCAACAACCCACAAATCCCTTAGCTTATTTAAATAACACAGAGCTCAAAGATGAAAGCTGTCTTCTGTTCAGGAGACATCAGTAAGGAGATCACTCAGGCCTCAATATTCCTTTCAGCAGTAACTCGATGCATCCTATTTTTCTGCACTTTATTATATCCCACCAGGTTTTATTTACTTAAATCCCAGAATATTTTGCTGACACGGCATGGCAGAAATGTTTCACAAAACTTAAATGAACCTGTAAGTGGACGTTTGTTCTATAAATCTTTAAAATGCTTGGTTATTCCTTGGAAACAGCTTTTACACGGCCCCTCTATCTTGCTTAGAAAGAGGTAGCACATAAAATACCCACTTTCTCTCCCAGCAGCACCAAAGTGACATCAACAGGCACCGTGCACTTTCATGTAGAATAAACACAAATTTCAAAGCAAACAGGGTTCTGCCGAGAAGATGACGGCAGGAGGATGTGTTAATGAGAAGGCAGGCTCACTTCTCTACACCTCCTGCAAAAGCTACACAGCCTGCTGGCATTCCTAGGACCCTCTCCCCTCCCCTCAGCAAGCAGCCCTCTGGCCACTAGAATCCCTCTTACTTGACTTATATGGTCTCAAGGCCCAGAATGCTATACACAACTCACGGACCGAAGGCCTTGGGAATTAAGGACATAGGAATGAGGGTGAGGAAGACTAAAACACCTTTCCCAATCTAAATCCAGTCAACCTGAAATGCAAGCTTATAAGCCAGGGGCTCATATTGTTAAGGTTGTTAAGGTCATCAATGCACCGGCATAGCTTGAGGCTTTTCTAAGCAGTATTTCAACCTGGGCCTCAATCCTCCAGCCTAGTCAGTAGTCCCTGGTCATTCTCTTTATACACTCTAGCTCATGTCTCTGTAGTGTCCTCCTCTCTGGCTTCCAGTCCCACCATCCTGTCCTGTGTTCTAGCTATGAATTAATTGTCTTCTTCTTCTGTCTTCCTCAACATTACATTATGGGGGGCTGGTTGAGTTCATTGGATGGTTCTCCAGAATTAAAGTCACTATGCGATATGCATAATAGATTCATAAATCATACAGGAGCCAGAAAGCCCCCACATAACCCTGAAAGATTTAAAAAATACCATAGTGGGTAGAACAGTGATCCCAACATCACCAGATTTTTATTCCACTGGTGTTTCTAAAGGTAGCAAGACACGATCTCTATATTATAGATGTCCCCAATTCCCATTTTCTGTTAACTAATCATGATTCAACCATGACCATCACAAGCTTAATCTTTTGGAAGCATATTGATTCAATTCAACAAACTTGGAACACCTCCTACATGCCTGTCACTGTGCTCAGCGATGGATTTGTGCCAATAAACCAGACTCAGAGCCCTTCTCCAACCACTGGGTAGTAATGACCCGGAAAGCGGGGCCACGTCTTGGGCAGCCTCAAGTCAGGCAAGGTACTAGGCTGGGAGAATCCTTAGCCCTCAGTGCTCTGTGTCTGCTCCCACCAGTCATTTCTGTAGGATGAGCACTGCTGGCACTAGGGCCTCTGCCTGAGTTTGAGTCCTGGTTTCTCATTTACTAAAATTTCCCATTTACTAATTCCCTGTTTCAGTTTCCTCCAGTGTAGATGGGAAAACCAGCAATAAGGGATGCTTCTAAGGATTAAATGGGATCATACATGAAGTGTTAGAAATGATAGCTCACATGTAGTAGGTGCTCAAATTACTAGTTGTTACTTCCTACACAGGGCTTCTATAATCTTGTCAGAACAAGAAAATGTTTCTCCACTATTTGAACAAACATCTCTTTCCCAGGGCAAATGATGACTTCATTAAGATTCACAATCTGCATCAAAAGGTTACAACCTTGCCCTGCAGTGACAAGGAACATGAAAAAGAAATATACCAATGCTCTTGCAGACACACGTACACACAACTCAGGAAAAAGGATCCATTTGTACAAAAATACCTTCAGGAAGGGTTTAAAAAACCCCAAAGAAGATAAACAAGGATGAAAGCCATGCCCAGCAGAAACCATTTCCAATGCAACCTGGTGAGTTTTCAGCTTCAAACTGGTCAGGTCAAACGCTACCTGGGGATCTGTCACACACACATCAAACTCACCCCACTCTCACAGAGTGGGGTGCCAGTACAGAAACATCACAGTAATCTTGCCTGGACTGGTGAGGGTCAGGGTGAAGGAGAGGATGTGAGATACATTGGGGAAACCAGGGACACCTGTAAGTGTGCTTTCTTGTGTCCACAAAAGACCTGCAATACAAAGTATCACATGGCTTTTCTAAGGACCCAATTTCAGTCTTGCAGTAGCTGTAGAACTAGGCAAGGAACCCCTTTTTAGTTTGTCATATATGGTCTCGTGAGAAACCATATCAAGAACAGAGATGTGTTGCCGAAACCGGTTTGGCTCAGTGGATAGAGCATTGGCCTGCAGACTGAAAGGTCCCAGGTTCGATTCCGGTCAAGGGCATGTACCTTGGTTGTGGGCACATCCCCAGTGGGGGGTGCAGGAGGCAGCTGGTCGATGTTTCTCTCTCATCGACGTTTCTAACTCTCTATTCCTCTCAATTCCTCTCTGTGTAGAATCAATGAAATATATTTTAAAAAAGAACGGAGATGTAGACCATTCAGTGCTGGCTGGAAGGAGAGCCATGCACAAGGCGACCTCACACAGATGGAGTGGCTCAGATCCCTGCTTGTCTGTCCAATCCACGCTCCTCTTTCACTGGGTCTCAAGTGACAAATGGGGACCCGGGTATTGATTTTATGTTACAAATGGTTCTGTAGCATATATCAATGGAGAGCTAACTTTTGTTTAATAAACCACTTAGCACCAAAGCAGTTCTTATGACATGACATCTCATTACACGACCGAGTTTGCTTTATTTTCTACTAAATGTATTCAGCTAACTCCGTGCAGAGCATCAATCATTTTCTCTGTTCTATCCCTGAACCACAGACAAGCCATGGACTCTTCAGTCAGAAGTTAATAGGGAGCAGGAAAGTACAAGGACATGAGCAGGTCTCAGCTTTAGGAAGAATGTGTACAGTGGAACAGGGGGTGGACCACTGCGGAGGCCAGACTGGGAGTCTGAGCCCGAGTTAAAGGAGCCATAACCATGACAGTGGCATTAGAATGAAAGAAAGATCCAGACCCAAGAATCCTGGGTGCTAGATAGGACAAGGCTTTTTGACTGACAGGATATGAGGGTCAGAGAGAGAGAGGAGGGAAATGGACCATCTGTGCTTCAATTCTGAGACACTGTCAGGCAGAATTGAGAAGGTGACAATTACTTTGGAAGAAAGGAATGATGATTTCTGTTTGAGAAAGGTGTCCAGCAGGTGGCTGGTGCTATGGCTTTGGGGCTCCAGAGGAGACCAGACAGAACGGAGAAAGATGAGAATGAGGACATGAGCAGTGGGAGAAAAGAAAGCAAAGTGAGAAGCAGTTAGTGAGGAACTATGCTAGGCATGTGCTTGCTCGTGTTAGCCTTACAGCCCTCTGAAGGAAGAGTGAGAAAACATACTGAGAAACATTAAATAACGTACTCAGGTTTCCACAGCTGAATAAGTGGTGGGACCAGGATTTAAATTCAGGTCTATCTGACTCTTTTATCTAAGCTATTAAGTAGCACTCTCTATGAGCACTGGGATTCTTAGCTATTTGAGGAGAGAACTAGATAAAGACGTGAAAAGCCAGGGGACGGGAGACTCGAGGAAGAACTGGTGACCTGCCAGGCAGAACACTGCCATGGTCTATTGGACTTTCAGATGAGAAAGCCATTGGTGGGCATTAAGGAGTGATTTTATTGGCACAATAGGGTATAATTACTCACTCAGGGGTTAAGAACAAAGGATGATAGCAAGTATGAAATCATTTGACTTTGAAGGGAAGGAGAGACTAAGATGAAGGTAGGGTGTGTGTTTTTTTAAGTTTAGAGAAAACTTGCTTAAATTCCTCTTCTTTTATTTTTAAATCCTCATCTGTAAATATATATTGATTTTAGAGAGAAGGGAAGGGAGGGAGAGAGAAAGAAACATTGATGTGAGAGAGAAACATAAATTGGCTGCCTCTCTTACGCTAAGCACCTAAGGAAGTAGTGAAGGAGACAGTGCGGGTAAGACAAAGGGAAGGAAATGATTGATGTGACAAAGCCATGGAGGAGACAGTAAGGTTGGCTGAAGAACATGGTTTTGACCTTGAGAATGAACAAGGATGCATTTTGTTCTGATAGCCGAAGGAGTGATGTAAACATAAAGAGAGATTCTGACAAAAAAATGTTAAAAGAAAAGGAAGTCAAGAATGATCTTCCAGGACATCTTGGTGTTCCTGGTTGGGCTATCTAAAGATAATGAGGTGTGACAGAAAGTCTGGACTGGAGGGTTTAAGATGAGAGGAAAAATCTGGAGTAACCACGGTGAAGACTGTGAAAATGAGTGACTACTCTGCACCTGGCCTAGCCAGTGTCAGGAATTTTTATCAGATGCAACTGGCGTAGAAAGCTGATTTTCTCCAGCAATTTAACCTCTGCCCTCGTCAATCTGGGCTGACAGGAAAGTACGTGCAAGAACGTCTCCATGCACACACACGCCGGGGAAGAAGACAGCCATCTGTGAGGCAGGCCTGCATTTCCATCCCGCCAGCTTTATGTCCAGGTGGACATGATTACTCCCCAGACCAAGTATGCAGGAGAAGGACCGAGTAGAGGCTTGTAAAATGGGGCTGTCCAGTGTTCCAGACTATAGCTCTTAGGGGTAACAATCTATCAAAAGGCAAGTGCATGCAAGTCCACTCAAAATGTAGGAATGACATGACATGGAAGGGAAGGAAGACAGCAGGAGAGAAAAGTTCCCGGTGTCCCTGGGAGCTGAAAGGCTGTATCCTAAGAGAGTGCTCAGCACCTACCATTTTAATAAGGAAATGTCCTCCTGCTTAAAAAGAAAGCAGGTTCTATCAATAATCACCTAAGAGCTGTCATTATCTTTCTGAACCATCGTTCCTGGGATGCGAGGGGTGCAGGCTCCAAGGGCTAAAATGCAGGTAACGAATTTTGGGGGGGAGTTCTTATGAGAGCATTAGCCCCACTGCTGGGTGCCTGAGCTCCACATTCATAGTCCCACCATCCCCAAGTCTTTATGGGAAGATAAGCAGGGCCAGTGAATTCTGTGCCATACCCTGGTTCATGAGGCTGGTAAAATTTCTTTGCAATTTAAGGCCACTGCTGTGACATTACCTACAAATCCATTATATCCAACAGGAGGAACCAGCATACCCCATGCCTGATTGATGCTCCAAGTCCTAAGGTGGCTCAGCAAGGAGAGTATCTACCACAGCCCAACTACTGTGAGTTCATCCATTTGCTTATTACTAGGAGTTTGCTGGGTATTTGGAAAGATAATAGCACCAATTTTAGCATCCTCTGAGGTGAAATAATCACTGAAGCTTTTAAGACCAACAGCTGAATGGCCAATGTCATTTACCATATTCATAGGGGCATGCTTACTGTCAAAACTATGGAGTGTTTGTCTGGCCAGCGTGGCTCAGTGGTTGAGCAGTGACCTATGAACCGGGAGGTCACAGTTCAATTCCTGGTCAGACTACATGCCCAGGTTGTGGGCTCAATCCCTAGTGCGGGGTATGCAGGAGGAAGCTGATCAATGATTTCTCTCTCATCATTGTTATTTCTATCTTTCTCGCCCTCTCCCTTCCTCTCTGAAATCAATAAAATATATTTAAATAAATGAATAAACAAACAAACTATGCAGGGGTCCTCAAACTTTTTAAAGTGGGGGCCAGATCACGGTCCCTCAGAGAGCTGGAGGGCCGGACTATATGAACTACTAATTCCTACTGTAACACCTCGGCTGCGCTCACTGCCCAAAAAACCTGGCGGGCCGGATCAGACTCCTCTGCGGGCCGCATGTGGCCCGCGGGCTGTAGTTTGAAGACCCCTGAACTATGGGGTTTTGGTTCAGGATTCCAAAGAGAATATTTTTGCTTCTTTTACAAATAAGCAGTCTGAAGATAACTTCTAGTACATAAAGTCCTTTAATCATCATCTTTAATCTAATAACAGTCATACTATATAATAAAGAGGTAATATGCAAATGGTGACATGTAACCACCAATCATCAGGAGGGCGGGGCATCGAGCTACAAGCAAGGGAGAGCTACAGGAGGGCAGGGCAGCAAGCAATGTGCAGTGGAGAGCTACAGAGGCAGTAGCGGTGGGCGGGGCAGCCAGCTGAGACAAGGGAGAGTGAGCTCCTCCCACTTGTGTTCAACAAAATGCCTTGGTAGTTTCAGAGCACTTATAAAAACCATATTTCAGCTAACCCTTCGTGCAATTAGTGACGGGTGGGGAGGGTAGAACAAGTATTACCATCTTCATTTTGTTGATGAAGAGACTCCAGGTCCCTGCCATACTGTCACCACGCCTGACTGTGAGCACCCTCAGGACTGGGGGTGTCCTTACACTTTTAAGACATGTGATTGTAATTTCATACAACGAACTGTGAGGAAGCTTTCTACACTGAGCCAGAATGCGCTGCCCTGCAACAACTTCCATGTGGCTTGCTACGTTCCTTTGGAACAACAATGTGGAATCTAACTCTCTTACACAGGAGCGCTTTCAGACATTCTTTTAGTTCCCATCAACCATCCACAGCTGTGGCAATCTGATGCTCTCTGGCAGATTTCTGATACATGAGAATGTGTGTCAAAATCTTCTTTTTCCCTAGTCCTACAGTGGTCAACCCATTAGCCACATGTGGCTATTTAAACGAAAATTAAATAAAATTTATAACTCAGATCCTAGCCACACTAGCCACATCCAGCCACGTGTGACGTGTGGCTGTCACACTGGACAGCACAAAGCATTCCATCTTTGGGAAGTGCTGTCGGATGGCACTGGTCCAGACCCTGGAACTGCCCTGTCTGAATTTCTGGCCCACACGCTGGTCTCACTGGAAGGCCATTCTTTCCTGGCAATTACTCGCAGTAATGCCTTTTCAAAGACAGTTATCTATTTTATCTGGGTTTTTAATTGGGAGGGATAATTGGGGAGAAAAGAAAAAGAACTCTAGCCCACGTTGTGTCAGCTTAGAAATACTTAATTGGTTTGTGGGTTGGCTGACAAGCTTTAATATTCCCTTCTTTTCAAATCTAAATTCAGCCGGAGGCCAAATCACTGGCTATATTTAATACACAAACCTTCCATTATTAAAGTGGATGTAAGTGTTCTTTTTACTTAAACTGACAAAACAGAGACGATGGGCTTCATAGCTTTACTTTTTACTTCTGGGGAGTCTAGGTACAGGGAAGGAAGGAAAAATAATACCCATTATTGATACTTGGCAATTCTTAGTCTCTTATTGGCCCTGACTAAGCTTTACCTCAGCATCTTACCTAGACTTTTGAAACCTATACAACTTGAAAATTGTGGACACCAGCACTAACAATACAGTTGCAAAAATTATAAAATATTAAGGTACAGAACGACCTTAGTGGTGACCTACTAAAAATCCCCATTTGGTGAGTAAACAGGCTCAGAAGATGCCATTTTGGTCTAGAACCTGGCCTCTCATTTCTGGGTTCAGCGTTGTCCTGTCCACCGTGTGAAGTGGCCACTAAAACATCTATTTGACTTTCAACGGGTTATTTGTTTATACCCCACCCTCCTCTGCAACCATACCTTCCTTTAACGATACCCAATCCTCCTCCTCTGCAACCATACCTTCCTTTAACGATACCCAATCCTCCTAAGGCAGGGACGCTGCAATGGGTACTTCTAGTCAGGTATCCCCAAGGTAAGATACCATAAGTCACATACAGACAAGGGTCAGGTTTGATGAAATACATTAACTTTCTCTTTCTGAGCCTCTTATAGGTCTCCTATAGGCCTAGGAACAGAATTCAGGGCCCATTTTCAAAGCATTTGTATCATACATGAGTAAGCGCCACCAGAACTTTTTTTTGAAAAAAAGGAGCTTTAAAAATGTTGTCAATAAGGAGCAGGGAATCTCTGGGAAACAATCCGTAGAAAGGGGACACAGAATTGATAACTAAGTTAATAATGATGATGAAACTATGTCCCTGATGACAGCCAACATCTGATCACTTACTATGATCCAGGCAGTGGTCTCAGGGTCTTCCTTAAATTATATGATGAATCCTCACCCCTATGACACAGGTACCTTTGCTACTCCCATGAAAGAGATGAGAACAAGAGCCTCTATGAGCTTTGTGTCCCACCCTCACCCACTAAACAATCAAACTAGATATCAGGAAAGCCGGGTGTGGAAGCATAACTTCTAGAAACAAGATATACAGTTCATAACAGGCCTTCAGAGAAGAATAACCTATAGAAATATTTTTAATTTAATTTTTTAACCAGTTAAGACAATATCTAGTCTTAATGATCCTCAGTTTTAAACAAAATTCAAGAAAGCCAAACTAAGCAAATCTTGCCATTTTATTTTAAATGCATTTTATTTTACTTGTATACATTTTAAAGCTTGTAGTCCAATAAAATCAACCCAGCATGACAAGTATTCTAATGGGAAACAAAATTCTCTTTTGTCAGCCGTGTCAGGAGCCAGGACAACCAGAAAGGAGTTGTATTTTGGTGGAATCAAACTGTCTTTAATGTTCATGCAATTTGTCTCCTAAACAGACGAGGATTAGGGGAGACCTCGTAGGGGAGCAAAGGTCGGCTGCTCCACCCAGCCCATGCCACAACCTTCTGCTGCTAGTAAACCAGGTCTACTTATCCAGGGTGCATAAAATTCATTCTTTCTGTCCTCCACCTCCTTCCCACCCCACCCCCCAAGTAAACTTAAAATCCCAGTAACACATTTTCTCGACACCTACAAGCAAAGGCTTTACAATGTCCATCCGAAATGCAAATATCTGGCCCTAAAAATGCGTTCCCATTTTACCAGCTAGTAAACCCCAAGGGCAGATAATGTCAACCTTCTACTCACTCTGCAATAGAGAAAGGGCCGTTTTTCTGGTCAAAATTAAGCAAGAATTTTGATTTGGTCTTGAGAGTTCTTGGAATTCTTAATTACAAATGTGAACTGAGTTTGTCTTAGAGCTTTAATTCCTCTATCACTTCACTTCGCCCCTCAGATCTGTGGGTAACAAGTGACAGAGGTAACAGGCTGCGGAGACGAGCCAATGGTTTTCTCCGGTGTCCCTTAGAGCACCTGCAATCCCTTCCGTGACCGGAGCTTTCAGTGATAAGTGAAGTATCTAAATAATGATCAGATGTCTGGTATATTTTGACACACAAAAAAGATGATATCGGAGACATAAGGCATAGCACATGCAAATAAAAAAGCAGGCTTCTATTTGAGTATCTTTTATAGCATTTGGGGCAAAATGTAAGGGATAGAGTCTTGTTTTTAATGCCTAGTCTTCTCATTTTTTTTAATGTATACAATCATGGAATGTATACTTATTTTCTAAGGCTTTTATGTCCATATAATTGAATAGCAGAAAAGGCAGGTAAATAAAAATTTGCTCTATGTTGATGTACGTTCTTTAAAGTTCATGTTTCCTTCCCAGGTCAAGAACTACGAAACATCTACTTTTTTCCTCCTATCTCTTCTTTTAGACACACACGCTGCCATTTCCTCCCTCTCTGGTGACTGCAGTGTGATGTGGAAAGGGGAAGCATCAGCCACCTTCCTTCTGCTTCAACCACGTGCTTCGGGCCCTGTTTGACATCGCTCACTGCTCCAGGGGAGGGACCACTGCTCCAAAGAGAATGGCACAGGTCTGTCTTGATTGTTAAATGCCACTGCCTAACTAAACCTCTGTATTAATCAAAGTTTTAACAAATATTTTAATTAATTAATCTTATGTGTTACTTGTCATGAAGTTAAGAAGTCAGAGGATATATTTCTGTTCAGTAAAATGCCAAGTAGAATTTCTTATTGAACTGGACCTTTCTATTAAAAGGGGAATTGAGAGGACCAAAATTTAGTACTTTTATGAACTAAAGATGAGAACTCACATAATTATAAGTCAGAAGGGCTGAGTTGTGCATGGTGAAAGGGCTTATAAAAGGGATTGCAGAGATCCTGCTCTCAGTGGGAACACAAACGGGGCCAGCGTTTCCGCAGTGAGATGTGACAGAGCAGAGCACACTCTGAAAGGGCTTCATCTTCTTCTACCCAGTAACCTTTCGAAGAGATACATACTCCAAAGGAATAGTCACTGAGATATATTATCTATAATAACAATGAATTGGAAAAAATCTAAATATCCAAAAATAAGTTAGACAATCTATAATGGCATTATCAATGTCATTGTGCAGTCATTGAAAACCAGGCTTGGGAAAGGTATTTCATGGCCTAGAAGAAAGTTAATGTGAGATAGAAAGTGGGAGGACTGGTATGCTTGTTATCAAAAAAATTATTTAAGAGTGGTCAGCTCTCAATTTCATTGTAAGCACAAGTTTTATGTTTTTCCTTGAAATGTTCTGCATTTCCCGAAATCTCTAGAACGCAACCACGTTACTGCTATAATCAGTAACCCAAAGAATTCTACTAAAAGAGAGCCTTTGGGTATTGCTTTGTGAAAGGAAACCAGTCTTGCTCTCAGGGCAGCGTTTCCTCCCCTGAGGTTGTCTTTAAGGTGTCTGTAGGGGGTGTTCAAAATGCATTCAACCCAGAAATGAGTATCACCTCCAAACTCTCCCAACCTCAGACTCCACGGCACCTCCAAAATATAAGCTCATGGTAATCCCTACGGACTGCCTACACTGCCCTCACTCTGGTGAAGAAATCAGCGGCTCTGATCCAGGCAGGGCACTCTGAATCACAGTAAGAGACACAGCCACTGAGTAAAATGTTGAGGTACAGTTCAAAGGCAGCTAAATCAAGTAAACCCTGTCATCCATACTCCCTGGCCTCAGTTTCCTCTCTTATAAATCGGGGTCTTTGGAAGAAGACAGGCACTTTAAGCCTCCATCTGCTACATAGTTCCAAGGGTTTTACAATAAGAGTCTAAGGAATGAGACAAGTGGAATGACGCCGAGTGAGGAGGAGACTCCCCGCTTCTGCTGACAGTATGACTTGCAGAGATTCCCTGGCTTTAGGCAGGAAAGTGGCAGATGTGTGCGTGTTGGTAATGGGCGTGGAACAGCAGGGAGGAATGCAAATGCCATGCCCTGAGCTCAGAGGAGGGTGCCATGCTGGGGCCGGGGTAGCTGGCTGGCCCTCTCCCCTGGAGCGGAGAGATGTCACACAGGGCCCAGGCACATGGTTAGAGCAGAAAGAATAGGCGATGCCTCCCCTCCTGCGCCGCACCACAGTCCCCGGAGAAAAAGGAATTGGCTGCGAGTGTGTCTAAAAGGAGAGATGAGAGAAAAAATAGAAGTTTTTGTATTATAGTTCTTGACCTGGGAGGGAGAAGAAAAGAGGAGACGGATGTTGGACACCAATAAAGCCTTCTGGCAATAAGGCGACATGTGCAGTGCAGATGGGAGGCTCACTTCTAAGGAAGAAGTGGGGCCAGAAGGTGACTTTCATAAATCTCGGAATTATATAGCATTCCCTGGGGCATCTTCTATCTGAAACGACTGTTACCCACAAGGGGATTAGAATGGAGAGAGTCTCTGTCTTTCCCCTAAGTTACTGTGCTAACAAACCAAACAAGAGCAGAGCGTGGCCCGAGGAAAACCACCACAGCCAGGCAGTGGTTACGTGGTGCTGTGGGCTATGCAGCGGGATGGCGTGAATGTGCGTGTGTACGTGTGCCGTCCAACATCTCCCAGTTGCCAGACCAACCTCAGCTCCCTTCTCCATCCAGCCCTACTTGCTGGAGGATCATCAGTCGCTTTACAGGAACTGCTTTTGTCCTTCAACAGGGCCTTCCTGTGAGCCCATGACAGATCCCTGGGGCCCTGCTGAGGGGAGCTGGGCAAAGGGCTGTACAGGCGTCCACGGAAAGCTCAGAAGCCTCCTGAGGACAGGACAGACACGAGGCTTATTAAAATGGGAGTGAAGAGCTGTCACACAGTCATGGGAGATCAAAAGCTGTTCCTCCAGGCCTGAGCTAAATGCTGGCCTTCGAAGAGAAAGGATGTACCAGAGGGATGAAAACGATGGTCAAAGGAAACATCTTCGGAAAAGAGACAGGGTGCGTGTATGTGCAGAGGCACACACAGTCCTCCTCTCAGGCATCCGCACACTCTGTCCTGGCCCCTCAGGAGAAGAGCTCAGAGGGGCAGGGAGTGACAGGCAGCAGAATCACCTCGCTGGTAAGGCTTCCTTGTTCTTAACCCAAACCCCTAGGATGGCCATTTTTAAAGTAACAAATACACTAACACAACCTGGTGGTTTTATCACTGAAAACACTAGGTAGCCAGGAGGAGGTATGCCAGAGGACAGGAACTCGGGAGTGGTTTCAGGGGATGGGGAACAGGAAAGGACCCATTCAATCAACTCAAGAAGAGAAGCAGTAGAAGGTATATCTATTTGAAGATAAGGTGTTTTTCAATGACTAAAACAAGTTGCAGTAGTCAATCCCATTTAATACCACAGACTTACTCTGGGTTCCATAAACCCTATCAATGTCGTCGGTTTTCAGTGATAAACCTGAAAGCTCTATAAGTAAGTTTTAGACATGTCTGTCAATCTCTCCTTTTGAGATTTGGTACAGCAAAGTTTTTTTGTTTTGTTTTGTTTTGTTTTGTTTTGAACTGTCCTTTTGTATAAAAAAATCACCATCCATTATGAATTTTTGAAAAAAAAATTAAGCCTTACTATTACCTACATTGACTAATTTAGAAGTTATCCTATCTAATAAAGAGGGAATATGCAAATTGACTGTTACACTGTCACAAAGATGGCGGCACCCAGTACCCTCAGCCTAGTCGAGTTCCCCAGTCCTTTCAGGCCCATCAGGGGTTGGAAGGTGCACAGTGTGGCCAGACCTGCCCTTAGCCCCCCAGCTGCCGAGGGCCAGCCTAGGTGCAGGCAAGCCTAAGATGCCAGCTTCCCAGCCGCCAAGGACCAGCCCGAGGTGCAGTCAAGCCTCAGATGGCAGCTGCCCAGCCGCCCAGGCCCCCCCAAGGCTCAGGTAACTAGGGCCAGCTGAGGCTTGCGCTGCTGGCAGTGGCAGCAGAAGAGGTGTGATGGGAGCGTCGACTTTTCCTGATCGCCAGATCACCTCCCACTCCTGAGGGCTCCCAGACTGTGAGCGGGGATAGGCCAGGCTGAGAGACCCCCTCCCCCTCCGGTGCATGAATTTTCATGCACTAAGCCTCTAGTTAATTATAAGATTGTAGCAGGCTGGTGAGGGAGGCAGGATGGGGGCAGTGGAGAGAACAATACAAAATCTTCCCTTTGGGACCTCACAGATCCTCATGTTCTCAAAGGTCCAACTACAGGTTCAAGAAAGACTATTATTGCCCTAGCTGGCTTGGCTCAGTAAATAGAGCGTAGGCCTGCAGACTGAAGAATCCTAGATTCAATTCCAGTCAAGGGCACATGCCCAGGTTGTGGGCTTGATCCCCAGTAGGGAGCTTGCAGGAGGCTGATGATCAGTGATTCTCTCTCTTTATCACTGATGTTTCTATCTCTCTCTCTCTCTCCCCTCATCTCTGAAATCAATAAAAAAAATAAATTTAAAAAGAAAGACTATTACTTAAAAGGTTCTTTTTATACTTTAAGACAAAACCTCTTGATCTACAGAAACTCAATAAGACAGATCAACACATACTGAAATACTTTATGCCTCCAAGAAATGTAAAACTTAAATGAAAGAAGTACTGACTCCAAAATGTTATTCCTACTTATAAACTGGGAAAAAAAGTACTAATGACCAACCATAGCCTTTGATATATATGATTCCCTTATTTAAGCAAACATTCACCAGGAAATTACTGTGAACAAAAATGCAATACAGTTGCTGACTGCCCCCTTCATGTTTCAATGTATATGGTATGAATATAGCTATGCACACACACACAAATGTTATTTAGACCAATTTATGGGAAACCTCAGTTTGAATTAGGGTCTAACTGCTCACACAAATAATTTTTGAAAAAATATAGAATTAGCCCAGCAGGTATGGCTCAGCAGTTAAGTGTTCAACCCAGGTATCAAGAGTTTGCTGGTTCAATTCCCAGTCAGGGCACGTGCCTGGGTTGCGGGCTTGATCCCCAGTAGGGGGTGTGTAGGAGGCAGCCAGTCAATGATTCTTTCTCATAATGGATGTTTTTATTTCTCACTCCCTCTTTCTTCCTCTCTCTGAAATCAATAAAAAATACATTAAAAAATTACAGAATTATCCTTAAGTCTAAAGTGTAATTCTAACAAATAAAAGATCTTAGAGAATACATTCAAGGGAAGAAGGAAGACCTACCAGCAGAATCTCCTACGAACTTGAAAAGTTTTTCTTTTATAGCCAGTTAAACATACAATGATTAAACCTTCCCTTATGGTCTTTGCAATACCTTATCCATCTCACTTGTTTAGAAAATTGATGAAGTTTTACAGTACTGCTAAGGACATTATGTGTCCACTTCCCCAAAGTCACTCATTAGCATCTTTCTAAATTGAGAAAAGGCCAGCCTACGTGCACAGTAACAACAGTGAGAAATATTTCCAAAAATGCTGGGTTCAACTGCATCCTAAAACATCATTCTTCTCTGTGACACTGGAGGTACCTCCAGCTTGATGGTTCCAAAGACGTAAGCAAAGAATGTTCACAAAAGTATGTGTTCTCCTATTAACATGCCTTGGTGAGTGACTTAGAAATATTCAAGGCTGCTTTGTGCTAAAACGGCTGCTGACATTCCTGAGAGGATTCACATTTTCTCCATGCATGTGTGCACGAACACTCTGGAAAGTCTGCAGGCAGGCACACCAAGGCCATGAGTCTTGCTGGAGAAGAGTTTACTGCTTGACAGGCGTACCTCATTTTATTGCACTTCACTCTGTTGTGCTTCACAGATGTGGCTTTTTTTTTTTTTAATTGAAGGAAAGACCCTCCACCAACACAAAGACCCCAACTCAGTGTACTGTGATGCCTTATTCCAGCGGTCTGGAACAGAACCTGCAGCATTTCTGAGGTATGCCTGTACTTTATTCATGACAAGGAGGCGATGTTCTACATATAATGTCCTAGGGCCGAGGTGGGCAAACTGCAGCTTGTGAGCCACATGCGGCTCTCTGGCCCCTTGAATGTGGCTCTTCCACAAAATACCACGGCATGGGCGAGTCTATTTTGAAGAAGTGGCGTTAGAAGAAGCTTAAGTTTAAAAAATGTGGCTCTCAAAAGAAATTTCAATAGTTGATATTTGGCTCTGTTGACTAATGAGTTTGCCGACCACTGTCCTAGGCTACAAGCGACATTTAAATACACTATATATATATATATATATATATATATATATATATATATATATAGTGTATTTATATATTTATTTATATATATGTTTTATATATATATATATATATAAACACACACACACACACATATACACACATGCAAGGTACAGGACACTAATACCTCTGTGTATGTGGTTTATAAAACAACCTGCCACGTAAGGTGCTTATTTCTCTCTATAAGCAAGGCAATCACAACACTTTGTGGACCCAAGTGACTTCTGTGTCATATGTCAGACTACTTGTTACAGTCTCTAATTTAGAGTGGGGTAAAAGCTAATAGGGCACTTAGACTTAAGTCTTATAAACACTGGTTGATCACTAAACCAAACAGGGAGATTAAAAACCAAATAAAAAAATTTAAATCCCTAAGCCATACATACTAATTTAGTAGATCTGAATTAAAACTTTAGCCTATAAATGTGAGAAATATTTATGACCCCCTAGCTTATGACCCCCTGGCCTCCCCTGGATTTGGAAACCCTGAGCCAGAGCAGAAAAGGCACTGAGGTGGGTGAGCAAGCACAGGTGTGACTGGCTCAGCATTTTCTCCTGGAGGGTCTAGGGTGCAGAGTGCCCACTCAATGATGTCTGACATGAATCCAGAGCGGAAAGCACAGAGACCGCACACTCACTTTCAAGTACCTATCTGGGAGCAGTGCTGTGCTCCTCTTCAGCTTGTGAGAGAGTGTAGCCCTTAAGTAGGTGTGGGGAACAGAGAGGAGAAGCAGTCCTATCTGCAGCAGGAGTGTCCTAGCACAGTCTCTCCAGAACGCTGGGGACAAGGTCTGAAGTCCAGGTTTAAGTCTCCACATGACAGGACAATGAACAGTTTGCCTGGGGCACAGTGAGGAGGCTATAGGTAAGATTATCTAAAATAATCTAAAATAGTATCTGGAGGCAGAAAAGCACGGTGTGTTATAAAAGGATAAACAGAGTAGAGGGGGTGGGGGGAGAGAAAGAAAAGAAAGAAAAAGAAAAAAATTCCATTCCATCTGTGCAGCCCTAAGCCTAAAACATGGCAATCTTTATTTAGAAAAAAGTTAATGAAGATTACGGAATGCAAAATGACTTTTCATCAACTTATTTCTCGAAAAGAAGCATGAATTTGCATTTTCATTGAACTGATCAAATGTTATCTAAGAACTGCTTAATTGCCTTAATGGTTTAATTCTATTTGCTGCCAATCTGATTAGCAAAGTGTGTGTCTGCGTGTGCACCCGTGTGGGCTGGCACTAGATGGGAGGGTGAATCCTATTATGGAAAGAACAGCAGTGTGGAGCTGGCTGGCTCTGGTTAATTGAGAAACCATGAGTGGTGTGAGGAGGTCACCCTATCATTTAATTTTCTCCTCTCCTGTCTTCCCAGTCACTTGTTCATCTCGGAAACTTGCCTTAGATTTGAGAGCCCTAAGAGCATGTGCTAATTTGGGTTAAGCAGAAGGTGAGCCCAGGTATTACTGCCAGTGTAGTGATTTAATAGGAACTTGGATGTAATTTAATAGATCCTTCGAGTCTCAGCCAGACACGGTTAATATGGGTTGGGGGAAGATCTGATAAAAGTTAATACATACATTAATCTCTCGGGATTTTGCAACAATACATGACCTAACAGAGTAAGGATAACCCCCTGGGACCTGCATGGGGGTGTCTCCTGGTACAGGCTCTGGGGAAGCTGGTTGCCCTGGGGCAGGTAAAAGACTGCACTTTTGGAACCAGTTCTGACCTTGGGGGAAGTCACATTCTGTCTCTGTGTCTCCGTGTCCAAACTTCAAACTGGAATGACTGGTTTTAAATTTGCTTTTTGCAGAGCCCTGGGTTTCACAGATGTATCTCAGGATCTAAACAGGAAGTTCAAGGGAAGCTGAGCAAAGATTCATGACACCCAATTCCGAGCTTCCCATCTCCCCTTTGACTTGACTGCGCTTTGATCAATCTGCAGTATTGATGTGCTGGACAAGATTCAGTGTGAAAGAAATATTTTATCCGTTAGAAATATATGATCAGCCCTGGAGGAGAAGAGCGCTAAGATTCTGTGTAGTTTTAATAAAGTCTTCCCTCTGAACACGCTGCTTCTTCTGCTAGAAAAATTCATCTTCCTCTTCACAACTTTTTGAGCTCCAGTTTTTTTTTTCTTAAGACTTAGATCTAATGCCATTTCTTCCCGGAAACCGCCCTTCACAGAAAGCTTAGCTGTGAGGGGACTTCTTTACTGGAAAGCAGTTCTGTGGCTACGTTTGGCCAAAGAGTACACTTTCCTACTGCATACTCTGGCAGTTTGGTTAAGGATTCCAGACGTTGGATTCTGGGTGGTATAAGGGAGGGTTGGTTGCAAGTACATCAAGGGCAATACATATCCACAGCCTTAATATGTCCATTTCCTTTGATGCAGCACTAACACTCACAGAAATTTATCCTAAGGAATACTGATAGACATGGACAATGACTTATTATAAGGAAGTTTGCCTCAGCATGGTTGATAAGATGTTAAGGGTGAAAATTTAGGGAAAAAACCTAACGTGGAAGAAAAAGTTAAATACCATGTAAAGCAATAGTTAAATTTCATACTTTGAAATAATGTCTTTAATTATCATGTGTTGGAAAAATGTCTCATGATGTGGGAAGATGCTGATTATATGATGTGAAGCAAAGAAGGTAGGACACAGAACTATATAAAGAATATGCTGACAACGCTGTTATTCCTTACACCGACACAAAGGAAACATTAAGAGTAGTAGAATGATTGTTCCTTTAATTTTCTTCATTGCACTCTGTGTGTTTTTCAAATTGAAAAAAAATAGATGCCTTTCACATTTGATATAATAAGCGTAAGTGATCATGAATATTTGGCAAAACAATGAACGTTTTATCTCCTGAAGTAAAGATAAAAGCAAAGTTGCTTCCATCAGCTTTCTTCAATTCTTCAACCACATGATACGTCCCACATACAAATGACTGGTGAATCTACATCTCCCACTGGAAGGATTTTGAAGACAGGGGTCTTAAAGGGACCAGAGGTAAGCAGTGTGGGACAGACTCCTCTGGAGCTGGGTTCTAATCTCCACTGTGCCACTGACTAGCTGTGTAGCCCAACAAATAGCTTCACATCTTAGGGTGTGCATTCTGTTCATTTGTCAAGGACACGTGTGCGTCCTATTCTTTTTTTCTGCCCCCAGTGTCTAGAACACTGGAAGTTATCAATAACATATGTTAACTATCATGTGGACTGACTGATGTAGGGCCAGGTAGAAGGATGTGGTGTATGAAATATAATGAAAGAGTGTGAACAAAGATGAACTAAAATTCCAGGTTTCTTGATTCAACTCCTCAAACCCATCTGATGAACGATCAGGCCACGGAATGGAACTTGAAATATAAACAGGGAAGCCTGGTTTGTTTTCTTTTCTAATCCTTCCAAGCCCAAAGTCATGCACCTTCACATATCCATCAACTCCCAAAGCCTAGTTCCTTAAGGAAAACTCAGATTTCACCAAGAAGACTGAACTGGGGTCAGTGCCTATGAACAGGTAGTGAAAGCCAGACCCTGAGGTGGGACTGGCTGAGTGGAAGACAAACGTAGGACGAATAAAGCCCGAGTTTCAGACGTAACTGAATGAAATATGAAGCACGGGACGGTATTCAGGTTGCAATTTGGACCTCTGAACCCAAAACACAACAAAAAAAGCAAAATCTATAAAGAGCATCTGGCCTGAGATGGAACTGAGGTTAAAAACAAACAAACAAACAAACAAACAAAAAAACGAGTAAGGTGCAGGAGACATTATTCTAGAACACAGAGGGAAACACACCAATGTCTCCCAAATGGCACTCCAAAGGGTCTAAGGCGGAACAGACTGATGCAACCCTCCGAGGTCACCCACATGAGCAGCGTGAGCCTCTCCGCCCCTGGACACCACTGGAGAGATGGATATGCGCCATATGGAAGCGCACAGATCAGTGAGTAAGGCCCCTCTTAGAGGACTCCTCACTTGCAATTGGAGCATAAAAAATAAAATAGGGCTGCCTGCTATTCGCATAAATTCCTATTCCATTTTATGAGCAGGGAGCAGAAAAATAGAGAATACAGTTTGCCCTTCATCTTTCTGACTCTTGGAGCTTTTCTAGGTTATGCCACCAGCCAGGACTGCTCTCTTTTACACAGTGAAATCATTTCTAAGTGAGTAGCCTAGTAAATTCAGAGGAGTAACTGTTGTTGCATATGTCTTCAAGATCTATAATGGAAGATAAATCCCGTTAGCCTGGCCATGGCAAAGTAATTATTTCAACTGCTACATTTCTGTGGAACAAACAAAACCTTCCCAGGCTTATGCATTTCCTATTTAATGGAGGAAGGAAGAAACACTGTGCTCACCAAGCCCAGGACACCGGCTGCCACAGACCAGTGGCAACCAGAATGAAGAGGGGTCTCATCTATTATCGCCGCTGGATATCACAGTCCTCCGGGCCACATGTGCTCATATCCACCCACCCAAACCAGCCTGTGGCCAAATGGCGCTGAGCAAGAAGCAACAGAAAACTATCATGGTAGAAACATCAGGGCATTTTGGATGCAAAGCAGAAGCTTATCTTTTTTACTGTTGCAGCTCCAGAGAAAATCAATTTTGACACAGAACTGCCACTTTACAAGCAAATAACTATACTTTCCAATAACCTAATCTGTGCAAAGCCTACTGAAAATTCCCCAAAGAACCCGTAGTTAAAACCTCCATTAAATCAAAGGTTTTAATACGAGGAAGGGAAGAGAGGATGCAGTTTGACTTGGGAATGTAATGGACTCAGTGGGGAAATAAATATGTTGTTTTATGTGTACAGTTACAGAATATGAGAACACAGCATTCATTTCAAAGGGAATTCTCTTGCTGTGCAACTTACTCCTAAACAGATGTGATTTTTGCTTATTCAAAAACATTTAGGTAACAATTACAGCATAATAAATTATAATTGCCATCATCTTCCAGCTACGTAATGCCTTCTATGCAAACACAAAGAAGAGACAATTACACAAAACTGTAAAAAACCCATTTTCATGTGGGTTCTGGAGCCTCGATGCAAATAATCTATATTATTCTCACATAAACACTGCACTGTGCCTCGTATAAACACCCTACTATGGTGTGTAGAAACTGCCTAGTAAATAAGGAGGTTTTGTTAATCACAGGCTGGAGCGGTCCACAGCAGGCTCCTTTCAGGGGTGCCGGGAATGCCTTCTAGTCTTAGATATTTTCTTCTGCAGAATTCATCTTCCATCTAACAATCCACCACACAGAGCTTCAAGCCTCTGGCCGTTCAAGTGCAAGTTCTCTAAAACAGTAAAACATTCCACATGCGGCAGTAACTTTAAAACTTGGTGTAATTAAGGTGGCAGATTTCCAACAGGGTCTGTCCGGAGGGCACTATCAAGACGCTGGGATGGTGAGAAGGAGGTGAAGGGAATGGTGACCCTGAGATGGGGACACCAGCACACACTTCCCAAGGATGCTGGGGAGTATACCAAGTAGGAGTGGGGAGAAAAGATATTCAGGGTGAAGGCAATGGCTCTAACATTCACATATTCATCCATGCCCCTTTACACCAAATTGTAATTTCATGGGGAAATGCATTCAGGCATAATGATGGACCTGAGAAGTCCTCATTCTGACAAAGAATCATCATGAATCTCTCATATTACCAAGAAACAACTCCAATGAGTGGAATAATATGAATAAGATGGTGGATAGCTTATATTTAGATGATCAAGTTTCCCCCTCCCCATCCCCAAACTGACAAAACATGGGAATTAAGAGACCCCAGCTTTACTTTTGGCTACTACTTATGTAACATCCTAACTTAAGAAGTGACTTAGACTCTCCTAACCTCCATACTACACAGTATTCATTCCACCATTATTCACCTGTTGGGGAGGCACTGGGAAGTACAGTGAAGAGCACACAGGCACAGCCTCACAGCACACAGGGGAGACCTTGATGTGAACAGGTAATGATGAGATCAGTGCTGTAAGGAGGCAAGCACACGGGTTGGTAAGAACAGGGAGGAGACCGTCACCTGCTCAGAGAGCTCTCAGGGTGCTTGAAGAGTTGGTTTACATCTTGAGGGATAAGGAGTACTTGCTAAGCAGACAGAGAGAGAACAGCATGTACAATGGCATATGCAAAATAAAGACAATGTGTCTATGGAGGTGCTTTAAGGCAATGATGCATTTATATGGTTAACAGAAAGCTGCTTGGGTGGGGGGGAGGAGGGGTTGACAAGCATCCTTGTGGCTTGCTCACTCAGAGGAGCACCTTGTGATGTACGCTGAACCAGAACCTAAACAACTTTATTTAGTTTGTCTCGTTTTATTTTTATTTTTTAACATTTTTAAATTCCTTCTCTAACTAGAAGGTACCTATCTCACAACCATGACTAAAAAAAAAAGTGGAAGTAACTGGAAGACATGATGTGTTTCTTCAATGCTCCATTTGCTATTGCTCTTCCACAAAGTCCACTTCAGTCTCCATCCCCAATAGTGCATTTCATCCTTCCCTGGGAGTTCCCATTACACCCTGTTCCTCTCTATGAAATGTATGACTTTAAAGGAAAGAAACAACTCTTGCCTACTGAGTTGGCGTGCCATGGATAGTGGTGCTGATGCTGAGCTTCCTGAAACATTTTAGTCATTTCTCGCTCCTGAAGCATACACAATCTTTTACGTAATCATAAGAAACTCTAGGATCTAAATCTAGAGGTAAGCGCTGGTGGGTGGAATGACTCCACTGTCACATAAACATTGTGGATAAGAATGGGAAGCAGGTGACGAACTAAAGTCTATAGCTCAAGTCTGTGCAGGTAAAATGACCCTTGTATGCCTCAAGATATGAAAAATAGATTTAAGAACTTCACAAAGGCAAGGACACTGACTACTAATATTCCCTGAATCTGGCACAATACCTATCAGAAGGGAAACAATCAATACATATTTGTTAAAAATAGTAAAATTTAGCTTGGGGATATCCAAAACTACCAGTAAAGACTACCAGGTCAAAAAAAAAAAATCAATTCTATGAGTCAGGAAAACTGAACAAGAACATAAATAATTTATGATGAGAAGGAGAAGGAGGAGGAGAAGTAGGAGAAGGAAAGGGAGGAGGAGGAGAAGGAGGAAGGAGAGAAGGAGGAGGAGGAGGAGGAGGAGGAGGAGGAGGAGGAGGAGGAGGAGGAGGGGGAGTAATCAGCACTAAGTCCTGACCAGGTTGGAAAATCTGACACCTTAAATAATGACAACACCCTGAAGCAGTCCCTTAGAAGCATGCATGGAGGTTTTCTTTAAGCTGCTTGACCTAGGGGAACATGCTGGCCTTCCACATGGACAGAAAGTTCACCGGGCTCGTTAATATTTATAAAAGAATCCCTACCAGTTTATCTTATTCTTCAGGCTTACTAATCTATTCTTGGTCACTGGGATGGAATGAACTACATCACCTGAGGAATGCCTTTGCTTACTTAAGCTTCATGTAATGCCTTGATCTTTCATCAAAGGTCAGAACTAAAAAAAGTAACATGAATTCCATGACTAAATTTTTTAGGAATCTCTAACTGAGGACATTGTCAGTTATATTCTCCAATGGGGCCCTAAAACCCCTGTGATATATTTTTCTAAAAGTCCTGAATTAGGCAAAAAATGTATTGCTTCCCCCTACCCTGCTCCCAACAGCAAAATAAGGAGGTAGTTATTTTTTTCTGAAAACAAGAATGAGCCCATTCCTTCTTTGTCATGGCCGCCAGGAACCTCGGAGCCAATTTTATAAACAATCTCAGTTATGACCTAAACATGCACGATTTCCAAAGCCGTTTTTTCCTTCCTCCCATCTAGTACTCACTTATTCTTATTTTTCATTAGATGTTCCCAATTGCCTTCTTGAAAGCTATGGGGTAAAAATAACCATAAAAATAAATACGAATATATTTGCATCTTTATATAATTCTCCAGTTTGCTCACATAATATTCCTCTCTGTTCAGTTCAAACAGGAACTACAAAAGGTTATGCCAAGTACGTTTTTGTTCTTTATGGCAAATAAGAGAGCTGACTGACAAAGATGATGGAATGTTCAACCATTGTAAAACTAATTCCCAATTGTAAAAGAAAATAATTTTTGTAATATTCCATTGGGCAATTGTATATTTAGGCATAGAAATATATCAGCTACAGATATAAGATACATACATGATTTCATAGAGCAAGTATCATACCATATGAAAAAGGAAAATGGAAATAGAGTAAAATTAGACCACCTATCTTCAGCTTAATGCTTTTAAAATCTAGAGGTGACACAGTTATCTCAAATTTAGTTTAACTGCCTATTATGTTTGGCTAAGGAAATTTTTATGGCTATACATTGAAAACACACACACCATGTAATGACTTTTCTTCCAGGCAGGCAGCATTCTTTTAAAAATCTAATTTATTAGAAGAAAGGTGGCAGTTTTAGCTTAATGCCTAACAATCCCAGAAGGGCAGGTTAACCATTGTCAGTGGAGCTGATACTGAATTGGGGAGTGAGGGTAGAGAACAGAGGGGCACAGGAAGGTTAAACTAAGTCACTGAAAATGGAGACGTTCAATTTCTCATTGGAGCTATGCTTTTAGTGCTCCGTAGAATCTGTATCAGACAAAGTATCTGAAGGCAAATATGAGCCACCACACCAAAATGAACTATGGAAAGAAGATTTAGAATCCACTGAGCTATCTGAGAACAGAAAAGAGACTCTTTCTGTTACTGACAGGAGGTAAGTTTTACAGACATCCCTCTTCCCATCGTCTCCAGATGTCAGACACGCTTCCTCTCCGAGGCATGTCTCCCCTCATCTCTGGAATGGGAACACGCAAAGCCCAACTGTTGAGTGCCCTCTGACACTATTAGTGCAAATGTCTTTAAGAACATTGGCAATTTGTTTTTATGGACCTGGGAAATTATATTTTCCTTTACACAAAACATAAACTTATGACCATTTTAACAGACAATTTTAAACTTAGTGCCTGCTCACCTCTAGTCATGCTTTAGAAAACCTGTGATCAACCTGTCTTGCTGTTCTACACCATGACAATTTACAAGGGATGGCTTGTCATAAATTGCTGGTTTCCTCAGCTCTCTGGAATTTTGACTTAGGTTAAAATTTGTTATATGGTGTAGAGGGCCCCTAGGGAATGCACGTGGATGACCTTTAATTATCATCAGCTGAACTCAGATGCCCTGGGAACACGTTTCTCCAAAATGTAGGAGACTGTTATCAGTACAGATTTCTTATCTTTAGGGAAGTGCTTGGATTGAGGAATGAATAGGACCTTGACTTACCCAGGTCTTGATATGCTAAATTCCAGGAATGAGGGAATGAATAGGACCTGGGCACACCCAAAACTTCTATGACCTTAAACACCCCCTTTGGAAATAAAAAAATGCACTGTGTTGTCTGTGGTGGTTGGTTGACTGTCTCATCATCAGAGTGGCAACCCCCCACCTGGATCCCAGCTTGATTCTATTTCTGTGTCTTGGTCTCTTTTTTTTTTTTTTTTTTTTTTTTTTCTTTCTTTAATTTCTTAATCCCCAGCTCCTCCACTCAGGAACCTGTCCTTTTCTGTGCAGGACGCGGAAAACAGAGGAACAGCCCCCCACAATATGGGATAAAATTGAAATTTATGAGCATAGTGTGATACCATGTATAAAAATGCAACCCTTATATGAAATTAAATGTTTTCCTACTTTCAGGCCCAAAGCCTATTAGAGAATATAGGGTATTTTTGTGCTTTCCCTCTGATAGAAGTGCTTACATACTAGCATCTAATTGCCACCAGTCTCACTTCTAACCCCTCTATAAAAAGTTGTATCTCTAGCTTCCTTCATGAAGATAAGAACTGGAATACATTCTAACAGTAACCATAAAAGAAGTCCACACCTAATTTTCAACCTTCTTGGCCCTAGCTCTGGACTTGGGTCAAGACACTTAACCTTTCTGAGCTTCCATTTTCTGAATAAAAAAGAACAGTAGTCTTGGAAAACTATAAGTTCTATAGACATCTCTCTGTTCCCAATCTTCAATTCTTTCTCTTTGTCAGTACATGCCCCCAAGAATATTGGTAAGAGGGGTAAAGTTTGTTTCGGGTGGAAGCAGTGGCCCAGCAGTATCTTTTACAAAGCAGGTTGTCAGGAGACATCCATGAGTGAGTGAAGGAACGCATGCGTGCACAAAAGAAGCGGGAGCTCACGGCCCAGAATTTTCTCCTCTGGTCTCAGAATATCTTTACAGCACTGGATGCTTCCGTGATTATGTCCACCTAACACTCAGACGTTCCTTTGATCACATGTGCAGTGACTCATTTTATGTTCACTTCACGTAATGTCAGTTTCACTCCTTAACCTATTCAAATGAGGACTTTAAGACACTTCGAAAGAATATTCTGGGTTTGTGGAGAGAGGTTTGAAATACATGACTTTCCTCTGGATTCCATATATCACAAACCAAGCTTCTGAGTCTGGTTAATTCTCAGGCTGCTCAGAATCTGTCTTAGTAACACTTTTGACATGAGGAGACACACCCAGTGTTCTGATCCTATGCCTTTTTACCCTTGAAATGACAGCATTCTCTACTGGGTCCTGGCTAGATTAAAAGGTATGCCCTACATGTTGCGTTATCTCTAAATCATCCATGATGTAGTCTGCTTAGTTTAAATGAGTGAGTCCCATTTGCACAATTGCCCTATTAATTTACTCATCATTGATTTACACCACTTTTGCTGGAGCTCTTTGGCCAGACTCCTATTTTACATGTATTCTCACTAGCTCAGTTTCAGTATTTTACTCCCCTTCAAGCCTCCCTATCTTATTGCTCTTCATTTGTCTTCATTTATCCATATTTTATTTCCATCCTCCTCCGTTCCTCCCTCGGCTGCCTTCTTTCAGTTTCTTCTGGTTTCTCCTCCATGTTCCTTTTCCTTTGGCCTTCCTCCCCTCTTACTTAACAGCACATAATAAATCTCCAATTAGAGTTTAGCAATCCAGAGGAGAAAGTCTGAAGGCATAAGAAATGGAGGCAGCCCAAAGCACTTGCCACAAGACAGGAAGAAGGTGGTGGGGGGGGGGGGGGAGGGGGGGGAGTGGTGGTGGTGGGGGGGTGGTGGTGCACAGACTGAATAAAAGCAGTCTGGAATCAAATCTGAGGATTTTCAAGTATTAAATTGTTAACAGAAAGTACACCTTTGCTAGGGATCTTACAATAAAGATAGCAAAAATTGTGCCCTTCTGCCACCTTGAAGAAGCTTTTACTTTAGTTTTTTTTTCTCCCATATCACACCTTTAGAGGCCTATTTTACACTTCAGCTAACAAGCAGAAACTCCCCTTCTTTGGCTGTAGCCGGAACAAAATCAACACCTTTGGGAACATCTAAGATCAAAACAGCATTGGGAGTAACTGAGGGCTGAAATATGGCCATTATCACTATGATTTCTACAAGCAAGGTTTTAAAATCCTCATTACAAAAAATCTTTAATACAGACCCCCCCCAAAAAAGTCTTTTTTTAAATAAGATAAATAAAAGCCTCATTTCATTTGTCTAAACAAAAACTAGAAGTGATTTGATGTAATAATGTCCACAATAAATGCACAATTGAAAAGAACATTAAACACAGATGTTATTGTCCTTCTCCCTATCTCTTGAAAGTGAGAACATAATTTTAATTTTGCTTTAGGACTTTTATTATCTGGGTAGACAAAAAGAAAAATGCAGTCACCAAAACACCACACTAGTGAGAAGGAAGAGCTACGTTTTTATTTAATTTTATTAGTCCCAATAATTTAGTAATCAATTCAATAATATCTGACTTACCTGGCTTTTTCACAGTTGGCACTTTAACAGGAAACACTGTACTTCTAACATTCCTAAAGCATATATATATATGTGTGTGTATGTGTGTGTATGTGTGTGTGTGTGTGTGTGTGTGTGTGTGTGTGTGTATAAAGCCAGCAGTGCAAGAATTTTGTGCATTGGGCCTTTAGTGAATATATAAATAAGTGGAACAACACATAGATGTTTCTCTCTTTCTCTCTTTCCAAAATAAATAAATAAAAATATATTAAAACAATAACAATAACACATACAAGCCTAACAGAGGAGGCAGCACTAGGGCTGGGCCTCCAGGAACAGAAGATACTGAGGGGTTCTTGGAAACAGTGTGTTTTGTTATCACGACGTGGGAGATACACTATGAAACTACATAGTCATTATGATTCGTGAAGATTACATGGTATAGGCAATGGAAATGGAGATTTACTAATTTATTCCAAATATAATCCCCACACTGACTGAAATGTTAAGAGCTTCTAACAGCAGACAGTTTCATAAAGAAATGACCCTACTAACCAACTTAAAGAAATAAGACTGGCTCATACTGTGCAGTTTTGTTGTTAACTCCTGCCAAATCATAGTATATGATTATTTGTACCCATAATGGTAAGCCATGACGATGATATTTCAATTCAACCAAAAGGAAATAATGTTAAGTATCCCTTTTGCTCTGTCCTTCAAATCCTGACATCTCAGGAAGAAGACTGTACAGTTCTCCAGGTTTTAAAGCAAGCCCGGGACTGCTCACTCTACCCTGGTTTCCATGCAAGGAATTTTCCTTTCGAGAGTGAAAAAGCCACATCCAACCTCCACATCACAGTCGTTTATGGTTTTGTTTTTATATTTTATCAGTTTCAAATACTTTAAGGAATTTAGTGGGTGTTCCCTCAAAAATTTACAGGATTCTGTGAGGCATTTTGAAAGTCTTATGATCTCTACTCTTCTCCTGACCTTCCATGCTTTCTACTATCAACAACCACTCTGAAAAGGCCAGAACAATCTAAAAAGGTATTCAACCTTAACTGGGATTTATTTATGTATTTGCTTATTTACATATCAATCAGGTTGGAAAAGATGGGGGGAAAAACTTTTACTATTCTGTACTGGTGAGTATATATGAAAATACATACTTCCCAACACATGTAATGACACTATAATAGGCATAGCCTTTGATCTAGCAATTCAGCTCCTAGGAACTGACCCTGAAATGATCCCTGGGAAAATGTGACAAAAAGAAAGTACAAGGATGTTCACAGCAACCATGTTATTAAATGAAACCTTCAAGAAACCTAAATATCCGTAATAGGAAAATGGTTAAAAATTGTGTTATTATACAATGGTATACTATGCAGCTACCAAAAGATAATGTGAAGAAATGTATTGATGGGGAAAATGCCCACAACTTATTGTGCACTTGATATATGGCATGCATTATTGTTCCATGTGTTATCATTTGTTTTGTAATGAGTTGTAATGAGTATATAGTAAAGGTTATTAATTTTAGTTTTTAATAAAATTTGAATATATTTCAGGTGTACAACATTATATAATGGAGAGAGAGAGAGAGAGAGAGAGAGAGAGAGAGAGAGAGAGAGAGAGAGAGAGATTTTACTACTACAGTCAAGTTAGTTAACATATCCATCTACGCACATAGTTACGCTTGGTGTATGCGCGTGTGCGCATGCGTGTGTGTGTGTGTGTGTGTGTGTGTGTGTGTGTATGTGTGAGGTGAGAACACCTGCAATCTCTTCTCTTAGTAAATTTCCAGTATAAGATACATTATTATTAACTACAGTTATCTAGTTTAGGGAGTATTAATTCTTGAGAGACACCATCCTAGAACTATAAATATGCAATCAGATGACCTACTGGACTTTGATATTCCAGCAACGGTCTGCTTTTCTCTTGGAAAATTAAGAAAGTTTGCTGGCTCCTAATTAAGAGCACTCACCTCTACCTTCCTTTCTTTGATTTTGTTTTTCTCCTACTTTGTTTTCCTGAAAATAAACAACTCAATGTCAATCTGCCTCCTTGCACCTGACGCTTTTCCTTTTGAAAGCCTGAGAAACTAGAGCTTCCAACTGATTATTTTATGTTGGAGATTTCAAATTCATGCCACATTAAATTAATGGTATCAAACAAATTTCAAACTGAAAATTAAAAGAATAGAATGTAACTCAGTAACAATGATTTAAAATACTACAGAATATTAAAAAGTGCAAGTATATTTTACATACATAGACATTTATACCACAAGTAATTATATATGGCATCTCACTGATTCCAATCTACCCACTTTTACACACTGCAACACCTCTTAAGTTGCAATGCAGCTTAAAATCACCAGCATGGCAGTTCAATTATTAGTGTATATTCTTGGTAGTACATAAAATGATGCTTCATCTTGCAATTAATGGTACCTTCAACTGGATAAAATATGGTTTTATCTCCATAACACTTAGTTCTTTTGATAGTGAAGGGAAGGTCAGATTAATCAAATATTAAATGCTAACAATCCTTCATTTTACAACACAAAATATAAATAAAAGAAAACCATTACTGTTTTAACAAGGTAGAATAATTTCTCTCATCCCACACATGGATAAGCCAGTTTGCAAAGAAACACACACATTGGCAATACAGCTATCTAAATATCTGGACTTAAAGTACAGGTAATATTCTGAATGGTGCCAAGACTAGCTTTTTCAGGATTCAAAATCCATCTTCTACCCTCACTACAGTACATAAATGACATAAACTTCTCATCAATAGCATAAAAAATTCATATTCTGTCTATATAGCAGCTGCTATGTTAGGTTTATGTCAACAGTAGGCCTGATTTTTAATAGCATAAATGTTTAAAGAGGTGAAAATTCCTGGAAAATGTCTATGGGGATATTGAAAGTTGCTATTCATCAGAATGGAGGCATTTCTTGAGGAGGAAGCAACTCGGTTTTATCCTTCTTCGTCCCTCTTTCCGTCTTTCCCACAAAATCCCTCCTCATAATGGTTCATCCTTCCATCAGCTAAACAGGACAAGTGTGGCAGCCTGGCTCCTGTACCCGCAGAAGAATACTTCTGCTGCCTCTTTTCACAAGTTTACACACACACAGCCACAGCCCAAAGTCTACGAGGACATTAGACACCTTTTGTGAAGTTGGAATATTTCTTTTTCCCTCCTCATGTCTAAAAGTCTGTGATTCTACAATCTTCTATTTCTACTGGGGCCCCCCATTCTGAAACGAGGCAAGCCCCACAAGGGGCCAGGAGCACCCTAAATAAATCTCTGTCTCTTACAGAAATGAGCACTGTTCCACAACTCAAAATTTCCATTTAAGCTTAACTGGATTTTCTATCTACATATCTGAAATTTGAACAATTTCTCTCACGCACTTTGATGTACCTATGTTGTTCATTCTGTTTTGTTGTTGTTATTTGGGGAGCCGGGGGGGGGGGGGGGGGTTGGTGTGAGAACAGGCAGTAGTGCTGGGTTCCTCAATGAAACCCAAACCTTACGTTACACTGTCTTTACCCTTTAATCTTTCTTCCGCACCAGCTGTAGAATAGAACAACAGCCTTTAAACACTTAATGTATATTGCTTGTGTATTAATATGGTGTGTTCTGATAACATTATTTTGAATCTTTAAGTCACCGAATAAACGTTCATTTGTTTAAGCAATTTGGATCATTTGGATAACTGTAAAAGTAAATGCACAGATTTTAATACCCAAAACAGATTATAATATTTTTCTTTGTATGTTAATAAATGTTTGAAGGCATTCCTTCACAATTATCCTGTTATTTGAATTTTTTTTTTTTTGAGTTTCAAACTGTTGGCCACTGTCTATTCTAGGAAATGTCTTTTCTATGCTCCTCTCTTCATGTTCTCTCGCGCACTTTAACCCAGCGAAGGAGATGATCGCCAGCAGTTACTGTCTCTCTTGTCAGAGGAGGGGACCTTCACTGGGCCATCCTGTAGAGCAGGGCAGATCCCTCTATGGAAGGCGCCCTCTCTCTGCCTCTGCTTCTCCCTGTACAGCAGGGACAGCAGAGATCAGGTGGCCTGTGACTGCAGGCCCAGTCACATCCAAGAAGGGCCCCAGCATATACATCATGGGCAGAAGGTTAGGAGGTGCCACTTAAGAGGATCTTGGCAACTCTCTCCAACCCTGCTTTTACTGGAGTGTCCTGAATTTCATGAATTATTGGTGCTTACCAATATATCAATAAAGCTAATATTTTGGCTCTCAGTTCTTATTCCCATTGTCTCTACATGTGTAACACACACACGTACACCCCCCCATACACACATGGAGACAGATAAATAGATATAAGGGTAAAGATACAGATATAAATATAGACACACAGACACATTCTGACAGATTCCTGAAGGAAAGAAGAGGTAAACTCCTACTAAATGTGTTGTATTCTTTTCAAATTTATCAGACAAAAATACATATACATTATTGAGGAAACTTAGGAGCTAGTGAGTAGCAGGAGAAAAACTGATTCTTCCATAGCACGGTTCTCAAGGTGTTTCTTGGTTAATAACGTGTCAGTCTAATATATTCCACTGTGTTGGCTATGGGATGAGGGGAGGGTGTGCTGTGCTTGGGCTTCTAACAATCAACCAGTTGTCCCAGCTTCCAAATGTTTATAGTTTATTCTCTTTCTCCACTTCTGAAACCACACAACCGCCACAAGTTTTCACCTCACTTATTCCTAAAAAGAAACAACAGTCATGCTCACAAAGAGAGTTCATAAGAAGGCAAATGATGGAGAGACAAGATGATGAAAGTCCTAAAGCTTTAAGTAACTACCATTTATTGAGCACTTATTATGCAAGGACTCTGTGATAAGCATTAATATACATTACTTCATTTAATTTACTTCTTACCATAGTTCTATGAAGTGGAAATTATTCTCATTTCATCGGTAAAGAAATGGTGGGTCTAACATTTGAAGTAACTTGCTCAAGACCACACAGCTAGCCCTGCTGTTGTGGCTCAGTGGCTGAGCATCGACCTATGAATCAGGAGGTCACAGTTCCATTCCAGGTCAGAGCACATGCCTGGTTGCTGGCTGGATCCCCAGTAGGGGGCATGGAGGAGGCAGCTGATCAATGATTCTCTTTCATCATTGATGTTTCTCTCTCTCTCTCTCTCTCTCTCTCTCTCTCTCTCTCTCTCTCTCTCTCTCTCCTCTCCCTCTCCCTCTCCCTCTCCCTCTCCCTCTCCCTCTCCCTCTCTCTTCCTCTCTGAAATCAATTAAAAATATGTTTTAAAAAGAAAAAAACCACACACCTAGCAAGTGGAAGAGTTAGGACTCAAAGTCAGGTGTGTCTCATTCTAAAGCACATGTTCTTTACTGCTGTGCTGTGCAGGCCAGCCTTGGAGATAGAGTGGGTTTGCTTCCAGAGACTACTACAATCTTTTGGCTGATAGAGTATTAACCTCACTTTGTAAAAACAGAACAACAACAACAAAATTAACACACACATGCAACGATTATGAAGCACAATAAAACAAAGTGCAATAAAACAAAGTGTGCCTGTACAGCTCTCACTAAAGAGCTGCACGTTACCGTGAAAATAATTTCACAGTGCTTGGGGCAACAGATGGTTCCAGCCAAAGGTGGCCCCCCGGCCTTCTTAATCCGGGAAAATGTTAAAGTGGAACCTCTGAGGTGGCATGTTCCTCCTGGACTTGACTAAATCTCCAGGTTTTATTTCCTAAAACAAGGTAAACGAAGTGTCCTCCCCTATCAAATGCAGCAGTCCTCTCATTTTAGTGTTACCTGGGAGGCCTCACCTCACAGAGTTACCGGAAATGACTCTTTTAAGCAAACTTTATTTCCTGTCACTCACAAGGCTGGTTATTTTCTGCACAGCTCTCATTTGAGCCTGATTAAACTGCTGTGATGAACTTCAGAGCTGAGGCTGCCCTTGAGCAGGACATCTATCTGATCTCTAATTCCCCTGCCCACTCATTTCTTACAGAGCTCACAATTCTTAGTCCCGCCGGAGCAGCCTGGTTCAGGCTCTGCATCAATATCCTCGGTGCTGAATTCATTTCTGCAGGGAGTCCAGTACATCTGAACTTTCCAAAATCATTTGGCCTCCATTACGGGTAAGCACTGCTCTTAAACAGGTTGTAACTCCCGCTAATAGGCTCCATAATCATAGTTGAGTCGAACAAAAAGGTTCAGGAGAGAGAGCCATCAGTCATTTTTATTCCCATCAAATAAGCTGTGAAAGGCAGAAACATTCTGATTTCAGAACTGCAGGGTCTCAATTTGATCTTTGGGCTTTTAAGAGAGGCAGAGGGACGGGAGGAAGAGACCTACCCAAAGGTGTGTAAAATCCTAAGACCTGAAAGAAAAGACTTTATTATAAATAAAACTCAAGAAGACAAAAGTAAAGCAACTTCCAGAGAAAAGAATTTGAGTCCCAACAGATTCACCGGAGTTGCTGGGAGCCAGAGCCCTAAGAACCTTCCTGCCCCAGATGAACCAGATTACTTATCAGTTTGGGGCAGAAGCATGGAAAAGGCTGTCTAACTGATAAAACAATCAGAATAGTCCCTAAACTCCTAAAAGAACCAAAACACCTCTGGGAGGGCTTTCAGCGCCTCCCAGGGAATTCCTGAGGTTTCCTGTCATGGCAATCTTACCTTCGACTTGAATTATGAGCCTGGACAGGTACAGCTGGTATTTAAATGTCAATGCTTTTTATGAGTCCTCATTTAAAATATATTTGCCACAAGATGCACACTACAACTACGTGTACAAATACATTCACACTGAGAGGTTCCTGTGCTGCACTTCGTAAAACCAGTTGGTTTAAGTTGAATAACGATCTTGGAATCCTGTTTGAAGATAATGGGGGGAAAATCTCCACAAATGTGTGTAATGTGCAAAGATCCACCGGTGCCCAAGTGTAAGTCCAGATGCACCGTATGAAGAAGACTGGTTCACATCAACAACCATCTATAACTTCTCTGCATGCCCATCAAGCACCTCTAATAACTTACTGTTTGATGAAAGAAAGAAAAAAAAAAGACAAATGACATTTAATCTTTCCACCAAAATGAATGACATTTTAATCTTGATGCTGGTCTTTGCTTTCTTTAATGGATATTCAGATTTCTAAGAAGACTGTTTACATTGCTACCGTACATTTTGCTCCATCATTTCCATAGTCTGGGCTCATGTTTAAAGACAAGTAAAAGCCTAGAATCTGTCCTGCATGAGTCTTCTTTGCTAAGACCTTTCCCCCCCTTACTTCCTTTAAGAGAAATATTAGAGATAGGTCTGTTTCTCTCTCTCTCTCAAAATAAAAGCTCCCCCTATAATCCTTCAGTGAAACACTCTCTCATGCCTTAATCAATATGGAAATCATGGGATCATAAAGAGCATAGGACAGGAGAGTGAAGGGGATGTCTGAAAGCTTTAATAGCCACCTCTCTGAATACTCTTCACTAATACAGTTCTACTTTCCCCTCAGGTCTAACCCTCTTTAAAGCCTTTTGTGCAATATTTAGCAGTCCCTCATCTGATTTCCTGGGGGGAAATTCCTCCTTTATCTCCCTCTCTCACCCTTCTCTTCAGTGTCTTCACCTTCCTCCCACTGAGGAAGACGTGCTTAGAAGGTTCTATCCTACTGGACCTTTACAATCTTACATCTAAAGCTCCAATTCCTACCTCAATCTTTACGATAATCTGTAAGGTTCCAACTCTTGTTGTACTCCTAAGTCTGGCATCCACTGGACTGAAGCCTGTCAAACTCTGTATAAAATACGAACTCCTTACGTAGCCCTCAAGGCTCTAAAACCACTGGCCCCAACATACTTCTTCAGCCTTAATTCCAATTACAAATCCACTCATATTTCACATCTCAAACACACTGACAATGGACTATTCCAAGAGCTCCATCTTGCTACCCATTTCATGTCCTTTCCCCCACATCTTTGCCTGATGTAATCTTATCTGTCTTTCAAAGGCCAACTGCCAAAGTCCTTACTCTGTCTGATAAACTCTCTTCTCTTTGAAATCCAAGCCTATTATTAACCTTCCCTTACTCCACTTACCAGTACATTACAGTATCTTTCATCATAATCGCTTGTGGGCTTTCTTAGTCAATCTACAGGACAAGGAGGGTCTGCCATTGACAAATCTTTAAGTTGCTTTAGTCAGGAAGTGTTTATAAATAGGATAAAGTGGTCAAAAAATTCATTTTAGAGAAAAAAAAAATTGAGCAATGCTTAAATGAGATCACAGCCATTTTACCCATGGGATGGTCTTATTTTTGTTTCTTTTACAAGCAATATTTTCTGGGGAGTCTTTTGAATGTATTATATATGCATTCTTTAAACTGCTTCATGGAAAATTCCTTTTAGGCTCTAAGCTATTTGTATCTCCAGTGACTATCACAGAGCAGGTTAGAAAGAAGAAAAATGAAACGAAAAGGAAAAGAGGTAACATTTCAAATCCCCAGGGGAGCAAGTCTGAAACAGACTTGCGGGAAGGCCCAAGTGTTAGCTACAGAGATGGAGTAAAGGGCAGAAGGTTCTAACTGCTTGAAATTCTATCAGATAATAAAATGGGTATGAGTATATAGGTTTTTATTGTGGCAAAATATACATAACATAAAATTTACCATTCTAACCAGGTTCAAATGTACAGTAGTGGAATTAACTACCTTCACATTTTGTGGGACCATCGTCAATTTTTTTTTAATTGATTTTTTTTTACAGAGAGGAAGGGAGGGAGATAGAGAGCCAGAAACATCTATGAGAGAAACATCGATCAGCTACCTCTTTGTACACCCACTACTGGGGATGTGCCCGCAACCAAGGTACATGCCCTTGACTGGAATCGAACCTTTCAGTCCACAGGCTGACGCTCTATCCACTGAGCCAAACCGGTTTAGGCACCATCATCCTTTTATAGATCAGTTTTGTCACCTCAAATGGGACTGTGTGCCCTTTAAACAATAACTCCCTGTGGTCCCCTCTCTCTGAATCCCTGGCAACTGTGTCTCTATGAATGAGATACCCCAGGGACCTCATGTAAGTGGAATCTCATGGTATCTGTCCTTTTATAGCCTCTGAAACCCAGAACAAGAATGCTTGTAAAGGAAGGAAAGAAAGGAAAAAGGAGGAGAGGATACAAAAAAGAGGATACAGGAAAGGATACAGAAGAAAATGCAGAGAACTTGGGACAGGGAGGCCTTGAGTGGAAGACTGAAAAGGGGCTTTGTTATTTGGGACTTACCAAACACCTTGCTGTAAGAATGCAACAGCTTAAAGACATCGTGAGAGGCTATTAAGAAGCAAAGCAATTCAGTTTCATGGAGAAAGGTGACCCTATTCCTATTCATTTCTTTATTTTCCAATTTATAAAATAATTCCATCATCTTTACCCATTTACCTGGTTCTAAAATCCCAGTAAGATTTTCTAAATCTTATTCAAGTAGAGACATGAAGTAACATTTCAAACAACGTCCCCTGACAAATAAATAGCCCGGCAAAATGATGTAATTTTAAAAACTGCCATGTGTCACTAAGTCACTAGTGACTATACTTGATTCTTGTATGTGAGTTTTCATTTTTTCTCTCTCACCCTATGTTCACTGAATTACATGGAGTTTATGAGGTAATGGAATTCTTAGCTAGAGAGTGTAATCTGAAATAAAAGAAGAATAATCTCAGCATCCTCTATGGGTTAAAAAATACTAATGCTACTTCTTTGGACATTTTACTTCGGGCCCCAATTACAACAAATCACAAAGAAAATAGTTTTAGACTCAGTCACATGTTGCATTATACATTAGACACAACTTACATGTCCTTTCTGAGATGATCGGAAGTAAGTGAATGTAGAGCTCAACTCATGGAAGAAAAGGGCATCCATTCACCTGGTACCTCTCCTGGCCTTTGCAACGGCCTCTAAGAAGCATTGCCTTTCCCCATGGAAAGGGGTCCGTGGCTCCCGGAGCCGTCCCCCCCCGGGAACTGGAAACCACAGCCACCATCCACCAGAAAACACCCGCACCTCTGCCTGAAAGCGGAGAGCTGTCAGTCAGGCCTGCTCCACAGATGCAAGAAGTTTGTAAACAGCAGGAAGAAATGAGAACCTGGAGGACTAAACAGCACTCTGTAATTTGGCTTAACCCCTTTAAAAACCACATAGCACGCTGGTGGCACACAAAAGAAAAATGAATTTTTAAAAGATGTCACTGCAAAGAAGTGATGGGTCTTGGGCGGCTCCCTGTGACATATTCCTCCCATCAGGAGTTACATGTTCCCTCTGATATTTTCATCTCAATGTTTATTGAACAAGCTCCTGCTTTCATCCACATTATTTTGATTAATTCATGAAAAGGCTCAAGAATTATAGAAGAGAAATCTAAGGTGATTGTGCACGGAAATAAATGAAAGGATGACTCCAGGTTTACAGTCACTATATTTCATGGCTAAAAACGCTTCCTGCCTTTTTTTTTTTTTTTTTTTTTAATTTAACTGCAACACAATTCCCTTAGCTTCGGTTTTGAAGTAATGATATAAAATTCATTTTATCTCTTTTTCAAGCCCGGCTCTTTCATATATAACATGAGACTTGTCATATCTGAGGAATTATTAAAATAAGACGGAGCCTGCTATTTCTGAGCAGAAAAGCCTCTTTGAGCCGGCATCCTCAGGAGAGACACAGGCTCCATCTCATTAGTTGGTGCCGAGATGCGTCCTAGTCTCCAGGTTCAAGGTGATGAAAGATTAGGGCGTTGGGCCTTGTTTCATTTTGTATGCAGCACACATCTCTCCCTGCCTGTGAACACGAAATTACATTGAACCTGGGGAGTCTAACTCCATTAATTTTAAATGGAAGATTAATTTAACAATATGCGGCAGATATTTGTTACAGACCTATCATGTACAAGTGACGGTTAGCAATAAATTGTGGTGACTCACACTGGCCAGTGGCCCTGGCTCAAATAAATCAGAAGGCATTTACACATAATTGCTGTTTTTAAAGACAGGGATATGGGTGATGTGTTTCTTTGATGAAAGATTGGGCAACCCCATTCAAAGAAACAGCAGTTGATATTAAAGTCATCATGCTGTTCTGGAGGGAGAATTTTCTGATTATTTCTGGAATAATCATGTAGGGGGAAAAAAATACTGCACTGATGCACTGTAATTTTTAAAAAACCTATGTAATAATTCTGAGGCATGAAATTATCACAGTATTTTTGTCAATTCCCTTAAAGTGATTATAATAATAATACCCTCAGAAATAACCATTTGAAGGAGATGAAGAAAGGACGAAAAGGGAAGAGGCAAAAAGGTATATCATTGCCCTTAAGGACAAGCAATTCTATTGATTTTCCACACGTAATTATGATATACATAAATAATAATTTACAAGGCTCTGGGAGAGGCAAAAGGAACAATGATAACTGGAGAGAAGCATTTGAAGGACAAAGTATGGGATTTTTTTTAAAAAAAATGCCATTTTATGGTTTACGTGACACATTTTTTAAAAGCAAATTCTCATCTTCTTGAAGCAACTTAGGGGAAAGAAAGACACCCAGTGCCCTGGGTGCTTCTCTGCTACAGGGTAAGCAACGCTAAAGAGAGGCCAAGGACGCGGGTGCAGCACTTGTCAGGAGAGGCTCCGAAGGGAACCGGCCTGTGTGGGCCTGCCTGCCCCTCGCTGTGGAGATAGGCTGCTATTCTAATCTCCGCTCTTCTGCAAGCACCAGCCTTGCCAGCACTCAAGGACTCCTGTCTTCAGTCAAGTCCAATGTGATAGGAGCTTTGCTCCTGTCTCCTTTAAAAGATTACGGTGGGAAGAGGGCAGGATAAGGATTACGTGTCTTCCCTCTAAGCACCCTCTCAAAGTACTCAAGAGTGTGCTGGGAAGTCCGCACAAATACCCATCTCTCAGAAGCGCACATCATTCCGCTCTGTTCTATTAAGCAATAAGAAAAGCACGAGGGGATATTAGCACTTGAAACACTACTTGACATGTCCCCTGGCTCCAGACTTGAACCCCTCTCCAAGGCGGCCTTCCACAGAGCCGTTATAATGAGCTGGCAAATCAGAGCAGATCACTTTCAGCAAAGCTTCAGACAGGAGCAAAGCTCCCAGCTGCCCGCAGGATTAGCTCCAGACTCCTTAGCATGGCATACAGCAGTATTCATGCCAGTCCCTTGCATCCTTCTCCACTCTCATCCCTCCTCCTGAAACATGAACCTCACGCTTCTAAATGCTCCAGTTATGCATTTCAGGACTGGCATATACTGCAATACCACCTTGTTCACATGCTGCTGTTCCTTGAATACTCTTATTAATTCTCCTTGTCTGATATACTCCTACTCATCTTTCAAAACCCAACTCCACCACCACACCCTCTGTGAAGCAGTCATGTTTGCCACTTGAAAGCAGGGACCTGCCCTATTTATCTTTCTATCCCCAGCAACAACCCACTATCTATAACACTAGACAATCATAATTGTTAAATTCATAATGAATGACTTGTCTTAAAGAGACATAAAGGCTTGGCTCAGTATTACTTAAGAGGTTATAAAAGAGGTAAAATGGTTAAATTGATAATAGAAGCAAAAACAGTAACAACTAACATTTATTAATGCTTGCTGTGTGACATACGCTTTCTAAGATTTTCACATGTATTAATTCTAAGAACCTTGGTGAAATAGGGACTGTCATCAACTCCATTTATGGACAGGAAACTGAGGCATTCAGATAGCACGTGACAGCACTAGAATCTCAGTGTAGGAGGTTAAACTTCAGACTCCCTCACAGATGGTATTAGGAGCCAAAGGGTCCTCCTGCCACCCACCTGTTGCAAAATTTGGGCCCCTCCACCTGGAAGGAAATTGATCAAGGCATCTACTTAGTACTTGGGAAACCCGTATGGTGAACAAAACAAAGCTCCAGGGAAGGGCCAGATGTGTAGGCGAGTGCACAGCAAAGGGCAGTTCTTTAAACCTGGATGAGAGTGGAGGCCCAAGAAGGCTGGGCCTGCTGGGAGTGAAGAGAAGAGGGCCTAGGCAGCACTCAAGATCCTGCAGATGTTCAAAGCACATCTGGGTTAAAGAGTTTAGAGTGATGTAATATTATTGCAGAACAGCTTCAACAGAGTTATGCTCACACATACATACACAGGTTAATTTCTGGCCATTTGAGAGAAAATGGTTAAAGTTTGCATTCTGACATTGCAAACTTGGGAGTGAATCTTCTTGCAGGTGACAAAGTTAACACTCCGATCATTAGGGCCAGACATTTCCAAGAAATTACTCTTCTATATTTTTATATTCAGTACACCTTTTATTTGAGAACTGTCACATTAAAGGTAAATTTCACTCCATGAGATCTGAAACACATCTCCAAGTAGCCAATTTAACAGAATAACTAGTCTATGTAGTAATAATGATGGTAATAATAATAAAAATAATAATAAACTAACCCCAAAGGTAATTTCTTATGCTTCTATTGTAACTCTTCTCTAAGGACTTGAATGTTATTAGAAAACACGAATTAAACTACATAAGTTTCTGCAAAGGAGAAGCTACAGTTATTTTGTTGTTGTTGTTCAAATGGATGATTGAGAAGAGTTAAGATACCTAATGACCCTACAGCAGCCTAACCCAGAAATTTCATCTTCCTTCTCTAGAAATGCAATTGAAAATGTATCATCGAAATAGCATCCCTATTTAATAAACAAATAATGGTCTCTCTCTCTCTTAGAAATAAACAAGTTTGTGCTCAGCCATTAATAGAAAGGAAGTTTATTGGAATTCCATGAGAAAGAATAATAAGCCATTGTAACTATAACGAAGAGTAGCAAGCCATGGAATTAATCCAAGAAATGGGAGCTGTGTTGCTACTTAGAGCATCTATACTAATAATTCTCTACTAATAATAGAGAAATACGCAAAGTACCCACTCCAGCATCACGTCACAACCAGATCAGCAAGATGCACCTCTGTCCTCTGCTAAGGCAGCTGCAGGGCCCAGGGCAGGATAGGATACGATAGGAGGGGGTAAGAAAGGAGAGTGAGAGGAAGGCAGGTCTGCATGCAGACAGGCCCAGAGGAGAAACAGAAATACAGAAAGGGAATAAGCAAAGGGTACAGGAATGGAAAAGGGAAGGAAACGTGGGGCTGCATGCAGGAGGGGTGACAACCACGGGGTGGTGTGCCGGGAGCAGGTGTGCCTGGGGAGGATGTCGGTGGCCCCTGGCACAGGCCGTTGGCAGGGAGGCGCCCATGGGTCCGGGCAGAGTGGTGGACAATCTGAGGCCTTTTGGGTGGAGGTGCTCCAGTTTCGCAGCGGCAGCAGCAGCACCCTGGCCTTATGGGCCTCAGCCACCCTTGCTGGGCCAGGTGTCCCAGGCAGGCAGCAGGAGCAGGATGGTGAAGGGGAAGCCGGGGAAGGGGGACCAGTGAACACCTGGCTGGGACTGAGCCCTGGGCTGGGGAGTTAACGCTCCTCTGACTGGAAGTTTTAAGAAGGGAGGGAGGGAAGAACTTCATAAAGGAGTCAGTAGAGAACAGAGTTAAAGAAGGAAAGAGGATGTGTGAGTGAACTGTAGGAGCTATAATGAAAACCAAGTATAGTGTACACTGGGGACAGATTTTAAAAGTAGGAATCAGAAAAGAAAAATAGATAAATGATAGTGAATAATTAGGCAGGTAGATAGATATTAAAACAGTGGAAGTAAGTACAGAAGAATGTATGGGAGAGGTAGGATGAGAGAGAAAGAGGGAGGGTAGAAAAGTTTTAAAGGGGAGTCCACAGAGTTTAAAAGGCGAATGGGAAGAAGGAAGAGATGGGGGAGGGAGCAAAGCAGGTCTGAGGGAGGAAGTGAAGAAAAAAATTAAGGTGGGAAGGAAGGAAAAGGGGTGGGAGGAAAGGGGTAAAAATAAAGGAAAGGAGGAATGTGGGGAGGGAAGGAGGGTAAGAGAAAGATGAAAAGAAGGATGATGGAACAGAAGAAGGAAATAAGGAGGAAAGAAAAGTTTATAAATGATGAGTCACTAGGAAAAGGTGTTAGATAAAGGAGAGAAAAAAACTGTGTGAGAGGAAAAAGCCAATAAGAATCCTGGATGGGGCCTAAACAGGCAGTTGGACATCCCCCGAGGGCTCCTGGATTGGAGAGGGTGCAAGACGGGCTGAGGGACACCTCCCAACCCCCACAACCTGTGCACAAATTTCATGCACACTGGGCCTCTAGTTTAAATATAAAGTTTCACCTTCTCCCTTCCCTGGGTTTCTGTGCAAGGCAAGAGCATAGCCTACTATGAAGAAGTACTCAATGTCACAAAAGGCGTTGGAGGTGCTGTATAAAGATCAAGCCTTAAGGAAAAAGAGAATGTTTCTCACGCTCTAGTGTTCAAGGAGACTCAGAGCCAGAGTGTAAAAGAGTTGACAAAGTAATAATACAGTATCTTAAATTTACCACTGATACTGAGGTTGCCAGCATTGCACGCCTCTAACTAGTTCAGTTTTGTGCTCTAATGTTAAATTTCTTATGGGAGCACATCACCTAATTAGAGGAATTGATAACTGCACTGTTCCATAATGAGGCCAATACATTTCAAAGTCATTAAAGATAACCAAGGCAATAAGTCTGGGTTTAAGCGGCGTTTCCTCAGATTTCACAGTCTGCATGTTGCAAGTGTAGGAGGGAAAGCAATCCCTGCCTAGTCAACTGTAAATGCCGGGTTATTGGAATCTTTAAAACAGGCAGCAAGGAGAAAATTACATGGCCAAATCTCCTTTTTCCAGTTAATGAAGAATTAAGACTCCCATTTACTATATTAGAAGGTTCGTCAGAGGTCTCAGCTCTCCATAGCTGGTGTTTGACAGCAGTGTCAGTTTATCTGAATCTGAACGCGTAAATGCATGACAGAGGATCATTCATAACTGTCACATCTACTTATCTCCCTCATTGTCACACGGCTAATGAAATTCAGGCCATGGAGCTGCCTGCCTCTGTCCGCTTCTCAAGGCAGCTCATGGAAAAAGGCTTTCCAAAGCCCATTCATGCCCCATTATCATGTCAGCACATTGTGCAGCGACAACCAGAGTCAGCACTGCTTCCTGTAATCTCACTGTCCAAGGAGAAGTCAAGATGTCCCTAGGACTAATGTCCATGAAGACTGCATCTGGTGTCAGCAATCAGGAAAAACAAAACAACCCCCCCACACACACAAAAAAAAAAACCAAGATAATAATGCTACAGAGAGAAGATTTTTGTATATATTATTCCATGCCACTGGGGAGAAAAACCCCACAACATGCAGAATTTGCCTTTGGTTGGTAATGAGGAAATGCCACTTCCATGCACTAAAATGTAGTAAGGGTGAGAGGATTTCATAAGGCAATTTGCTACAGCATACAGACATTTACACTAAGAGAGGGCAGAGAGGCTGAGAATGGGATGTCTGTAATCAAACCACTCAGAAGATTTTGAAGACAGTGTAGCGCAAAAAGAAAATACAATTTGATTTGCAAATGTTACCACCGAAGCAGCTTATCTGCACACAAGAAAGTAGTTTGGTTATTAATGTGCCACCAACGATTGAAATCAGAGTTGGTCTGATGAAATGTGCCTGTTTTCAGACAGCCTGGCCGTCTGCAAAATGGTCAATGGGCTGAGTCCCAAAGCAAGTAATTCAACATGGAAGTGCTCATGTGGTTTTGCATCTCAGGCTCCTGTGAAGCCAGAGGAAACAAAACAGCATCAAAAGTTATTTGTGATAAATTCCCATTTGAAAAGTTCTCCTTTGGTATTTCTTAAATTCAGACAATGGCATTGATTTCACTACTGCCTCATATAGTTTACTTTTCAAACAGCTGTATTGAGGTATGCTGCATACCATTCAATTCACCCACCTTTTTAAGTCTACAAAGTGTCGAATTTTAATAAATTTATCATCATACAACCATCACCACAATCTAGTGTTACACCATTTCCATCACTCAGAAAAGTTCCCACATATTAACTTATAGACAATCCCCAATGGATTCATTTTTTAAAAATTTCTTCTGGCATCAATTTTTAACTGAGATAAAACTCACATAACATAAAATTCATCGTGTTAGCCATTACATGTCATTGGGTTTTTAGTATGTTCTAAGATTGTGCAACTCTCATCACTATCTACTTCCAGAACATTTTCATCACTCTGAAAAGAAAACCCACGCCCACTCGGCAGTCACTCTGCACTCCCTTTTCCCTCAGTCACTGGCAAGCATGACTCACCTTCAGTCTCTATGGATTACCCATTCTGGACATTTCATATAAATGAAAACATACAATATGTGCCCTTTGTGCCTGTCTTCTTTAATGCCACGTGATGTTTTAAAGATTAGTTCCTTGTCCCTTTTTATGGCTGAAAAATATTCCATTATACAGATATACCACATTATGTTTACCCATTTCTCAGCCAACAGGCATTTGAGTTGCTTCCACTTTCCGGCTATTATGAATAATGTTGCATGAACATTCTCTAGTTTTCATAGAAATATGTTTTCAATTTTCTTGGTTATATATCTAGGAATAGAATTGTTGGGTTGCCTCATACAGTTTTATAAGTTGTACACTATACAACCCCAAGGATATCATGCACACTGTAGATGCAAACTGTGTATCTTACAACACAGCCTTATTTGACGCAGACCTCACTGATAAGGAAATTGATTTATTCTGCTTATTTCAGAAGTTAGAGTTAATTGTCTTGATAGATTTGAATGGCCTTTGATGGCAGTTTTTCCCTAAATAAATTGCATTTAAGTTAATAATAGCTATGCTTCTTAAGGGACTGATGCTTGTTAGGCTTAAATAAGACCAATACTTCCAGTCATAGTCAATAGTCAATATCCCAATCATAAGATGATTAATATTTCTGCTTATGGGCCAACACCATATATTACCCTCCTTAACCCTTCTGATACCTGCATCTTATATATCATACTCATTAGTAGTTCTACTATAGATTCAAGGAAGTAATGAGAGAGAAAAAAGATTACATCCATTTAGCTTCTCATTAGGAGAATTGATCAGAAAAGTTCAGGAGAAGAAAGGATTAAAGAAAAGACATACTGTTTTTATTCTCTTCAGTGATCAATTTTTCACTGTAGCCCTAATTCCTTACTACTCCACTCATTTTTCTTAAGCAAATAGTCACCTAGAAAAATACACTAGTTAATTAAACTTCAAAAATAAAAGAGAAATTGTACACTTAACTCACAAGAAACTAGCCATGAATAGTTCTCATGTAGGTACTGAATTTACAACATGAACACTCTCAGCCATGTTTTAACATCGGTGGTTGTAAACCTGTGAGGTACTTTATTTGACCATTTTTCTTATTAATTGTTTCAGCTGTAAGAATTATCAGTAAGGAAGTTTATACATTTATTTTCAACCCTTGAGTTTTTATATATAAGGACTAAAAGCCATTATTGTTCTCAGATTAAGGCAATAAATACTATCTTTAAAAATCAAAACCATCAATCCTAAGGAATAAGATATGTTTGGGGAACATGAATTAAACAAAATGCCCCAAACTAAAATGCTTGGTATTATTTCAGAGGTCACATCATGTTTGGATATGAAGACAAACTGACCTTCAATCTATTGCCACTTCTTAAAGGCAAAGGATCAAACTTAAAAACTGCGGTGTCTAATCATCCCTCACACGTTCTAGACCGTGTCTTCTGGTTTTCCACATCCCTGTTACTGAAATTTGCAACGTGGAGACCATGTTTCTCCCTCTGATACTTGGTCCCCATCTATATCTCCATCCTTTAGCATGGATACACCTTCCGCCCAAAACTGTCAATTCTTCAAGGAAAATAAAATGTTCTCTCACTTTGCTCACCATACTCACAGACTCTTCTCTTCTGCAGTGCGGCTTTGAAATTACTAGCAGTCCCACAGCCAAAACTTTAGCATAAAGAAACAGCTTGGGAAACTAGGTAATCTTAGTGAAAAAGAAAAATAATACTGAGTTTAAGAAAAGACCCTCAACTATGACAACAATAAAACACAAGTCCATTTTGGCCAGCAGCTTGCTATATGAAGTACGAAGACATTCACAATTGAAACAGAGGTTTAAACACAAAGAGGAAACATCTTTAGGAAGAATTTTTTCGTCACAATATTTTATGACTGCTTCTATTCATCCAACATAACAGCATTAGGGAGAAGAGAAAGCAGTGTTGCATTAGGGTCAAAATCACCAGTGGAACAAAGCAAGCTAATGTATCTTCAGTTTTAGACAGTTTTGAAAACTTCAAGACAAAAATAAATTGCATGACCCCCTGGTAACTTCCACCACAACTTAGAGGAACAAATTGTTTGCCTCAAGCTGGGTGGAATATACATTCAAATCAAGGCTCTTGAAAGAAATTATTAAGTAGAGTCATATTAGCTCTCTCTGAAGCATACTCGTTTTCAGTATTGCCCCTGTATAGACCAATTTCCATGCTGAGAAATGATTGTTCTGCTAACACAGTTCTGGTAAGAGTCAAAAGCACTACATTTTTAACCTTAGGGGATTTTTGTTATTGTTGCTCCCTCGCCAGTTCCTTCACATGGAAAACATCTTCCATTAATCTAAATGCAAAATTTGTTTCGGCTTTCCAAAGTTACTTGAAAAATGTTAAGCACAAAGCAATAAAGTTTTTATGCTCTTAAGACCACTAATGCTTTGAGCTTCATATTCATTTTGAAGAAATGAACATTTTATGGCTCACAGAGGAATAGCTACATGAATAATATCTGAGATTATAATGCATCTAGCAGAAAAAGATTAAGTTTGTGTAAACTATTTAATCAGACGTGAAATTTTCTCCAGAGGATAAAAATTCTGACCTTATTGAAGTTTACTTTAAAAATATCTCTATCATGTTTCTATCAAGGAAACACACACTTTTCCCATTTAAGTAATATAAATATTCATTAGGGGCAAAACTTAACATAAGATGTACTACACCGACCCAACAAGCATGTTATAATGGAGAGCTCTACATTAGAGAGAGATTAGATGAGAAGAACTCTAGGTTGCTATTTGTTCCAAATTGCTCAGTTGTTAACTTCTAACCAATGGACAACCATTAGATGACTGTAACCGCTAAAGAGCATATGATTAAGTGTGTCATGCTAAAATCCTTATATTTTTATTAAATATATTTCCTAAAAGATAACATTTATGCAAACACACAGGACTAAAACTGAATTAAAAATATTTAATGCAATTTACATATATTTGTCAAGTTCATTTTTATAAAAGATTCCTAACTTGGTAAATATAATAAATGGTCTACCATGATTTTCAATGCCCACAGATATAAATATGACAGTAGGGCCTAGGGACCCCATATCCAACCCTCGGTGACCCAGAATTATCATTATTAGAAATGCTGATACTAACATAACTCTACTATGGCCAGTTATCATCTTAACATGCATTGTAATATGAAAATATTTGCTTTCATTTCAACAGATCACTCATCAACATTCTTTTTTTTTTGCAACTTATGTCTTATCAAGAGATTTAAAGAAGACAGTTATACATTTTATTGCTTGATTCATAAAATATAAACATCTAAAAATTAGTTTCTATATTTTATAGCTTTTTTAAGACAACCATACTTCAAGCCAGTTTTAAACCTTTCCTTTCATTGTATATGCAAAACAAGATTAATATAAGGGGAAAACAAAAAACTCTATTTTATGATACCAACTAAGATATCAGATCTTTAAATAAAACATATAAAAATAGTTAAACCAACAATTAAGAAAATGATTATTAAAGACACTACCTATAACCTGGAGAGTATTATGCTAAGCTAAATAATCAGAGAAAGATAAATATCATATGATCTCACTCATATATAGAACCTAATGAACAAAATAAACTGATGAACAAAATAGACCCAGAGGCATAGAACCATGGAACAGACTGAATAATCTCAGAGGGAAGGTTGGCATGGGTGTATTAACCTGGAAACTTACATGCATAGATGCATAGCCCACGGACACAGACAACAGTGAGGTGAAGGCCTGGAGCTGGGTGGGTGGGATGGCTAGGCTGGCAGAGGTCAATGGGAAAAAAATAAAACAAAGGGGATGCTTGTAATACTTTCAATAATAAAGTTAATTTAAAAAAATAAAAAAGACATTAACATAGAATTACAACACTTGCTTTTATAGGGGTAGGTGAGGTGGAAGAAGGTAGGGGTAAATGGTGATGGACTGAGACTTGACTTGGGATGGTGAACAGACAATACAGTGTACAGAGGATGGGTTGTGGAATTGTGCACCTGAAATCTGTATACTTTTGTTAACCAGTGTCACTCCAATAAATTTAATAAGAAGGGAAAAGAAGAAAGAAAAAACAACAGTGAGCTTAAACACTTTTCATGATATAAATGATTTTAAAAAAGAAGAAAACGTGGCCAGTGAGGTCTGAGAAATGCTCTAGGTGTAAAATACACAACAGATTTCAAAGACTTAATACAAACAATGTAAAATACCCCATGAAAAATATCTGTACTGATTATATGTCAAAATGACAGTATTTTGAATAAACTGGGTTAAATAAAATATATTATTGCAATTTTAAAACACAGAAAAACAAGGTGTGTAGGTTATCAAATAAAATAATTTTTCAAAATATGTCATGCAGTGAAATATTTTTAATTAAATGTACTACATTCTAGTTGCTTTAACTATGCTTGTGGTACTCTTGCTAGTACAAAATTACAGCATGGAAAAAAAATTGTGTTTTTCACTGGAAAAAGACTTGAAAACCAAATGGTGACAGAAAAAACTAACAGCCAGACAGAAACATGTAAAGAAATGAATCCTATCACACATTATTTATTTTTTATTTTTCATAGTAGATAGCCAAATCAAATTTAATGAAATTAGGCTGTAGAATAATAGGGATGTAAGCTTTACAAATAGAACATAGAGAATAGATGTTAAAGAGAGTACAATTTTTTAAATTTGTCCCATCAGTCAAAAGAGAAAAGCTTGTGAAGAATGCCTAATAAGGTGTTGAAGCTCTCTTTGTATCTCACTATAACTAAGTGCCTTATTCATTCACTGTTACATTATTTAGAGAACAAAATGACAGTCATAGCCATGCATGAACAAAGGGTTGTTCTTGAGGCCAGGATTCTGACTTCCTACTAAGCTACTCACAATGTACTCTCTGAATCCAAAATTTACCTATTGAATCCCTTCAAATAATAGAAATGGTAACAGTAAGAAATAATGTTTTGGGGTCCATTATTTTGCATCCAGCTGGCTCCATCAAAAGAATGATATTTAAATCATTAGTTTCAATATGGTCACATAAATGCTTTGGTCAGGATAGGTATATAAGAATACAGAGAAAAAATATCTAATATTTTCACTAGTCCCTATTACAATGGTGGGCAAAAGTAGGCTTACGGTAGTGAGTACATGTAACACAATTTATTCTTGTATTTGTAATGTTTTATTATTGTATTTATTACTATTAAAATACTTTTACTCATATCTGTATATAGCAGAAGTGGGATTAGCACAAATATATTTTTAAAATCAACTTTATTAGAATTGAGGTATACATAAAGCAAAAATATACCAACCTGAGGTGTGCATTTAGGTGAGTTTTTACACACACACACACACACACACACACACACACACTGCCACAATCAGGAGACAGAACATTTCCATCTCCCATGTTCCCTCATGCTGCTTTGTAGCCAACATCCCAAGCATGGTCCCAGGTAAATACATTCTGCTAGTATTGTTAAGTCCTTTTTGTTCCAGAATTTCACAAAAGTGGAATAGTAGAGTAAATACCTTTGTGTGTGTGTGTGTGTGACTTCTTTCATGTAGCACAATGTTTTTGAAATTCATATATGTTGTTGTGCATGTCAGTAATTTCTTTTTATCTGCTTAGTAACAATAATGATCTGGATATGCCATAATTCTCACATACTAATAGACATAGTTTGGCTACCATGAAAAAAATATTTTTTCTGAACATTATTGTACAAGTCTTTGTGTGGGCATAAGTTTTCCTTTTTCTTGAGTAAATACCTAGGAATGGAAATCCTAGGTGATAGGATAAATACATAAGAGCTTTCTTGGAAAACTTTTAAAATTTTTTATAAGAAAATGCTAAATTAGCCTGTCCAGTATGGCTCAGTATTTGAGTGCCCATCTATGAACCACGAGGTCATGGTTTGATTCCCAGTCAGGGCACATGCCTGGGTTGTGGGCTCAATCCCCAGTGTGGGGTATGCAGGAGGCAGCTGATCAATGATTCTCTCCCATCATTGATGTTTTTATCTCCTCCCCCACCCTGCTCCCTTCCTCTCTGAAATTAAGAGGTATGTATTTTAAAAATAAAGAAAATGGTAAACCTAAACAAATCTCTTGATCCAGCATTAACCAGAGTTTTATTATGATCCTGGGACTCATTCCTTCTCCACATATCCATATATATATATATATATATATATATATATATATATATATATATATATATATATATATTTTTTTTTTTTTTTTTACTCAAACTAGTTGGCACTTCTTTTCCCCTAATATTACAAGGTCAAGATACAAATGAGTCAACAGCTTTGCAAGATCTAAATGGAAGAAGAGCTCCAACTGATCCGATTCAAGTTGTAGTAATGTCAACACCTGGCACTTGCAGAAAAGTCCTCTGAGACTCTTAGCAGGCATTCCTCTTCTCAGCTCTTCTTGGAAGGAAGTGGTCAGCAAAAAGAAGGAATCTGCTAGGGTGATGCATCAGATTTGACTCATTATTCTACTAAAGGCTCTGGCATATGCACCATGGACCTGGCATGAGTGCATACAGGCAAATACTCTGGGAAAACCAACAACAGGGGAAGGAATCAAGCTTGGTGAGAACCGAATGCACACAGTCCATCCTAAGTGGGCACACCAGGTCCTTGCCCCACTCATGAGCTGTGCCCTAGGCCATGCACTGGTCATCAATTCGATTCTACTTCTTTTCCCCTAGTGAGCTAGCAACATATCAATGATCAAGTATAAGAATGTTTTTAAGTGGGGGAGGGGGAAGCTTGTTGTGGCCCAGACTCTGGACTTGTTCATGCATTGAAAGGAGAGGGTTAGGGAGGCCCTAAAAGTCAAATCTGCTAGTGATCATACCACTTCTCCTATAAAAAGAAAGACACTGGGCAACAAGGAAGGAAGAAAGCCTCTTTGGCAACTACAGGATACATACCAAGCTCAAAAGTGCTCTGTATTTTTCTGTCATGGACAGAATGTATATGGTGCCATTACTGTCCACTCAGAGAAGTGCACACCTAGAAAATATCATTACTGAGTTATGATATTGTACACAGGTTACAGAGGAAAGGACTAAGGGGGCAGAGTGAAGTCCTGCAGGGCGATGTACAGTAAATGAGACAGCTGAGAGGAACCTGTGAGGGTACCGTTCTGCACCTACATGGAGATGTGGGGCTGGGTCCCCTTCTGGATTCGCCTCACCAAACCTGAGAGCCAACTTCACAGATTGCTGGGAAAACAAGCAGTAATCATTACAAAATGTACTTTCAAGGTCCAAAAAGGTCATCGAGCATGATTGAGTCACTCAGTCCTAGACTCTCTACAGGGGTTCCTAGTCACTTTATCCTATCTACTGCAATCACGTATTTGTGTTCGCATGCTGACTATGTCCTAAGAATTTCTTAAGAGCCAAGATCACAAATGCCGTTTCCATAGCATCCTCACTCAGATTAAGGTGGCCTGCAGCCTGGTCTGTCAGGGTACTCATTAAAAAAAGTTCCAAAGAAGGAAGGTAACCCAATAAGTTCCTTGCCTTATACATACACAGGGCATTTCTTAGCAGGCTGGAGAACTTTCTAATACTGTTCAAAGGAAGAACACGATGGTCAGAGTCACGCTCAACAAAACTCATTTCTAACTCAGAAATGTGTTTCTACTCCCTAGCAGCAGCTGAATCAACACTGTTCACAGACAACAAACCGGATTATGAAAATTGCGTGAAAATGAAGCTCTTTGATGACATTTGCTACTGTCCTACTTAGCATTCCTTCATCATCTTTTCCTTACAAACACAGTTCCTCTTGAGATGCCCTTTCTCGATCTCTACAGTTGTTACCGCTCAACATAACTACAGTCTCAACAATGTCAAACCATTTCACAGCGACACTGTGTCTCAGGCAATGTTAGGCCATTGCCAACAAGTAGCGGGTAACCTGTGCTGACAACACATTACAGCCCTGCCATAAACAATCAGCGTCTCACTGAAGCAAAATGGAAGTCAAATTAGAGCAGAATATGTAACAACATGCATAGTCAATTGGCAGAGCAGCTTGCTAAACAAAAACGGGGCAGCAGTCACACACAAGATGCCGAGCAACAACTGTGCCACATTGTCCAGGCTCATGTCGGCCAGGAGTGGGACCAAAGCCTACTTCTGCCAAGAAATCCCTGTGGGGTCTGAGGGGGAAACCTCTGCCCCTTCCTGTGTTTTCAGCCAACCTCAATTTCCATGCCCTCGCTCTGATGAGGAGATAGGAAAATGATGCCAGATCTTTGGATTCATAGATGATGGGTAGTGACATACGCTAAATAAATAAAGTAGGACAGGTGGGCAGAAGGATGGTGCAGCCACACAACTGCAGGGAGGAGGAAGTATGACCCATATGTAAGGCCTGTGCTTAAGGAAAAGAATGATTCCTAAAGTGAGTCAGTGTTAAGGGGAAGGTATGAGTGATCGACAACGAAGGTGGAGAACTACTGCTATGGGGAACACGGAGTAATAGGATTGCTCAGAAGTGCGGTCAGTATGTCATCTGGAAGACCTCCCTTTGAAAGCGCAGGGCCCAAATTCTAGGACCAGGTCTGGTAGGGCCAGGGCTAAAAGGAAGACGGAGGTCTTGAACGGTCACTGGAAAACAATGGAGACTAAGGCAGAGGCCAAACATCTTCTCTCATTGCAAGGTGAGGGGAGGACTACCCATCCCAGTTGGAACACAAACATGCGATGTGTTGAGATCCACCCAACAAGAGCAAAGCTGAGGGGCCAGGTGCGCTGACTGGGAAGGTGGCCCTCCTTGCATAACTCTCCTCCAGATTAGGAGCCAGGGTCAGTCCCCACAGTGCCTCTGCCTGGTGAACCTGACACTGTGATGGGAGAGTAACAGCTCAACACATAGGAAGGGAGATAAATAGACCCATCTGGGAGGAAAACAGGAAACAGAAAGGGAACAGATAAAAGCCAAGTTGTCCCTATAAATCCCAGTAAAAAGGTGGACCCAACAAAGGGGGTCTATTTTTCTGAGTGGCAGCAGACAGCATGAAGACCCTGATGCAGCCCTGACAGACAGCGCTCACATTTCATTCTGAGAATGTCTCTGTGTGCAGGCAGACACAGGAGTTTGGCAGGCCCCTGGCAGGCTGGAGGCCAACTCTGGTTTATGGACCATGGAGCGAAATCAATCCTTAACCACTATATCCTGCCCTTCAGGACTGGAGCATGAAGGGAGGGGCACCATCCTTGGTGCCTGGATGGCCCTTACTTCTTGCCACACACAACCCTTCAGAAAAGCCGAAGAAGAGAGTCCTATTTTATTAACCCAACACACTGCAAATCTAATTACAGTCAAATGCATAATACTCTCTTCAAAATCCAAATGTTCTTTACAGAAACGTCAAGGAGTAAGGGAGGAGAGTGGAATGGCCCCGCGAAGGTAATCAGAATTCATCTTCAGGGACTCATTCCCGATTACTCGCAGCTCATTATCAGTGCTCCGTGTAGTGGGAGAATACCTCGAGACGACATCATTAGCATCCTGCACATTCATTATGCCACAAACGGAAACACCATCATAAAGCAGCCCTGGCATTCGGGGGGAAATAAGACCACAGTCCCCAGTTCCAGTGCACTTGCGTCTATTCGACTTTTAGCACAAATGCTATAGAGATGTGGGGGAAGTTGCAGGCTGATTCTGTACATGGCTTAATAATTAATAAAACTGAGCATTACTCCATTTTAGCATATACAATGAAGAGTCCTAAAAACCTTGGGATATGGTTTATGCTCACCATTTTAGCTTTGACAACACAAGGTAAATGGTGCTTTTGATAAACATGATTTAGTATGTAAGGCAACAATAATCAAATTAGCCATATAAAAGTTCTGTCTCTTCCCATAAGCCAGCTGAAATGAAGAGCAAAACCTCCCAAAGCAAAACTAATAAAACAATAAAGAGTTGGAAGTTAAATTGTACAGTGGGAGCTTTGAAAGAATATTACCCATGAAACTGTCTCTGAAAAGAGGAAGTTCTTCCCACATCAGCAAAGGTATAAAGCACATCGGAGAGAAAGCCCTGCTTGCCAAAGGAGTGTAGGCATTTAGGTCATTTGTTTGCTGGGCTTTGGTTTGGAATGCAAATGTTAAAAGGAACACCACAAGGAGGAAAATGGAAAAGGGAAAGATAATCTGTTCGGTCATTTAAATTCTTTTTTATGAGTAGCCTAAACATTTGTTTTTGTAAGGCCAGCAAGGTGGTTTCTGATCCAGAATACCCACTGTATTCAACAGCTGGACTCCTGAAGGCAGGTGAGAGGGATCAGGTTCCACTGAGCCCTGCTCAGCCACTCTCTTTCTGAGTGATGACCAGGACAGCTATGCTATGCTAAGAGGGAAGGGTCAGGACCCTTTCAACTGAAAACATCACAAGCCATTTTTAGGGTTTAAAACACACATGCAGAAACAGCCCCGGAGGCAAAACAACCTGCCCATTTCATTCAACAGAGAACCATTTACTCCCACCTGTGAGAAGACTTAGGTGCATAAGATGTGACAAAGACAACATATTTGTAGAACTTGTTCTTAAGAAGCTTACAAACAAGTTAAGGAGCTCATATGAGGCAAAAGACAAGAATACAGGAAAGCTTTATGGGGGCAGCACCTTTTGAAGCATTTTCCAATGGTGACATTGGAACACGTGAAAACAGAAGATAACTGAAATACAGGGAGCAGCAAGCCATCAAAGCAGGGAGGCACTGGGCGCTGGGGAAGAACATTAAGTGATTAGATTTGCTTGTATCAGCAGTTCTCAGACTTGGTCAGGTTACAAAGCACCTGGAATTCATGATGCTCTCTGCAAAACAAGAAGCTATTTGTAGAGCTTTATGGAATAATGAAATATTAATCTCTCTTAAGAAGGAAGAAGAACCTAATCTATGTTTGAAAGCATCTGAGCAAAGACTGGAATGAAAGAAATAATTTAAATTACATTAATGATTACACTTTTTATCTTATGTTGGTGGAGTTTTTTTTTACAGAGGAGTATTTTGGTTCAGGTTGCACAGGCCAATGTTTAGCAGGAGCCTGGCTATTTCCAGCCTCCCCACGGGAAATTAGGTACCAAAACTTAATCTTCCACTGAAAACAATTTAAAAGCTAAATAAAATTAATTTTAAAATATCCTTCTAATGTTCTATGGCCACATAATAAGCAATATTCAGGCTAAAAATGAAGCAAAGAGAGGAAAACAAAAATTTCTAGTTTTTGCCTTAACTGTATTTGCCAAACTGGGTTGAACTTCAGCTTTGGTTTTAAGTCCACACAAATTCAGAGGTCAAGAGCCCACCTAAAGTGAGAAATCTAATAGGAGACTACCAACAGAGCTGGGCATGGGAAAAATACATCGTCGATAGAAATAAGCTACCCTTCCCCACAAGTAAATTCAATGAAAACTTCCCATTTCAAATATTACTGTTGAGGAAAAAACACTCCTCTGAAAATTTATACTGACAGAAACCATCATATAGATTTAATGTCTTCACTAATAAGGAGTGGTCTCCAGCTGAGAATGTAACAAGGTCCCACCTTGGTAGTTTTGCTAGAGAAATGAAATCAGATGCTTGAAAAAAGTCACTGTATCCCAGGTTCCAAAGAATTCTTAGGGAAAGTTCAGGAAAACAAACAATTCAGAATCAAAAATCACCAAACAAGCAAAGAAAACAATAGTGTAAGTAAAAGCTAGCAGATACAATGAACAGATAAATGAATCAATACTAATGTTTCAGATATTGAAATTTCAGTCACGGAATATAAAATAAGTTTCTAAAAGAAGAATCTTTAAAAAAAAAAAAAAGAGTAAATGACTTCGAAAAAGAAAAAAAATATATGATTTACTTTATGGATTCCAAGGATAACATAGGGGAAATATAAAAATGTCATTTTCCTAACCAGCGTGGCTCAGTGGTGTAGCATCAACCTATGAACCAGGAGGTCATGGTTCAATTCCTGATAGGGGCACATGCCCAGGTTGCAGGCTCAGTCCCCAGAGTGGGGTATGCAGGAGGCAGCCGATCAGTGATTCTGTCTCATCATTGATACTTCTATCTCTCTATCCCTCTCACTTCTTCTCTGAAATCAATAAAAATATATAAACAAAATTTAAAAAAGTCATTTTGTTATATTAGGAAGTAAAAAAGTACTCCAAATGATAGCATCACACTATTAGGACATAGGAGTTAGTTTAGATGCATCTACCACTGGCCAAATCTGGAACACGTGCTTAAAATAATTAACTACTAAAATGATTGAGTACTAAAATAACTAAGTAGAGTAATGAATTCAAGATGGCTGGGGAAAATGGTTATATATTTATATTGACTAAATAAATCTAAAAGGGGGAAAAAGTGGAGCTCTTGCTTGTATTAGAATACTGAGGACTGGTCAAATAGGAGGGAGTAGTAGAGCTTTTAAAAAAAATCATCATTTTTTAGCTATCCTGGTAAACTCTGAGTCAGGCAACAGTCGTCAATAAGTTATAAACACTAGGGAAAATTCTGGTGAGAAACTTTGATAATAAATTTTATCGGTATAATCTTAAACTATCTCCCAGAGATTGCTTACTAGTTCCAGGGTTTAAAAAATAGTAATTACACAGCAGAGAAACTGGACAATACCTGAACTGGATGACCAAAATTAATATCAGCAGTAAGGGACAGATGAATATTGTGGGTCTGAGCATCTGATAATCTGACAAGGAGCATCACTTATGTAACACTCTAGCCAGAAATTTATAGCCTCAATATAAATGTCAGATAAGCCCCAAAAGATAAACATTTTATTTCAGAACAAGGTGTGGGGGAAGAGAGGAAAGTTGCAATTTTTAAAACTGCCAACGTTAAAAGAAAAAAACATGAAAATATTTCAGATTAAAGAAGGCTAAAGAGATATGTCAGCTAAATGTATTACACCAATGGTCAGTAAACGGCGGTTCTGGAGCCACATGCGGCTCATTGGCCCCTTGAGTGTGGCTCTTCCACAAAATACCACATGTGGGTAGACATGTACAGTGCGATTGAAACTTTGTGGCCCATGCACAGAAGTCGGTTTTCAGCCTGGGCGAGTCTATTTTGGAAAGTGGAGTTAGAACACTTAAGGGGCCAAAGAGCAGAATGTGGCTTGCGAGCCACAGTTTGCTGACCACTGCCCTAGACTGTATTTTGTATTGAGGGGGAAAATGCTACAAAGGAAAAGATTAAATCAACTGGAAATACTGGATACAGACATTAATTAAGGAAAAGTATTATACCAATGTTGTATTTACTAAAGTTGATAATTATGCTAAGGTTATGTAAGAGACTATTCCTATTTTTAATAACTATAAACAACATTATTTAGAGTAAAATGTTATAATGTATACAATATACCTTCAAATAGATCAGGAAATATGTATCTGAGATAAAATATAAGTTATAAAGCAAATAGAATAAAATTACAAAGGTAAATCTGAGTAAAAATCATATAGCTTTATGTAAGATTAAAAAGTTATTCTTGTAATATTTTTTAAGTTTGAAATGATCTCCAATTAAAAAACTAAATTAAAAAATAGTGTAGAAATAATCAAAATATTAAATCTCAGCAAGAAAGTTTAACAAAAGATTAGATACAAGTTAAAGACCATTCCAGAAAACTGGAAGATAAATAAGAGGAATTTTCTGGAATGCCATGAAAACAATATGAGAGTCATGGAAGAGAAAGAAAGAAGGCCTAACAAATATTTATTCTTAGTTTCAAAAGGGGTAAGAAGAGAGAGAATGTGGAGTAGGCAATATTTGAATAAAATTCAAACAACAGTTTTCAAAAACTGATTAGAAATACCAATTCAAAAATGCAACAAGCAAAAAAATTCTAAGCAGGACATATAGAAAGAAATTTAAACCTAGCTGCATCACAATTAAGCCTCAGATCACCAAATACTAAAAGACTTAAAAGCAGCCAGAGAAACTAAAAGGACTTAAAAGACTTAAAACCAATAGAACAAATTATACTCAGTAGAGCAACAATTGAAGAACAGCTGAGGTTTCAGCCACAACGGCAGTATAGCATTTGAAGATACTGGAAGTATATCCTAAGAGCTAAAAGAAAGTTATAAACCAAAAATATAGAGAGTAAAAAAAAATCTTTGTAAGTAGAGAAATCTCTAAAATGATAAAAAGGATTATATAGAATGAAAATGATCCACAATGGAAGGTGTGAGATGCAAGAATAAAATGAAGAATAAAGATGGAAAAATGTATGGTCATATCTAAAGATATTACAGTTATATAAAATTATAATAATAAACAATTATGATAATAAATACTGGATTTCAAAAACAGAAATCTACACTAATAAAAGAGAAATCTGCAAACTGACCATATCTCCACAACACCACTAGCCAATCAGGTGTGAGTATGCAAATTAACCCAACAAATATAGTGGGATAATTTGCATGAGCTGGCTCAGAGAGAAGACTGAAGGCTCTGGCCCTAGTGAAGATCGGAGACTGAAGATTAAAGACTGAAGAGGCTTGGCTTCTCCACTGTGGCCAGAGCGAAGGCCTGGGTCCCAGTGCTCTAGGGAAACCGGCACCAGCAGCCAGGGGAAGGAAGGCCTATTGCACAAATCTTCATGCAATTCTAGTAAGATATAATATAACACACAGGAAAGAGGGTGAGGAGATTTCAAGTGTTTCAAATTCCCTATATCAGCATCTTTCTTCTCCTCCTGAATAACTTGAGATTTTGGTAAGTGCCTATAAAATTTCTAGAGTAACCATCAAAATAATTGAAATAATGTACATAATTTATAAAATAATTGAGAAAATTAAAGGGAAAAATAACTTAAAGTAAAGTCAGAAAAGGGAGGAAAAATAAATATAGAAAAGGCAGAAATAGAAAGCATAAAATAAGTCTACTAGTAAGTGCATTAGTACTTACAATGGATGTAAATACACTAAAACCTCCAAGTTACAAGATAAAGTTTATTTCATCAGATTGGCTTAAAAAATCAATTTATGAGTGCTTGTAGAGACATGCCTGAAATGTAAGAAAAGTCACAAGTAAAAAGATACTTTTAAAAAATCAGGGATCCAGGAACTACAAATATGCTAATGTAGCTGTAATAAAATTAGGCTAAGTAAACTTTAAAGCAAAAAATAAAATAAATAAAATAAAATAAAAACATCTATATATTAAAAAAGGTCATTAGAATAATAAATTATTCCTCAGGAGGACTTAACAAATCTAAAAATACCAGCAATGTTACATAACATTGAGAGAAAAAAAAAATACATGTTTATGGCAAAATTTGAGATCACTACAATGCACAATCGTACTTTAAATATACTCCTCTCAATAATTAATATAAAAATATGTATTAGTAAATATGGTCTCAACAACAAAATTAAATGCTTGATTTAGCCCTGACTGGTGTGGCTCAGTTGGTTAAGCATCAGCCCATGAACCAAGAAGCTGCTGGTTTGAATCCTGGTGAGGGCACATGCTGGAGTTAGGGCTTGATGCTCAGTGGTGGGCATGCAGGAAGCAGCCAATTGATGTTCTCTCTCACCAATGTTTCTACCTTTCTCAAATAAAAACAAACAAAAAAAATATGTTTTTAAAGTGAAAGAAAATGCTTGATTTACTGTACAAATAAATAATACTAATAAATTCAACAACTGCAGTTTTCAAAGTCTATAGATTACTTTGGAGAACTAACAACATAATGGTCCATCAAGTAAATCTCAACAAATTATAAAAGTAAATAATTAAACCTAAAGAAATTGGGAAAAATAAATAATTAAGTTATGAGCAAAAACTAAAATTAAAAAACACACAAAGAAGCATATAAACAATGAAGAAATAGACAAAGCTATAAAAAGTTGGTTCTTTGAAAAAGCTAAAAATACTGATAAATTTTCAGCAAGAAAAAACAAACAAAAAAAATAGCACAAATAAACAACTGACAGGAAATGAGGATAATTAATTACAAAGTATCAGATATTATAATAAAAGGAACAGAAGGTATTTAAACTATTTAATAAATTTAAAAGTTTCAATGAAATAGGCATGTTACTGGAAATATGGAACAAAAAATTGATACAAGAAGAAATACAATATCTTGAATGGTATTGAAATGGTGAAAAAAAAAAAATTTTTAATCTTCCCATAAAGAAATTCTAGTCTCAAATGGTTTAAACCAGGAGTTGACCACAGGCCCCTGCTGCCAGTTTTATAAATAAAGTTTTATTGGAACACAACAACATATGCATTGTCTATGGCTGCCATCACAATACAATGGGAGAAGGACCTGCACAGAGATCTGTGGTTCACAGAGCCTGAAATGTTTACTCTCTAATCTTGTATAGAAAAAAAGTTTGACCCTTGGTTTAAAGAATTCTACCAAATGTCAAAGGCAGAAATAAATCCACTATGCAACTCATTTTATTAGGTTAATACCAACCCTCACAAAGACAGTTTAAGAAAAAGAAAATTGTATTCCTTAACTTAGATGAATTAAGAAAAACTAAATAAAAGTCAGAAAACTGAATATAGCATTGTGTGAAAAATATAACACATCATTATTAATTTTGGTTTCACTGAGGAATTACAGATGATTTAACAATGGAAAATCAATTATTGTATTTTATCACACTAACAGATTAGAGGAAAATCGTATCATTTTGAGAAAATCCTATCATTTCAAAAGGTATTTTATCACACTAACAGATTAGAGGAAAATAGTATCATTTTGAGAAAATCCTATCATTTCAATAGATACAGCAAGTGTGTAATAAAATTCAACAGTTATTCATGACTAAAATTAAATATTAGCAAACTAGAAATAGAAGGGCACTTCCTTAATCTGACAAAGGCTACCTAAAAACAAAACAAAGCAACTTATATATCTTAATTCTTGGGAAACATTCAAAGTGCTTAATGTCTTGTTAACTGGGTAAACCAAGAAGAGATAAAATCAAAAGGTTAGAAAAGTAACAAAACTGTCATATATATATATATATATATATATATATATATATATATATGGATATGTATGAATGATATGGCTGCATTCACAGAAAATCAGATGAAGTTGTGAAAAACTTACTAGAATTAATAATTTTGGCATGGTTAATAGATTCAAATTCAATACACAAAAATGAAATACATTTTTATAAACCCGCAATAAATTTTAGTACAAGTAATTTTTTACTGTGATAAAATTCACCATTTAACCATTAAGTGTGCAGTTCAATGGCATTAAGTATATTATACCTGAGAATGTTGTGAGCCATCACTACCATCCATTTCCAGAACACACACACACACACACACACACACACACACACACACACCAGGAGATTCTACTTCACCCCTATCCCATTGGCAAAACTTAAAAATCTAACAGTTATGAATATTGATAAGAATGTGAAACAACTGTATAATGTTCACACTGATAGTGAGAGTATCAATTGGTACATTTACCAGCAAAAACAAAATAATTGTTCAGTGATACAAATACAGCCTTTAAAGAATGTTCATTGCTAGCAATTCATTGTAAGTATTCAAATAGCAGTTCATGTATTCTATCAAAGAAGTGGACTGGTGACTTTAAAATTATTGTCAGTTTCCATCATGTCTCTTTATTACAGGCTAGTGTATTACATTATTAACAGCAACTTACCATATTCTTCAAAAGAGTTAGGGTTAAATACTACCTTGATAAAGTTACTGTGGTCAAGAGTTTTGAACTGTGATCCTTCTAGGTTGCTTATGTTTATTTTTAACAACTAAATTTAAAGTTTCTGAATAGTTCAAGGACAAAGGATCAAAACACCACTCCTTTACATTGAAAACTGACCACTCTTTAAATGATCCCAGTGATCATGAATACAGGCAGAATCATTTTATAACGGAAAAGCCATGTGCACATCAATTGCATTAAGCAGTGCCATGACATTGGTCCTAGCTGCCCCTTAGTTATTCATAGTACGGTTAAAAATATGTGCTTTTGAGAGATAAGAAGTTCAAAGCCTAAATGAGCATTTGACTACTGAATCCATCAAAATGGATTCCTGTGTGATGCTATAGCACAGAAGAACATTCTATTTAATATAAGAGAATTATAGCTTAGCTGCTGGACTTCATTTAAGGGTTCATGTTTAAAGGTAGTAGTTTACACGTTCTATTAATAAATGGTATTACACAACTCCACAAGGGCCTCTCTAACTTAACTTTTAAAACAATTTGGTTTAACAAAGACTTCTTAATAATACGAATGTAGGCTTATGTTATTAGGTAGACAAAACATTTAGGATAATATTTACAGTATAATCTTTCTGTATTATGAGCACTACTGTGTACGGAAATATAGGAAGATCAAGGAGATAATACATGAAAATGTTGTGGAAAATGAAGGAAAATAAATATCTTTATGTTCTTTTTTATTTTAACAGATCACTGCTATATAGATCTATCTATCTATCTACTTACCTACCTACCTACCTACCTTAATTTCAGAGAGAAAGTGAGAGGGAGAAAGAAATAGAAACATCAATAATGAGAAATAATCCCCCCTTCTCCCCCTCTCCCCCTCAATGGGGATCAAGACTGCAACCCTGGCGTGTGCCCTGACCAGGAATCAAACCATGACCTCCGAGTTCATAGGTCAACACTCAACCACTGAGCAACCCTGGCTGGGCCAGATCATTGCTCTTAACACAAAAAATACAAGGTAATAAAACTATACTATTCAAGTGGACTTCAGACTAAAACTATATTAGTTCCTGGTTCCCTGTAGACCATGTGTGTGCTCTGCTGATGGAACAGAGACTGAAATTCCTTAATGGATTTTCATCTCTTTCAATCCCTTCAATGGTCCAGACTGTAAGACCATTCAAAGCTCTGTTGAGTACCAGGTGGGTGAGCAGCCCACCGGCCAGCTGTGCTGAACCCTGTCTGTCTATGTTCTTTCTACTCTTCTATGTTTCCCAACTTTTCTATAATGAGCCCATAGGGTGATGGATCCATTATAGAAAATAAAAATGTAAATAATGGCAAGTAAGGTATGTAAAAATAACTAACATAGCACCTAACACATAGTAGGAGCACAAAAGAGGGTTGGGGAAAAGCAGTTTACAACTGTGAGCATGCAAAGCACCATTTACTCTTGTATTAATTATTAATTGTTGTATTATTTTAATTATTACCCATATGAGTAACTATAAACCTACTTTTGCCCTTCCCGGTATATGCTAATACTCTTACTATTGTTATCTCCATAAAAGGGAAGGATAGGCTCAGTCTAATTACTTGAAAGTCAACTGAAGCTCATCAACTCATAATAAGCTTGGTTACAAATCAAATGTATTAAATGAGTCAATGCTGTTAAGAGCGGACATGTTGAGTGGAAAAGATCAGTAGCATTACCCTTTTGTTGACGATGTGTGAACCAAAGGGGAGGCAATGTCCCCGGAAGACCATACTCATCGTTTTGGAGTTATCTTAAAAATGAAATGTGCCCGGTGTCACTGCTTTGGGACAAGTTATAACACAGTTGGGAGGAACAGCATATTTATCTTTTAGAGCTGACTCACCACTCTCACCAGAGGAGTTGAGCCTAGATAAGACCCTGTGATGTGGTGCATAATAAAGAGCTCTAGGAGGGAGTGCCTGTAAGATTAAATGTCTTAACAGTTATCTTGTACCGAACTAATGAAGAAACCCAGAAATCCTGGGCCCCCAAGGAAGATTTCCAAACCTATTTTTAAGCTGAATCACCTCTAGTGCTTGACCAACCTTCAGACAAACACAGAACAGCATAAAACCACTGTTTATATCCATTTCTGTGTTTTCTAAACGTATTTATATACACTAACACACTAACACACTCTCCCCTTCCCCCTTATTAAGGAGAATTGATTATGGAAGCCTGGCTAGAGGCTCTCATTTTGTAAAAGATGCCAACATAGTTGTTTTCAAGTAAAAAAAAAAAAAAAAAAAAAAAAAAAAAGTTGCACTTTTGTACTCAGAGACCTCTTATTTTAATTTATGCAAAGCTTAAGACATTTTGTTAGGCCTGAGTGAGACCATCTGTGCAAGAAATAAAGGATGCCTAAGGGTAAAATAGGCAAGAATAGTAATGCTGAATGTGTGGAAGGCAGGAGGCAGCCTAAGGGTTTTGCAACTACTGCTGTGACCTTTACTACTTCAGAGAAGAAACAAGGGTAATTTCCATATATTGGCTCTTCTAGAAAAAGCTGGCATTTCTCCCCTCTTGCACTTTCTTTTTTCCTCATTCCTTAATAATAACAAGTTGGCAAAGCAGACTCTACATAGAGAACAGAACTATAACCAGTTTTGAGAATCATGCTTTAACACACAGACACACACACACACACACACACACACACACACACACACAGGAATATGGTTTGAAGGAAAAGAGATCAAGCAAATGAGGGGGTGAAAAATTAGGACGAATGAGATTAATTCAGAAAGGACATAAGAACTGTCTCATAGTTTTCATGTAGAAAGAAGGAATAAAGAAATGGACTGAGACTAATATTGATGTCAGGCACTTTGCAAAAAATATTCATATTCTATTTTATGTAATGGTTTAATGATATTTAATGTGGAAATGTTACCTGATATGTATAACACACAAAGTAAAATATAGTTCAATAGAGCCCTTGCTGGTGTTGGATATCATCCTGTGCACAGAAAGGTTGCTGATTCAATTCCAGGTCAGGGCTTTGGCTGAATCCCCAGTAGGGGATATACAGGAGGCAGCCGATCTATGCTTCGCTCTTGCATTGATGTTTCTCCTCTCTCCCTCTCCCTTTCTCTAAGGAAAAAAAAATTAATAAAAATATATTTTTACATACCAATACAAAAAAATGAGAGAAAAGGTGAAGTATGTAGAAATGAAAGTGGAGGCAAGAGATCATCAAAGGTACCATGAATGACCTCTGAAGATAGGTGACTGGCAGTTCCTGGTAAGACCTAGCATCACCTGGACAACCACTCTCTTGGGCCCTGTTTGGGAGAGTGGGTCAGATGTTCCACGTTCTTTCCAACCACACAAACTACTCTATGAATGTATGGAGGTTTGCAGGTGGGGGAGAAGACACCAGTGCACCTGTGGTGGAGATCTGGCATCTGTGTCTGCTCACTATAAGCAAGATACCTTCTGCAACCACACTGTACTTACACTGTGTCTGCCAAGATGCCCCTCCTTATTGCCAGCCTTGGAAGAAGAGGAGCATCAACCAAGGTCCCTAAAGAATAAGGGGCATACCATTCCCAAACTGAACCAGCTATTCTGACCACAAGAAAACAGGATTAGCTCCAGCAGGCTTCCTTCCGCTTCCGCTCAATGTCCTGAAGGAGCATTTCCTCCACCCCAGTGGCTCTGACAGCTGAAGGCCCTCGGGCACTGGCTTAATGCAGGTATGTTAGCAAAGCCTTTCTCTGTAAATCAGAGCTTTTTTCAGAGAGAGCAACATTACTCTTTAAAATGATGGCTTTCTTTCTACAACTCAAAATTAACATTACAAAGGCCTGACCTTATGTGCATTAAGTATTCCCCAAAGAAGCACAAGAATATTTTGTGAGTTGGCTCATATTGCATTTCTTGCTTTTGATTACCTTTGGGACTTATTAAGAAATCCATGCTTTCCCCCCACCCATTTTTCTTACAGGGGTTCCACAGGGGCTGGGGATAAAGGAATGAAGAGAGTACTCAAACCAAGGGTGTAATAGTCACATCAAAGCCAGAAATACTTTTATTTACCAAAAGAAATGTTTAATAAAAAAAAACTTCAAAAAAGTAATAAGCACTTTTATCTAGGGGATATATTTTATGAACATTTGTATATAGCTACAGCATATGGCTGAAAATAAGATCTCTTATGTTGAACTTTTTAGGGCATTGAATTAACTTTAAAACAAAGGAATGTATATAGTGTTAGGGCACTAGATGTTCTAAAAAAAAAAAATCAAAATGATTCCTGTTATTTTCCCCATTATGCACCTGATTCCATTCCTGTTGTCTAGAATTTTATGCACAAGTCAAATGGATAAAGAGAGTATGTACTAGGGGGACCCAAGTTTATAGATATCATTTGAGATAGGAGAATCTATGGCTCATTTCAGAATTCAGGACCATGAATTTGCATGGTAATCGAGGTCCAAAGGAGGTCAAAAATCCTGGCTGGAAAGGCTTCCCCTAATTACCTACACTTCATACTTACACAATGCCACTGACATTGTGAATTCTCCAACACCATTGGGCTGGGGGTCATCGTTAAATATTTCCAGAGAGCAAGGACTTAACCTTGGATTCAGAACACCTCACTACTGTTCTTCAAAACCTAAAGTGGAAATAGTTCTCAGGTTTCTTTCTCCTAAGGATAAGCTTTGACTATTTCACAGTTAGGAGTGAAAGGTAACTCCCCCCTCCAGTCCCACCCCATTGACTTTTTGAGAGTGGAAAGGGAGGGAGGTTGAGAGAGACAGAGAAACATCAATGCCAGAGAGACACATCTATTGGTTGCTTCCTGCATACTTCCAAATTGGGGCTAAGGATCAAATCTGCAACCCAGGTATGTGCCCTCGACCAGGAATTAAACCCGTGACCCTTCGTTGCTGGGGTGGACACTTAACTACTCAGCAGCATCAGCCAGCACCTGGTTGAAAGGTAATTTAAATAGTATTCCATTTTACTGAAACTCCTGATATAGTATTATAAACATGATGTAGACTTATCCAAAAAGAAGAAAATGAATCACCCATAATCCCATGAGTTAAAGGCAGCCACCATGAATGTTGTGATGTCTGTCTTTCCAGTGTTTTCGATGTTAAGTTACCATGTTCAGCATGGTAAGACATATGAACATATTATGACCAGGGGTTCATATGTTCAATACCAAAAATGGAAGCAAGTCTTGAGAAGATAAACCATGTATAGGCTAGTGATACAAACACAGGAGCCAAAACTAGTATCAAGAAGGATAGCTTTTCTGGAATGATGTAAGTCACACAGAAAGGGGGGAGGCAGAGCACAGTGAGACCCTATTTAATTCACTCCTTCTGCTGCCAAGAGTATAAGTGCACTGCCTCCATTTATCATCTATCTAGCGCCTTCCACATGCCAAGCACATTACAAAATTCTCATGAAAACCACATGACATAAGTATTATTAAGCACTATTTTATAATAAAGGAAACTCAGACTCATAAAGTTGAAAAACTTTCTCAGAGTTGAAGGGTGGTTCAGGGGATATTCACAACCAGATGTGTCTGACATCAAAGTCATTGCTACCAGTTAAAAGGCTACGTCAATAACACCCAGGGCTCTGGAAGATGCACCCCAGTGAACCCAGCTGTGTCGCATTAAGTCTCCTCCTCTGGTCCAGAGCCTATAGTCCTTGCTACTGTGGCTGGGAGATTCTGGCTGCTAGGAATATCCGGGTCACTCCAACTAGCCCAGGCAGCCTCTAGAATTACACCAGTTCACAGTCATCTCCGTGGTCTACACTCACAGCGCTGATTCTACTGGGCAGTGAGTCACAAATCTGCTGCCCGACAATCCATCTCGCCACTAGTTAAACCACAGCACCACTTACATTCATGTTTTTATGCTGTACAGTGTGCAAATGCAGACAGGAGAGGGAGGGCCTTGACCGCCTCAGTATCTCCCACATTCTTGGGTACACTGCCTCATAGATACCAGATGCTCAATAAACACAATTAATTTTTCAGAAGTCGCAGACTGTTACGGTTCATGAATGAACTTTTCCATCTGCTCCAAAAAATTAGCTCTTAGGGCAGGTTCTACATAAACGTATATGGCAGGGAAGAGGAAAGAGGTAAGAAGGCATTAAAATAATTATCCTATGAGAACTAAACAATCATCTTCTCAAAAGACAAATTGATGAACCAGAGTAGGTCCTGAGGCTGCCAAGGAGAGCAGTTAGGGAGACCCGGTGGTACTAGAGGAGGCGTGGAAGAGGGTGGGAAGTAGGGAGTTTGTGGGAAATGGAGGGGAGGCTGATGACTAAGGAGATTCTGAAAATTTGGACAAAGGACACCAAATAGTATCTGGACAAGGGAACATCAGGAATCTCTATCATGTAGGTAACTGCCTCCCTCCTGCCAAGTTACTTCAACACCAACACAAGCTCTCCGTATGAAAGCAAATACTTAATTAGGAGTTTATACTAAATGATACATGGACAGCTGTGTGTGTGTGTGTGTGTGTGTGTGTGTGTGTGTGTGTGTTACTATCTGATCAGGCCTAAACCACACAAATTTGCAGGCGTGCACACACACACGCACACACACACACACACCTGCACTGCTCTGATGACATATGCTTGCACACCTTGTTTCTCTGCAGCTTAGAAAATGGTATAAATAAGGAAGAACTGTGAGAAAAAGCTGTGTAGAGGAGGATGACAATTTGTGTTTATGAATGATATTCAACACATCTTAGCCTTCTCATAATTTAAAACAACTACAAAAAAACAAGAAAGGAGGCGCTGTCTACTGACAAGGAGAAAACATAAATATAACAGAGTGTGTGGTGCTGAGAAAACCCCACTGAAAGCCTCCGGATGATTGGATGGGAGGAAGGCTGGCCAGGTCCATGAGCACCTTAAAGCTAGGCAGAGGACCTGAGAGGCTGAGAAAGGCAGTGAGGGGGGAGGAGGAAGGGGAGTAGCCCAAGACCCAAGAGAGCAGCCACAGTGCAGACGGAGAGGGCACCACAGGAAAGTCAGCCGTGGCATCAGCCCATTGGAAAGTCCTTGCCAACAAGGCAAAGGTGGGCAGCGCTGGCACTCCTCTGCTGGAGACATATAATGAAGCACAGTCCCACTGGGGTGGCCCCTGGGTAACGTTTTCACTTCTCCATTCCATTTTCAGTGTAGGTCGAGATTTTTTAAGAAGACAGCAAGCAGCACTCCAGTCCCAGGTGACAAGATTTGCTCAGATTTAGTCTTTGAATGTTGCAAATTAAATTCCCTCATCAGGCCTCTAATCACTCTTACCAGATGGGGCTTGCGCTCAATTTTGGATCCACAGGAAATTTAATGGTTATTGTTTCTGTTTAAATAGGAGATTATTGCATTTTAATAAGTTCTCTTTGGGACTTGCAGCAACAATAGAGCACTATGAATTACTGTAGATAGCTGTTACTGCATGCTGGGGAAAAATCAAGTTACTAAGTGTGACAAGTTGCTTTTTCTTCCCTTCCAGCAATCGCTCCGAGTGTATTTACCACCAAATTAAGTATGTGCCGAGGGGATAATATTTTTATCCTGCCGAGGGGGAGAAGGAGCTTGTCTGTGGATTTTCATTAAAATGACACATCTGTTCAGCAATTTCACAAAGTAATTCTGCTGAAAGTTTTATCAGCTAATTTTAATTATTCACTCCAGTGGGTTGAATACAGGATTCATCATGTCGAATTAATACATTTGACGGGAATTTCACAAAGAGAGGGAGAAAAAGCAATCAACAAATTGAATTGTCATGCAATATGGATTAAATTGAGATTCTTTAATTAGGATAAGCCTGAGATTTGGTATTTTGAAGGTATTAGCAAGCTTAGCAATACAGTGGTAAAGATTAAGAAAATGCAATTAAATATTACACTTTGGACACAGCCCTGCTACCGTGTGAGCAGAGGAGTCCTCCTTTGAGCAGACCTTTAGCAGTGCCAGTTTCAGGATTTGCTCAGGGATGGGACTGAGGCCATGCCAATGAGCTGCTGTTTGTTTACCAGACATGAAGTGAAAGGTCAGTGTGTTTGAAAAATCTGGAGGCTGACTCCCCAATTTAAACTACAAGGAGATCATTGTGGAAGTGACAAGGAACACATAAGTAGGAGACACAGGTTCAAGTTCTAGTTCTGCAAGTGTAATCACAGAACCAGCTCAACATGGTCCTGTCTAATGAGATACTGAGTTGCTTTTCAGAGACAATAGACCAAACCCGATAGTCTTACAGCCGAAGCATGTGCAGAAGGGAGAACACTGACCTCCAACTGCACCTGGAACAAAAGTCCGCACCTCCATCCCAAGAACCAATGGACCAGGACATAACTGGAACCTGAACACCAGAACCATTGTCCAAGAAGATCCTGTGATGATGCCCATTTACCATAATGGCCAAGCTCCAAGATCCTCCAATTTCCACATACCTGTTCCCCCTATACCAAGCATGTCAAACTCAAAGGCTAACACGAGCCAAATAAACAAAGTCTAAGTGGATCATAGAAAAACAAAAGCTTCAATTTTCACAGAAAAGTAGGTTTATTTCAATACAGACATGCTGAATACAAAGAGCTGAAATAAATGAGTAATCATTAACATAAAAAATAGAACATTTAAATAAAAATTAATGTTTTTTTTTCTTGAACATTAACTTACCAGACACTGAGTAACTGTACAAATTAATAAGCTTAATGCAAATAAACCTATTTTTCTTTTTCTCTGAAAGCTAAATATTTCCTGTAGTGCACACAAAGCAACTCAGTCCAAGACTAATGACTTGGCAGGTGGCTGCTAAAATATTTGCTGCTAGTATTAGTGGAGAGAAATGGTGTGACTGTGTGTAAGGCGCATAAGGGAAATGAATGCAACAGGATTATAGTAATCAGCCATTAGCCAACTTTGTAGTTCATTATTAACAAATATGTATAATGATATTGTAAACATTAAGTCACAAAATTTTTATTAAAATGTTTCTTACATACCTTTATATTGGCTGGACCACAAAAACATTTATTGTGGGCCACATTTGGCCCGTGGGCCACGAGTTTGACATGCTTGCCCTACAGTCTTTAAAACCTTCCCCAAAGGCTGCATTGGGGAGTTTGGATTTTTGAGCATCAACCTCATGTTCTCCTTGGTGGTACCATCCATAATAAAATAGCCAATATTATCTACTTCAATTCTTAGTGTCTCATGTTTGGCTCTGCTAGCACCAGAGGATGAACTCTTTCTGTTCTGTAACACAATGATTACTTGTTATGAACCTGAAAAAATGCAAACATTTTTTAAGCATCTACTGCAGATACTATATCAGACATGGACACTCTAATAGTGAACAAGACAGTCCCTGCCTTAAAAAGGCCTCCAGTGTAGTGCATGACCCCTCTGAAGGTCTCAGTCTCGTCCTAAATAGTTTCGATCTATGAACCAGGAAGTCACAGTTTGATTCCCAGTCAGGGCACCTGCCCAAGTTGTGGGCTCAATTCCCAGTAGGGGCATGCAGGAGACAGCCAATCAATGATACTCCATCATCATTAATGTTTCCATCTCTCCCTCTATGTATTCAGCTTTTTGTTTTTCTTTCTTTCCCTTAATTCTGGCCCTTATCTACCTTACACAGTTTTTTTTCCCCTTGTTTCCAGAATTCCAGCTGTTTTTTTTTCTTGCTTTTCTCTTTAGCACCCATGTCATCTCAGCCACCCTCCCCGTCCTTACCTCTGTTTATTCTCAACTTAAAAATAACACTATCCTGCTAAAATGGGAGGGGGAAGTCTGTATTTTAATCTCAGCAGTAAGCATTTTGAATCACCAAAGAACCAATAGGCTCAGCTCTCCATTAAATAAACTCCTGAGAATGAAGAGCTGAGACAGAGGGACAGCCACCCCTCACAGTGATCGGCAGAATGTCTATCAAGTAGGTACCATTAGGCACCATACTAAACTTCTATCATTCAGTCATCAAACATTTACTAGATCCTGCTAAAAGTCAATACCCTGCCAGGTGTTCACCCAATAGGCCTAAAACCGTTTTGTGTCAACATACCCAATACTCAAGCTGTTTTGCCACAAATCACTGGCCCACTAAACCTTTAAAACTGGTGCATGTTGAGGAAAGCCCTCCAATCAGGAATGTTAGCTAATGAATCTTTAATGTGATTATTTCCTGCAGCTGTGGCCATGGGGCTTGGGGCTGCTGGGTGCTGGGCGCCCCCAGGGAACTGTGGGAGTGGCTTGACATAGCCACCCTCATCTCCCAGAGTGGTGATGGTACCCAGAGGCTGCGGGCTTGGTGTTAGTCCCTGGAAACCAGGCCACTTGGCGCCATCTTTGTTGGGTTAATTTGCATACTCAATCCTAATTGGCTGGTGGACATCATGGAGGTATGGTCAATTTGTATCTTTCTCTTTTATTAGTGTAGATTAGTTATTCAATGAGCAGTGTCAGAAGAAAAAAAAACAAACAGCCTACTGAAAGCACAGGTATCTGTGACTTCTGATCCACAAATGTGACATTCTGCCTCGAATGTCTCCTGGTGAAACCATGCATTACATGTTAGCATTCAGTTGTGATGACAGTAGAGCAGAGACTTCCAGCTGGTGTGGCAGAAAGGGTTTTAAAACATGCACTACCTCACTGTTTATTCAGGGGCACTGGTCTCTTTTAGACTGTCAATTAAAAAAACAAAACAAAAACAAAACAGCCAACACAAGAGCCATCTGGTGTGAATGAATCAAAACTATACATATTTTGTTTGTCAGATCAGCAAATATATATTTTTTGATATGCCGCAGAATTTTAGTAATTAGTTTAAGTGCAGTGTGGACTGAAAATGGTTGAAAATCGTTGCTATAAACCAGTGGTTCTCAATCTTTCTAATGCCACAACGCTTTAATACAGTTCCTCACATTGTGGTGACCACCCCCCCAACCATAAAATTATTTTCGTTGCTACTTGATAACTGTAATTTTGCTACTGTTAATGAATCGTAATGTAAATATCTGTGTTTTCCCATAGTCTTAGGTGACCCTGCTAGCGGTTCTCAACCTGTGGGTTGCCCTGAGAGTTTGATTTTCTCTTGTTGTTTGACCACTACAAAATCACCCAGGCTGTCATGATCAACCTTTTGAACTATGGTAGCATTCTGACAATTAGATATGTTAAAGGAGTAGAGGCTAGGCAAATGTTCCCCTGTAGTAAAGCTGATATGTGGGCACTTATTTGATGCAGGATATGGTAGCTCAAACCTAGTGCACACTGAGCACACCTGTACTGGCAATGGGACATTCAGTGTTGATTACTCTTATGGTCTTCCCTTCACAGCCTGAAGCCTGATTAGAACCTCAGGGGAACTGTTTCAGTATCAAAAAAGACAGATCAGAGAGTCCGCCAAAAATAAGACCTTAGTTTGTGTGAAAGCAGAGATGAAAGGTATACTACTGTTAATGAAAAAATATACATCAGATAAAAGCCAAGGGATTGGGATCCTGGCCAACAGCTCAGTTGATTAGAGTGTGGTCCCAATAAGCCAAGGTTGGAGACCTAACAGGAGGGAGGGTAGGAAAGAAGCAGAAAAGCGATAACACCAACAAAGTCTTATAAATGGGAATTCAATTCCTTAAGTTAAATTGACCTTGGCTGAATTTCCCACGGCCAGTAAATGGATGCTTGGTATGCAGTAGGCTTGAACTAACAAATCAGACATCAAGTAAGCTGTGGGGTTAGGGAGCTCTGTAGGATCTCTTTTATAAGAACATTAATCCCATTTGTGCGGTTTCCATCCCATCCTGGTGGTCTTCCTACCTCCCCAAAAGGCTCACCTCCTGATACCATTACATTGTGCATTAGAACTCCAACACAAGACTTTGCAAGGAAGAAAACATTCAGACCATAGCGATTAGTGTACTTTGTAGTACGCGTGTTTGTTTTTAAACAACAACAAAAATCCAAGAGAGCAGAGCTTCTGGAATGGCTAAGTAAGGAACTTGTGAAACCCTGGTCACAAAAAGAAGCAATAAAACTGGACAAAATTGTGAAAAACAACTTTTAAGGACATTGAAAAATTGATCAAAGGCATACAACACAATGAGAAGTGTTTATTCAAGAAAGTTCCTGAACTTTAAGACAACATTGGGTGTCTGTAAACTTTTGGCTTGGTGCTACTCCCATGCCCCACACCCTCCAGCTCCATGGGGTAGAAGTAGTGTCTGTAAAAGCAATAGTGATCTCAATGGCAAACAATCAGGGAAGGACACCATTGCAGTTAGCCTGAAATCTCATTACCAATGACAGCAGGCAACAAACCAGCAGACCAGTCAGAAAATTAACAGTGAGACTGGGGAACAAGAGGGTCTTGATAAGATCCTGTTTATCTCTGAAGAAGGTATGGGAGGCTGTGCATATCCACAAAGCTGGGCACAAGCTCAGGAGAGACAGGGAAAAAACTCTAGCAAGCGACGTATTACAGATGAGCATGAGAACTTATGAACACAGAACGTAAAATTTAAGGCAGACTTGTAAATCACCTGTATTGTGATTCATTCTCCAAACCATACACTGATCCATCATAAGAAGGTGAAAGAGTTCCTGATTCAGTGTACCAAAGTATTGAGCTCAAAGCGATCAAACAACCAGGACCAGTCGCTGGCTAAGCACTAAGCTATTCTGACCCAGGAGTCATTCCTAGAAAACTGGATTAAATATATAAAGGGGGTGGGTTGAGTGGGTGTAAGGGAGGAGAGGAGCTCAAGAGGATAACAAAGCAAAGACCTCAGTGGACATACCTTATGGAGGAAATATGCCCTACAGAATTAAAAAACAGAAACTACCACAACCTTAGATTGTGTGTGCGAAGGGGAAGGATGTTAGAAAACAGAGTTGTTACAATATATTGTCTAAAATGGGCAGTTTTCATTAAATATTATGAGACATGCAAAAAAATTAAAAACTGACCCATACACAAGAAAAAAAGCACAGTTAATGAAAACTATCTCTGAGGGGACCTAGATGTTGGACTCGGCAGACAAGGACTACAAAGCAGCTATTACAGATGTGTTTAAAGACGTTAAAGTAAAAACTATTTGAATAAAGTATGATGTCATGACTCATAATAGAGAGATAAATTTTTTTATATTTTCTTCTCAACTTATTTTAAAATTATTACATAAATTAATAATTATAAAATTGTATTATAGGTCATATAACATGTAAACATGTACTATATATAATAACAATTATTAATAACACAAGGTAGGAGGGAGGCAATGGAGCTACAGTGGACCAAAAAACTAATACCAGGCAATAACTCAAACCCACAGAAAGAAATAAAGAGTAATGGAAATAGTAAACCTATGAATTTATGCATATATGTTTAAATTTATAAACATAATTTTTTTGCTTTCTTGTTTTAACTCTATTAAAAGGTACAATTTGCATGAAGCCATAATTATAACTATATGGTTAAGTTTATGATATATATAAATGTAATGTACACGGTAATGAAAGCCCAAAGAAGGATGGTATCTACAATAATTAAAGTATAATATGCTAATTTAGACCAGACAGCCAGATGACCTTCCGGACGACCTTCCTGATGAAACCAGGGCTGTGAGGACTGAGGCAAGCCGCTGTGCCTGCGATGGCCAAGCCCCTTGCACGAATTTCGTGCATCAGGCTTCTAGTAAAACTATAATGAAGTAAATTTGTGTATGTTGTTTGAATGAAGTTAGTGGTAAACTAAAATAGATTATGATAAACTATGATATGTACTTTAAACACATAGTACACCCACTCTAAAAATAACCTTAAAATTATAGTAAAAAACAACAATTTAAAAGATACAGTAAAAAAAAAAAAACCTAGTTAATGTCACACAGCAGTAAGAAGAAACAATGGAACAACAAAAAGTAAGGCAAATTAAAAAATCAAAATGGAAACAGAAGTCCAACCAAATGACCTCAATTAAAAGGAAGGGATTTGAATTTGGATATTTAAAAATCCAAGTATGTGCTGTCTAAAAAAAGTATGCTTTAGACTCAAACACAAATACTGGTATATATTGAAAGAAAAATGATTACAAAAGAAAACACACACACAAATAAACATAAAAGAACCAGAGAGAGTATATCAACATAAGACAGAGTTTAAACAAAATTGTTACTAGGGTCCTAGCCAGCTTTCTCAGTGATTAGAACATCGGCCCATGAACTAAAGGGTCATAGGTTCAATTCCAGTCTAGGACACATAGTTCAGATGCAGAATCAATCCCCAGCCCTGGTCCAGGCACAGGCAGGAGGCAATCAATCAATGTGATTCTCTCACATCGATGTTTCTCTCTCTCTGACTCTCCCCCTCCCTTCCCACTCTCTCTAAAAATCAATGGAGAAAATATCCTCAGGTGAGGAATAACAATTTTTTTTTTTTTTACCAGAGATAAAGAAGGATATTTTATAATAATAAGAGTCAATCATCAAGAAATTGTAATAACTATACACATACACACACCTAACAACAGAACCCCCAATTACATGCTGCAAAAACTGTTAGAACTGAAGGGGAGAAATATATAACCAAACAATAATAGCTGGAAACTTCAATGTCCCACTCTACACATGGATAGAACAGAGACAGAAAAATTGATAAGGATATAGTTACTGAAAAAACTAAAGAATGAGGATGCAGAGCAGAGAAATGCAGATGTGCTACAGTAGATTGCAGTGATGGCCACAAAACTGAACACTTATTATAACTCAATTATGTATTTAACATGGGTGGATTTTATGGCACATACATTATAATTCAATAAATGTGTTGTTTTCTTTTAAAAAGTCCATGGGAAAAAATGGCTAGAAAGAAATAGGCCAAAAAGTGTTATTATGTTAGACTGGCAGGAACATAAGGCTTTTTTTAATGTCTATTTTGTACTTATTTTCATAATGAAAATAATTTAAAATTAAAGAGAATAATTAAATTTCCACTTTTTATACCCACTGAAGATTGCATTACATGTATGAAAGGAGTCTTCAGACAGCCATCTAGTTAAGCTTCCTGTCTCAAGACAAGAATACAACACACTCACAAAGAAATGAGCTTTTTATTAAGACTGTTTTTAGATAGTTTAATGATAATAAAAAATCCCAGGGAACTACCATTACGCTAACCCCTTTTTGCTGTGCTCACTTAGAGTTTCTTTTAAGCACCTATTCACATTAGGAACTCCTTATCACTGTCTAATGCTAATCACCTTCAGCACAATTTAAGGTCACTTCAACACAATGAGTTGTGTTCACATCCAAGTTCTACCATTTATAATTGCGTGCAACAGTCTGCCTCCATGTCTTCATCTGTGCAATGGAACACACAATGATATTATTGCAAGGACTAAATGGATATAATGCATAAAACAAGGTAAAAATAGTACTCGGTGCATAGCCAGCCCTTACTAAGCCTTATTATAATGAAAAAGGTAAAATTCCTTTGAAAGAAAGAGGTGATGGCAAGGTGATAGAACCAAGTTATCCAAATCTGTATTCATTCCTTCAAGAAAGAAGTTGGATTATTTGAAGTTAACTGAATGCAGAAAAAAATATGTTCAGGAAATCTTGGCCATGTAATTTTTTAAAGAGGTGGGTAAGTCTCTACAGAACGCAGTGCCACATTGAACAATAGCTTATACCCACACAAGTAACAGAATAGCTTTTAAGAGATGACATAAATGTTAAGCCATGTCATGGATGAATACACATTTACATGTTCAATTCAATAAACTGGTTGCTCTGCTTTGATTAGTCCTACTTGAGTTAATTAAAATATTTCCATTTCTTCCAGCATTCATAGCTCTCTGTACAGTTTACAGAAGCTGGAGATGGATTTTTAACACTGTTTACCAACTGTAATGTTTTGATGGACACTTTAATCATGCAATACAACTACAAAACCTACCACTGGGAGCAATACAAGTCTTGAGCCAAATTGAGAAGAGAAATTACATGAACACAGCCATTTGTTTTTGGCATTAACTTGGGGAAAAGGAGCAGGAAAGTTCATAGCACAAGTATTTTTTTATCAGTCAAATAATTTTTCAAGTATCATGACTTTTCCTAACTTACTACCTTATATGATAATTATTGTTTTTGATGCTTTGCTAGAAAAAATATTGCTAATTAGTAAACTAAAAACTATGTCTTAATCTTTCTATAAATGCTGAAAGACCCACATCGAAACTGGCAGCTTCCTTGTACAATTTCACAGGGGCCTGGGATGGATGACCAATCATCCAGAATGCAAGCATTGGACAGGGCATTCTAGATAAAATTTTCAGAAAACTTACAGCTCTGAATTATGCTAGTCTAGTATTTAGAGATTTTCTAAATTGATTTTTAAAAACTGTTTTGAAGAAAATGAAGAGAGGCAGACTAAGGTACTAAAAAAACGAAGGAATTATGTTTCTTTCCCCCCTTCCCTTCCCTCCCCCTCCCCTCCTCCTCCTTTTCTTTCTCCTCTTCCTCCTCCTCCTCCTTCTCCTCCTCCTCCTCTTCCTCCTCCTCTTCCTCTTCCTCCTCCTCCTCTTCCTCTTCTCCTTCTCTCTCTCTCTCTCTCTCTCTCTCTCTCTCTCTCTCTCTCTCTCTCTCTCTCTCTCTCTCTCTCTCTCTCTCTCTCTCTTTCTCGCGCGCGCGCGCGCGCGCTTGTGCTCTCTCGCTCTCTCTCTTCTCTCCCTCCCTCTTCCTCTCCGCCCACCCAAAATAAACGCTTATTGGATGCAGAATTGCTCTGGTGTTTTATTAACTGCTAAGTAAACTTTATTTTAAACGTAGAACAAATTCTTAAAATCGAAAGTTAAAATGGCAGGTTTTGTGGGGTTTTTGTTTGTTTGTTAGTTTTTGTTTTAATAAGGGAAGTTTTAAGTACTTAAATAAGCTTCTTAGCTAATGAAAAGAAGCACAGAAATTCAATTAACAGTGAAGACCAAGCCTGTGTTAAAGATGAAGTACAAGAAATGTAAATTGCTTCTCCAATGACATTTGATGTTGCCTATTTCTTTTCACACATCACAAACACATATGGAGTTCAGAATTTTTAAAAAAGAATGATATATTAGCCATGAAAAGCAATAATAATGCAAATTCCCAGGCAAAGTAATATTCTCATAAAGCACAGCGAAGAACATTTAAATACTTTACAAGCTGGTCGGAAGACAGATCAATGGGAAAGTTCCCACTCTGAACAATGAAGTCAGTTCTCCACTCCAAGCATACTATATGCTTGGCTTTCTCCAAACTTTGGTGGTGGTGGATGGTGGTGGTTTAGAATCAGAATCTTAAATGGCAAAATTTATGGAGTAATTTTCCAACAATGCAGTACAATTAAGTGGCTTAATGATTTGATGGTCATAAAACATCTTGAGATCCTTAGGTAAATATCAGTAAAGCCTCATGGTAAGGAAGATTGGCATCCTTTGGTCTCAAACCCTAATATTGTATGTTGTACTACTTAGAAGAAATAATCCAAATTTTAATTATAAATGTTAAATGCAGTCCTTGAATTGTCTGGTTCCTTTCCCTTCCTTAACAATAGAATAACACATTTTTCATGCTCCTACTGACCACCTCCTCCTCTTCATTTTTCTTGATAAGAAAAAAGTTAGAAGGCAGCTCCACAATCATTTATCTCTTAAACATCCATGGCTGCCTTTGCTGTATTCCAGTCCACAATTGATGCACAAAGTGTCAATTCTGTGATAAGAAATAATGTGATTAAGCTATATCAACTCTCTGCCTCAGTTTCCTCTTTTGCAAAATAGGATGATAGCTATCACAAAGAATAAGTAAATATTACAAATATGCAAAATGTTGAACATTATAGACATTTAAGGAGTATGAATGTGAAAAATTTAATCTATGAGTCATTTAATTTTAGGATAAAGAAAATATATATGAAATTGGGCGAAATTGTTGTTTTTTGTTCATGGAACACTAGACAACTTGTTCTCAAAGAAAAGCATACTTTCCTCTTGGAGAATAAGTGCATTTAGACCCTTTTGCTCCCAAGAACACTAAGCAAGACAAAATATGTGATAACAAAAAGCCAAAACCAAATGAGAGGTTCCCTATGACTCCATTTATGTGAAATTTTAGAAGAGGAAAAAGTCCTCTACCACAGAAAAAAATCAGAACAGTTGTACCTCTAGGAGTAGGATGGGGGCAAGGACTTACGAGGAGTGAAATTTCTAGGGTGATGAGGACATTGTATATTTTGATATGGGTTTAAGTTGCATAGGGTTAAGTCTTGTTAAATCTCAGAGAATGTACATTTAGTGTTGGCACACTCCATTGTATGTAAATTTTACAATGAAAGAAAAAATTTTAGCCATTATTAAATTCTAATTAATGATAAGCATGCTTAATATTTATGAGAAAATGTCCTGATATCTGAAATTTACTTTGGAATAATGCATAACTAGAAGACTAGATATGTTATGAAATAAGTATAGCAAAATGTGAACAGTAAAATCTAGGTGCTAAGTATTAGATATTAACTGAAAAATTTTTTTTTTCATTTTGGTATATGTCTGAAATTTTCCATAATGAGATTAAATGTAAAAAGGAATTAGGGGAGAAATGATAAGAATAACTAACTCATGGTTGCTGCTTTCACTATGCTCGGCAGCTACCCACACCCTAAATAAAGGCATTATGCCTTCAACATTTTCCTAAAGGTCCACAGACTGTTCTTCAAGGTGCGACTGAAACCGCCTGTTTTCATATGTCTTGACCTAATCAGAGCAGGTCTTTGCAGAGCATCACTTTCAGCTGAAATGATCTCCCTCTTCAGCAATAATGGCAAGTGTTACAGAGTGACCTTTACCATGTAACGTGTAATGCTGTGTCTCTCAGTCCCGTCCACATGTCCTTTCCAGCTCCACTGTGAGCTTCTTCAGGGAAGAAACTCCCTTCATCTCTGAATGTCCCTCCTGCCTAGCACCAGCCTGGCACACAGCAGACACTAAAGGAGGAACCTGTGGCTCTGCCTGACATGCAGTGGGTACAAGAGCAGGGGCTGGAAACTGCAGCCTGTTGGCCAAAGCCAATTCATTGCCAGTCTGTACTGCTCGTGAACTAAGTGGCTGAACGAAATCCAAAAAATGATTATTTTATAACAAATGAAAATTATATCATATCCAAATTGTGGTGTACATAATAAAGTTTAATTTGAACACTGTCGCTCACTCATGAATTGTCTAAGGCTGCTGTTGCGTTACAAAATCAGAATTGAGTAGTTGTGACAAAGACTGCATGGCCCATAGAGCCAAACATTCTCACTGTCCCTTTACAGAAAACTCCTGCAATAGAAATAACTATGGACTGACTGGCAGTCTTAGAAATAGCTCAACTACATGAAACTTAATTATATTTTTCTATTTTGATGCACAGTTTGGTATTAAAAAATAAAAAATAAATACTTGTTCTTAATTCCTATTCATATCCCAAGACTAATATTACATACAAATGCTATTCCATGGGGTGGAACAAGCTTTTACTCTGTGAGGTCTACACAATGAGATTTCTGAAATAATTTTTTTCTTTTGGTTATCTCTTAAAGGAGAACTTTTCCATATCATATATCTTGATTTTATTGGAGAATGCATTAGCGACAGTTTTGAAGATTTTACAACATGTTGTTCTGACTAATTAGTTTACTAGCAATTAAAAATAAATTCATGGCAGAGGGCCACTTGTCAATTTCACCTTGTCATAAATGTGTTTGATGCTCACTGTGCCTTAAATAAAAATGTATCACTAGCAAGGACAGAGATGTTTTCCATTGGATTTTATTCCATCATTTGGTACAATTATTCCTGACAAGTTGCCCATCATACGGTATAGCTTTCTCCAGAAGGAGGAAAATACCATTTGTGTTCTCATGATCACAAGTCAAATTGAGCAAAAAACAAAACTGTTTTTTTAAAGATGAGAAAAACAAATAATCTACGATTTTACCCTGATAAAAAATAATGTAATCTGAAGAATAAAAATGACAAGAAAATATGGCAGCAAATAGGACTCTAAATTTTAACACTAATTATTTTCCTGTTCATGTCAAGACTTTTCCCACAAAAAAAGGTCCAAGATCACGATTTACAGGTACACATGGCTTGGTCTCCCACATTGTTTTCCCATTTTTGGCAAAGAGCAGGATCTAGAGGATGGTCAGCTAGCTATCAAAGAGCAAGTAAGAGTTGTAGGGTACCGAGAATGAAGAAAGTAGGCACCATATTGCAATTTCAGCTGAAAAGAAGTATTAGCATTATCGCACACTTTGTGAATTAAGTAATGATTTAATTAGCTATTAGCCTGAATGGTCATATAATGTTGTAATTAGAAGGCTGAGACAAAAATAATTGGTGGAGGTGGGGCTGGAGCTTGGTGGGAAATCAGCATAATGCGTGGAACAGGGGAAGTGGGACTGTGCGCCTCAGCAGCCAATCATGGGGCTAGAAGAGCAGGGCCTGTGGCTTATTCCGGTGTACACATCTTCAGCTGGCTCACTGCACCCCAGCACACCAGGCACTCAATTCTTAATTTTTATAGCCTTACAAGGAAGTCACAGTGCTGGGCTCTAAATCTTTCTCCTCTAGCCAAAAATTAGGCAAATTATTCTACTTTTCTGAGCTCACCTTACTTATAAGGTGGGAAAAAGTAAACGGACACCTGCTTCAAAGCACCAACATAGGAATGATGTGGAACTGCCTCAGTGCCACTCGGGCGGATGGATACACAGAGGAGCTAGGGAAGGTCTATGGAGCAGGACCTCAAGAGCTTCTGCATCAGCTGCTGTGCTGCATACCTAGCAGTGGCCTTGTTTCCTTGTAGACCCTGGATCCTGGAGTTGTGCACATACCTACTGACCTCCTGCTGCTTCTTTTCAGTCTGTTCTGTTTTTCACTTTTTATTTAGACCTTTCAAGCACAAAGTTTGTTTCAATCCATCTGCACAAGTTAAAGTGTAGGTCAGAAAACAAACTCCTTCAGAAATTTTACACAGGAGGGGATTAATGTACAGAAGCTGCAACTTAACAAAAATCATTGGCCACAGACCGTCCCCTGCCACAAACAGGAAGGTATCAGGGGACAGCTGAGTCTAGAGGCCCACCAGTTATGCAGCAATCCAGGGTCAACAATCACACCCGGTTGCCTTTTTAACACCCAGGAAGGACGCTGGAATACCACTGCGGAAAAACCACACTTCTCCATGACCTGGCTTATCAACCAAATCACCAACAGCTGGAGAGGAGTGGCCTCTACTTCATTTCTACTGTCCAGATGTTTATAAGTACAGGTGACCCTTGAACAACATGGGTTTGAACTGTGTAGGTCCACTTACATGCTCTTCCCCCCGCCCCCCAATAAATACAGCAAATATATTTTCTTTAAAAACATTTTCTTTTATCTAGCTAGCTTACTAATACTTTATTGTAAGAATAAGTATATAACACATAACATAAAATATGTATGAATCAACTGTTTGTTATTGGTGAGGCTTCTAGTCAATAATAGGCCAACAGTACTTCAGTTTTTGGGGAATCCAAAGTTAGATGTGGATTTTGAAATGCATGGAGGGTCAACACTCCTAACCCGTATGTTGTTCAGGGGTCAATTGTATAGATAATTACTCAGAATCCCAGCTGCATGGGAATCTAGGAAATAAAGTTTTAAGTGTTCTAGTCTTTGTAGTTAAAAAGGAATGACAATAAGGAATGAACAGTGTGTTCACTCAGCCATGTCTACACAAAATAGCTGCCTATGGAACTTCTCAGTTAATCTTTCCTTCTATCTAACTAGGCTCTCTAGGTGAATCTGAAGTTATAATACTTCCAACCAGTAGGTCTCAGCCACATACTTTATCTTCTGGCACCCAACTTGAGGGTGACGGCATGGAATAAAGAGCTTACATTATGTGAAGACTGGTGCAAGGAATGATGGGAGTATCTATGAAAGCTGAAAAACAGAAACAGAACTAACTTGTGTTCTCTGCAGGATTCTATTTTGTGGAGATAACATTTTTCCTCGCTAACAAACATTTGGAGCATGACAAGTAAAACTTCAAAATAATTAGACCAGATAGTGGAAGTTGCCAGGAAAAGAAACAAACAAAAAATAAATTAAATAAAACTTATCAAGTATCAAAGATTTTAAAAGAAACATAATTGAAGACATATGGTCAAAAAGTCCTATCAATACCAAGAAAACTTTATTTTATTACAGTAAACTGCATCTTAAATAGCAAGGAAGATAAGAAAGGAAGCAAGGGGAGTATCAAGGCTAGAATAGTAGATGGTAGAGGTACAGCCTTGGAAATTCTAAATATTCAGTAAAATCCTGAGGCTAAGGCTCCTTTCTTCGGGAAGCAGAAGGAACTCTGCTTCAGAGATTCATATCTTGTCCCTCAGACCTGTTTGTGAAACACAGGTCCTGGCGCGTCTGACCCATGTTACCTCTGTACTCCAGAGCTTCCTGCACAACCCGGGTTCTAGCACAGTCCAAAGTCTCAGAACAACAGACTAAATTGAGCAAAAAAGAACAAGAATTTATATTAAACGACTCCCACACAGCAAGTGATACAAAACCAGGAAGACTAATAGAGATGGCACCCAATAGAAAGTGACCTCCTAGTCAAACACAATCTATACTAAGAAAAGCCTAGGCAGTTGTCATGTCCTCGCACAGCGCTTCCACAAAATGGCCACATGCACAGCGGAGGTGGGGCCGTGCGGCTGCTCCAAGCGGTGAGGCCTAGGGGGTCATCCCTTAGCTAACAACAGATGGTGGGAAAACTTACTACATGAAAACTTTGGTTTTCTGATGCAGAGGGTTCAAGTGATATGTGTCAGCAAACTGGAAGGGAATTCATTCTAAGGACTTGGAGAGCCCCACCAACAACACAGGGAGCCTTCATGTAGAAGTGACCCATGAACTTTGGAGTTTGTAACATTAGAAACTTTTGGATATCTAAAAGGAAGCCATACTAAAGCTTTCTTTCTCAGAAACTATCACATGGCTACAAACTCATAAAGCAGTTATTCTAGAAAGCCATTACTATTTTTTGTTTGTTTGTTTTTTGCCAAAGGTACAGATCCGAGGTATCGGAGTGACCACTCCTGAAACCTTCCACAGAACGGTATCCGGGAAAACCATGAATTTTCAGAAAGGTACTAGTGACATGCTACACATAATTTTTACACATTAGCCTACTGCTGATGGTCAGGGAGGATGTATTATTCAAACAGGTGCACATTCAGTAATGGAAAGGTTGAGGGGAGACACTGCCTTTAATTTTAATGTGCCTGACATATTGGAAAACATTATTGGCATCTGTATGTGTATGACTGAGTGCTCTGTGGAACATGTGTTGTATGCAACACTGTTTATTATCAGTAAATGAAGCCAAAAGCTAAGTTGAAAATGAATGCTAAATTAAAAATTACATAAAATGAAGTGAAATGATTTAATTAACAGATTATAAGTGAAATGTTACAGTGCAAGAATGAGCTTGGAAAAAAAGGGGGAAAAATGGGCTGCAGTGGAAACCTATCTTTCCCTTTAAAAAAAAAAAATATATATATATATATATATATATATATATATATATATATATATATTATTGATTTTTTTTACAGAGAGGAAGAGAAAGGGACAGAGAGTTAGAAACATCAATGAGAGAGAAACATCGATCAGCTGCCTCCTGCACACCCCCTTCTGGGGATATGCCCACAACCAAGGTACATGCCCTTGACTTGAATCTAACCTGGGACCTTTCAGTTCACAGGCCGATTCACTCCTCTATCCACTGAGCCAAACCAGTTTAGGCCTATCTTTCCCTTTTATTTCTTCAGAAATACTAATACAAACACATGATGTTTGCCAGTTTTTAACCACAGTCTCTGCGACAGTCCATAAACTTGCTTAATGAAGTCACCAGTTTAGAGCAGAGTTCAAAATAAATTGCCTTCTGTTTTAAAGTAAAAGGGAAGAAAAAACAAGATATGGTTCTACTACCTGAAAAATCGGGCTCACTATTTCCAAGACCCTACAAGTATAGTTAGGTCCAATCCTCCCCTGTGGGCATCACACACCTTTCTAGAAGTATAACAGTTACCCTCGGGAATGAAATGATATAATGTTTATTCACCATTAAATGTCAAACACTGCATCAGGTACCTTGGCATGTGCCATCTCACTTTTCCCCCAATAATCATATTGTGAGTGTGCAGTACCACTGTGATGAGGTACTGCACACTCATGTAACTTGCTCAGCCCACTCCTGAAGAACTATCACAGAGCCAGAACTCAGACTTGCTGACTCAAATACCCATGCCCTATCCTCCTTTCCGTATTGCCTTTTCCCAAGAATCTTTAGAAAAGAAACTGTGAATACCTAAAGAAAACTATTTCCCATTTTAAGAGACATCTTTTAAGAACTCACTGCACAGTGTATGATATCTATACCTAAGTAAGGCAAAATAATATTTTCCTAAAGAAGGAAGTACAATTTTCATAATTAGCATTGTTCAGAGTTTAAATGCATTCAAAATAGTCAATTTTTGTATCAATTTACATGAATCAAGTTATTCTTCAGATGATTATATCTACTTACTTTTATACATGGATGATCCTATGAAAAGTCTCAAGTTTCAGGCACTTAAATAGTTGAAATTAAGAAAAAGACAATGGAAAGGAAATAGACACACAATCACCAAATTACAAAAACAAAAATGACAGGAGACAGTTTCTATGTGTAGTGTGCCTAAGTGGACATTTTTCATGATGCAGTATCTAAAAATGTATTTTTTTCCTGAGAGGGGATATAAGAGAAGAGGGGAAGCAAATCAATGTTCTCTTTATAAAGTAACTGATCCAGAGATTTTTATGCCAACATTATATTGCTTAAAAAAATAAAAAAGGAACTAAGAATTCTTGTAACACAAAACAAATGCTGGAGTTGTCCAATTTTGGGGGAATCTGAGTGAAGAGAAATAGATCCAAATGTTCCACACTGCCATATGCTGTCTGAGCTGGGTAGCAGAGAAGTATGCAAATCAATTCAGGAGCTTGGTCCCAGTCTCCCCACTAACGGAGCAGAGGTAAAAGGAAAGGAATTCTGACAGAGGATGAATCCCAGCCACGAACTGTTAAGCAGATGCCAGTCCACACAGCCAGGCAACCGGTTTCCCTGCCCATACTGAAAAGCGCAACACAGCAACTAGGGAAAACCACAGAAGAGTTCAAGCAGGTGAAACACGATGAAACTTTTGGTCTCCAAATTTAGCATCCATTCACTCCTTTTGTCAACACCCAGCAGTGCGCAGGCCCTGCCCCACAAAGCTAGTCCTGGAAAATAAGCTCCTTCCACGCCCACTGATAGGCTGGGATTGTGCCACGTGAGGAATAGGCGGCGTGGGAAGCCTTTATCTCACAGGGCTGAGTTCTTGCCCACGCGGAATTGCCTCCAAAAGACAGATTGGTCCATTCTCTTTACAATGCTCTCAACATGGCGGTCTTCCTTTTCTTAAAACAAGGGAGGGAAATGCCCAGAGGAAAGTTCCAGGAAGGAAAAGAAGAACAGTGAAGGAAGACAGGAAAACAAGACTTAAAATGATACACTTTTGATATGTCTGTCTGTAAGAGAAAATGCATAGGACTTTTCCCCTTTAGTAAAGCTAAAATGGTCTGGCAAGCCCAAGAGTAAATCATACAAGCACAGTCCAGGCGAGACTGCCATCCTACATGAAGCACTGACTGTAAAACAGACACAAAAGACACATGATACTCTCGGCGGTCCCAGCAGCCATAATATCCATCCTTGGCAGTTCATTTGATATTGACTTTCCCTGCTTCCAAGTCTTATTTTCTTTCTTACTCCTCCCCACCATGCCTCCTCCTCTCACCATCCTCAAAGCAATGCCCCAGCGTTCTGAGACTCACCAAGGAGGTGGAGATAACACACCTCTGGGAGGGTTTAACTTGGGAATAGATGCTGTGTTTGCCAGGAAATGATGTGCACAACAGGAAAATGTAAGGGTGAGCTTATAAGGACATGAACTTGGTTTTCAAGGAATCCAGCCAGAAGGTTCTTAAAATGTTACTGTACATGTTGAATGGACACTAGGTTTCCTGATTAGATCATATCACAGTTATTTCAAATGGCTTCTTTCTTAAGACCACTTGCTACCCTTTGCCTCCCCCTGCCAGAGTGCACAGACAAAGGGAAAAAAACAAAGGACCCTCTCCACCTTGCCCTGGCCCCCCCCAGGAGTATTCTTTAGAGCCAGGAATCCACAGGGGCTTTTGAATTTAGATAACTTTTATGGTTAAAGCTAAAGCCTTTGATGGTAATAGGAAATGTCATATGGAATCCACTGGGTAGTTATAATTTCCATTTATAAATAGAAAATACAAAGAGGGCGCCTTATCTGGGTGATTTAATACATGTCTCTGCTTATTACTGTTTTCAAAGTGCCTTTTGCACAAATCTGATTTCGACTGTGCAATAAAGATTCATTATCTTTTTACATAGCAGCCTCTGCATTTCTATGCAGGATCTAATTAGGAAAATAGGAACTATTCTATAAACAGATGCAATCGTGAAGGGAAAATGCTTTCATTTTAGAAAGAACGTACTGCTAAGCTTCACTCAGGAACGCACTGCATCTGCATGTGGAGTGAGGGTGGGAGTGAGAAGGGTGAGGGACACAGCACACTGTATTTCCTTCCACACAGCAGCAGGGTGAGGCCAGCTAGGGCAGAGGCTCCCAGCACATCACTGGAGAACTGAGGTGAGAGACACAATGCACATAATTAATTCCAGCACCCCTAATTTAATTTTTGTTCCCAAAAATTACTTTTTAGAAGTGGTGTCCCTTATTTTCTTGTATTTTCTGTTTTCTTATAAAGATCTTTATTATTCTATAACGGGGGTGAGGATTTAAAAAAACAATACCATTTTGAAGAGAGGAGCTAAACATCCAGTTTTGAAGAATAACTAAAAAACAGACTGGAGAGACCATGTGTAAGGGACACACTGGCAGGTGGGTTATTTTTGTTTGTTTCATTAACAGGTTACATTAAAGGAGCAATAGAAAGGTAAATTTCTAATTAATGAACAATTCTCTGTCCTGACCTAATCTCTCCATAGCACAGACCTGGCTCATTTATGACATGCCTTTTTCTCTATTTCCCTGGCCGCTGCTTGTCTTACATTTTCTACTTCTCTATCTCCTTCACCAGTCTTCCTTCCTACCCGCTCTGTAGGTGGGACTAACTTCTGAGCCCTCTTCTGTATTAATAATCTCTTCCTAGGAGTCCCCGCTATGACATGTCAAACAAAAGTACTGATCTCGTGCTTCTCCCGCTCCAAATTCATCCCCACACAATCTTCCCCCATATCTACAAAGGACACCAGTCAGTCATCCCTTGCTGAAGTTAATATCCCGGAAATTAGCCTAGATTCCTGCTTTTTTCTTTTTTTGCATCTCATATTCATTCCACCTTAAGTCCTGTCAAATCTATATTGAAAACAAAGCCTAAATGTAACCACTTAACACTTCCCTGCTACCACCCTGCCTTATGTCACCACTCTCTCTCCTGGCCATGCAAGGTGGTCTCCTCACTCCCACACTGTGAGCACACAGTCCATTCTGCACACAACTGACTGTTTCCCTAGAGTAAAAGTCAGCATCACTCCCCAGGTTACAACAGTCCAAGGACTTCCCACTGCAACCAGAATTAACGCCAAATTTCTACTCACAGCCTTCAAAGACTCTGCAGGAGCCAGCCTCTTTTCCTCTCTACGTTCTCCCCTCGAATACTAAATTCCAGCCACACTAGCCTTTTCCTGTCCCTCGAACACCACAAGCTTGTTAGTATCTCAGGGGCTTTGTTCTTGCTCATTCTTCTGTGTGGAACATGTATACCCCTCTCACTATTCTCCAAAAGGCTTCCCTTCCCTCGGCCCTTAACCAGATCCTCACCACCTGCACTCTATCACGTTACCCTAAGTTACGTTTTACATGGCCTCCCAGACATCCGAATTAATCATGTGCTTCTCTGCTTGTTTACTATCCATCTTTACCCTAGAGTGTATGGTCCTTGACAATAGGAGCTTCTTTTTATTCAGCACTATGGTTCCAGCACGAAGAACAATGCCTGACTCCGAGTAGATACTTAATAAAAGTACTTTTTAACAGACTGACTTAACCTAAATTTTGCCATAACAACAGGATGACATGCAATTAGTCTAAAAAAAAAAAAAAATCCCTGGAATACTGCAATGTTAAAAAACATCAACAAACATACAAGCCACCCTTGGAATTCTGCAATGCTGCAGTTTGTTCTAGTTTATTTAATCAGTATCTAGTAATTTAATGGGGCAATCAATGTGCATTTCCTGGCTTGCTCCTTCAAGTTGCTGGTCACTGTACTTAGTAGAAAAAAAATGTTAAAATGATAAGTGAACTTACTTCCAATGTACCAGATAAGTGACTTTTTAAAGAAAGCTGTCTTAAGCTATTTAATGACATTAATAACTGCTCCTTAGATTTTTACTTATTTTGAAATTTCATGTTAAGACTTCCTAATTCAGGGGAAAGATGAACAACAACAAATTGGGAATACAAATACAAACACACACACACTTTTTATTATAAAATAATCTATTCATAAGTCGCATATTCCATCCAATAGTGCCAAATGCTTTCTATTGAATTCTCAAGCATTTCTATAAGGTAAGTACCACTGTTATTTCCAGATTACACTTGAGACAGCTGAGGTTTATGAAGATTAAATATAATCATGGTCAAAGTTATATGAGTAAGTGGTGAAGCTAGGATTTGAACCCATGGTGGTCTGTTTTTAAAGCTTGCATTCTTATCCCTGTATACTACTCATATGATTATAGTAGAAAATCAGGTGATTTTCTTTGTATTTTTATTGAATTTGTGAATCATCCACAAGCTTACTAAGAGACTAAGGCAAACATGTTAGTGCAGATGAACACACTCTTATTCTTTCAAATAGGACTAGATTTGTTAGACGCCCAAATACCCAAATACCTGAAGGAGTGTGGCACCGCCAGCAGACAGGGTGAGAAAGGACTGGCACTAGGACTGGTAGCACACAAAGCAGGTCCCTACCCAGCTAAACATTCAGACTTATCTATGACAGTCCAAAGCAATCCCTGCTTCTGCACACCTATGTACGACATCTGGCTCCTAACAGACTGTTAATGATAGAATGCAATGCAATAAACCTTATTTGGGAGATCTTAAAAGAACAAAGCCTCCACTAATGACTTTTTAATGAGAAAATGCATAGGCTAATTACTGTAATCTTCTAGCTGGTCTATAAAAAGCCTACACCCAAGTGATGTGAGTATGTGCTGATTCAGACTGTACTGAAAAGGTTCCATTTTATATTTTAAATTGCTAAGAAAAACAAAATAAAAAAATAAAAAAAGGAAAAGAACCCACCTCAATCCCCAGTTACAGAATGCCACACAAGAGGAGGATTAACAGGGAGTACTCAGAGCAAGATAAATGTTTTTCAATGAGTATTTACATAAGTCCCAAATTGATTGTTTAGCAGTGTGCAAATCTGGCCCAACAATTTGGCTAATGAAACAACTAAGCAACATCAACACTACATGATGGTAATATGTTTTGAGGAAAGGAAAAGTTTAGGGCTAGGGACAAGTGGGCCAGTATCTTGTAGTTCTATCATATATGTACGTATGTACATAGGTGATCTCACTTTATTCGCATGATGTCCTTGTGAGTGGTAAGTGGCAGATAGAACAAACGCTAATAAGCATTAGTGGGAACTAGAAATATCCCAGGTTACTTACTCAGCAGACTAAGAAATCGTTGTGGGACGTTATCCTAGAATATATAGAATTTTAAACTATTTTTTTCTCATTAAGGTTTCATTTGTATTTTTTTCTCTAACTCCCAACTGTCTTGTCTATCTTCACTTATGGAAGAAAACAGAGGCAAGAATAAAATTTTAAAAAAATAAAATACTAGCAAAAAACATATAGATAGGTAGATATGAACCTATCTCTATCTCCCTCCACATATCTCTAGTGTCTCTCTCCTCCATGCCTGTTCTGACTCTTTCCTGGTTTGACTTATTATCATACACAGATATGCTAGACAGTCTCCATTTCTAATCAGCAAAATATTTTAGGAGATCATATTAGAATGCAGTCATATAAACCAGACATAATGTGAGCTAGTGTGCATAATAGGGGAAACATTACATGGATAGAGAAGTTAGGAAATAGCTCTAATGCCAATTAATTAGCCATATGTCCTTCAGCAAGTTACTTCACCTCACAGAACCCAGTTATCTCCAATGCAAATTAAGGGGCTGGGAACAGATGGCCTTTAAATTTTATTGTTCTGAATCTAATATTTTAGAGTTCTCTGACTCTTGCACATATCCAGTTCAAGATACGACTTACTCCTTAAGGCCCATGTCTTCCAGAAAGTCTTCCCTGAGATAGCTAGCAGGAACAAATGTTTCCCTTCTTTTAAAGCTTATTCTATTGTGTCTGTGCCTTTGTGTAGTGACCCAGAGCACTAGTCAAAGGCCTGAGTTCAAATCCTAACCAGTTTCCTAAACTGTCAAAATGAGCCAACAACAGTGCCTACCTGATAGGATTACTAAAAGGATTAAAGGAGGCAATGCATGCAAAGTGATTAGGATAGTGCTTATCACACAATAGTGTTAGTATTAGGGGTTGTAATTACTTATGGTTGAGTTCACTCCACCTCAGATATGCTACTATCCTGCCTAATGTTTCTATATCACACCCTCTTCTATGGCTTACAAAGCTTTTAAAATTGGCTACTTCCTTGATCTACAAACTCAAAATCTTATGAGCTAGAGAAACATGAACCAAAGTGTCTTGGTTCAAAGGTATACACATTTTTGTATATACCTTTCAGCCCAGTCAGGAATGAACTGTGACTCATCCAACTTTCTGTCCCACCTGGCATTCAAAAGATATTCCACAAATTTACTGAATGTGGGTGCTGAGTGTGCATATTAGGAATTACAAGGTTTTACTAGTAGATGGTGGTTGTCAGTGTGTAAACACTGGAGAGCTGGGTTTTGTTACTTACATGTGCTCTGAAAAAAAATATTTGTTGAGTCTCTACTATGTGCCAAGCCCATGCCTGACCAGGGAATTCCAGAACATACCACACTGACATTGTACCTGACTTCATGGAGTTTACGGATTAGCAGAGACAACAGACACTATGTTATTACAAAGACAACCAGTCACAAACATGATTAACACAAAGGAAATCTGAGGTTTGATGTAATAAAAATAAAACACATGTACACATACAAAAAAGTAGATATTAGGTTACACACACACACACACACACACACACACACACAGTAGGTATTTATTAGGTTACCTACTGTGAATACAGTGTTGAAATCAAGGTGATGGGCACAACCACCAACTCAAATAATCTGTTTTATTTGCTACATGGACAAACTTAAAATTTTAAAGAATCAGTCTTGATTTCTGTAAGTGTAGAGTATCTAAAATAAAAAACTAAACCCATAGGCGGCAGAATATGGAAACATCATTACTATGGTATAAATGTGGATGGTTCATTCCCGTACCATGAGGATAATATTTAATCTCTAAGATCAGGGAAATCTCATATATCAATTCAATGTTTATTGGTTATGAGTGCTTGTGATAGGCTCTAGAGATACAATGACAAATAGAATGTTCTTACCTTTCAGTAGTATACATTACAGTGTGTGTGTGTGTGTGTGTGTGTGTGTGTGTGTGTGTGTAAGGAGGGGTGGCAATTAAGCAAAATGAATCCTAAGGGGACTAAAACCTTTAAACTTAGCTTTTCTTATCTAGCTACAACATCCTGTTCTACAGGGTCTCTTATTGAGCCACAGAGCACCCCATTACTTCTGAGGAAACATGTGCACATGTACACACACACACTCTCTTTGTGTGTGTGTGTGTGTGTGTGTGTGTGTGTGTGTGTGTGTGTGTGTGTGTCTTGACCATAGATGAATAATGCAAAGATGGATTATTATTATGGTAAATGCTGACTCCATTACTTATTCAAATTTTTCATAAAGCTTAAAGAAAATGAGCTCCTGGAGGGAACAGACCACATCGTTCCAGCCTGCAGTTCCACAACGAACATCTGGGCAAGCAACCTGGTGCTAACAACGTGGGAATACAGTAATGAGGACTGGTTTAAAACACTGAATGCAGGAGTGTTCCCCTACCGATATCCAACCATATACATTTATAATTCTGAACATACATAACAGGAGAAAGCATTTTTATTTATTCAAACTGCAACATATACTTCCTTGGGGTCTGGGTGTACCATCTTGCATCAATCTGGATAAACTGTAAGGAAAATACAAACTTAAAAGATAGGAAAATAATTGGTGTTATTTTAAAATGTGTAGATGTGTGGATATACATGTATATCGTATACATATCTTCAAACTAGCACTGTACAGTTATTTTAGAAATAAAAAGAATTTGTGTGTGTGTGTGTGTGTGTGTGTGTGTGTGTGTGTGTGTAGGAAGACAAAGAATTAGAAGTAGAAAAAAAATCCAGCAATTATTTAGTCTAGTTCCCTCAGTTTTTGGAGAAAACATGTTAAAAGAGGTACATTTGTTCCACACATGGCAAATATGTATTAACAGAGTGTGTGTGTGTATACACACAAACATAAAGTGCCTAGTTTAGAGTCTGGCACAAGAAAAAGTATTTAGCAGGAATAATGCTATACACTTCTATTTATTCTTGTTATTAGCCATAACTATCATTACATACGCTGAATCTAAAGAAGCCAGCTTCTTAAATCTTTTTTCTTCAGAGCACAATGATGCCTTTCTGAGCCTTGGACTTAATATCACTGAAACTGTTCTGACTTCAATAGACAGGCAGGTGAGCACCAGAAGTACCTAAACTCAGGAGCATGCCCTCAACTGAAGTGCACCAAAAGTTTGCCTATCAGTATGTCTTGATGGGAAAAGTCAGTCTAGTTCTCACTGTTTGCTGATTTCAATTTATTCCTTTAAAATGAAAACAAATGCATGAGAATGATGTTTTATTTAAGAGCCTAATTCCAGAGACATCAAGACACAAATACATGTTCCTATGGATGCTGCCATTACTGATCAAATCAGGATAATTTTCATTTAGCTGCTGCAACCAAATATCCAGATGCCTAGAGAATAACATGGAATGGTTCCAAGGTGACACGCTCTGAATCCTGCCTGTGCCACAAGAAATTTAATTATATCCATTGTTTTTATTATTCAAAATCTATTGGCAATCCATGGACTCAGCAAAAAAAATTCTCCTCTACTTTATTCAGTCTGGCTTTTATGCTAAAAAAGAAGGGAGGTGTGCTGGGAGGGCAAGAAAAATGTTATCTCCTTCCCCATTCCCCAGAAGGAGACATGAGGCCACTGCAGCCCAGTTGATTTCTCAAGCCCAATTATTTCATTGTGCTTCTCCTCCTCAACAGCACATTTTACCTAGGGACTCAGTCTGCCTAAACACCACACACTTAATGGAGTCCCTGAAGCTGTCTCAATTTCATCGGTTCTAACTAATAGGTTGTGATACTTTTCCCCCAAACAGATCAGAGCTCTTCTCTCTACATCTTCCTCCTACCGAAAAAAAAAAAAAAGGGGGGGGGGCGGGGGAGGACGGGGGCTAATCTGATGAAAGAGAGCATTCATTCCCGCTGCCGTACCTTCATTACTGCCTCAGACCTGCCTTTCTCAAGGGCACAGCAACCTCACTGAATCCAATCTCAGAGCTTCTTTCTTCAGGATAATGACAATAATAGGTGTTCCCTTATTACCTGTAGCAGTAACAGTGAAAGGCAAGAATCTTCACACTTTGTAGTAGTTAAAAGGCAGACAAGCCAAGTTTTGGTTTCCTTGAAAAACCTCTAAAATTGATTACCCAGAGAGTATTTCAGGATTGAGAAAGGAAATTAGGAATTATGAGAAAATGCACCTTTCCAGAAACTCATAAGGTCTTTGGGATGTGCTGCTAGAGGTCAAAATCAAGGATTACAGAATACTCCTACTTCCTCCCACTATTCCTTGGTAGATTTAATATGTCTATTAAAAAGGTTACTCTGGTCCTGATTTGGGGTTTATGTCTTTACCAGGTATACCAGTTAATAATGCCGATTTTTTTTCAGTAGATGGAGTTACATATACGTTAATATCCATGAGATTTGAAATATATGCTATTTTGTTGTATTGACAGCAAACAATTTCCGATCATTTACAAGCAATGGGAAAGATATTTATTTATTTATTTAAAAATATATACTTTATTGATTTTTTACAGAGAGGAGGAGAGAGGGATAGAGAGCTAGAAACGTTGAGAGGGAAACACCGACCAGCTGCCTCCTGCACACCCCCCACCAGGGATGTGCCCGCAACCAATGTACATGCCCTTGACCGGAATCGAACCTGGGACCCTTCAGTCCGCAGACCGACGCTCTACCACTGAGCCAAACCAGTTTCGGCAATGGGAAAGATTTTAAAGGAAGGAAAAATGGGTGCCACATCAACTGAATGAAAAACAAATGGAAAACCGAAAAGCCATCAGTAAAATGTTCCTTCAACAGCAACAGTTAAAGAGTCTTTTTTGCATCGAATTGTGACTGGCGATGAAAAGTGGACTTATTTTGAGAATCCCAAATGCACAAAATCATGGGTTGATACAGATCAACCATCAACATTGACTGCAAGGCCAAATCCTTTCTGAAAGAAGACAGTGCTCTGTGTTGGTGGGATCAGAAAGGTTTGGTGTATTGTGAGCTTCTAAAACCAGGTGAAATCCTTAATACTGATCACTAAGGACAACAAATAATCAATTTGAACCTTGATCATAAAATGACCAGAATGTTCCAGAAGACATGGCAAAGTAATTTTACTTCATGATGATGCACCATCACACACTTCAAAACCAGTTAAAGCTATGTTAAAAGATCCTGCCTGGGAAGTATTAAACCCACTTGCCGTATTCACCAGACCTTACTCCTTCAGATGACCACTTGTTCCAATCTATGGCACACCCACTTTCTGAGCAGCACTTCAAAATGTACAAAGAAGTGGAAAATTTGGTCTCTGAATAGTTTGCCACCAAGTAAGAAAAGTTCTATTGGGACGGTATCCATAAGTTACCTGAAATATGGAAGAAATGTGTAGCTAGTGATGGATGTTACTTTGAATAAAGCATTTTTTATGTTTCTCTTGAAATTATCATGTTTCCTTTGATTACAAAATCCACACTATTAACTGGTACACCTGGTAAAATGAGTCTGATCTCCAGAGGGAGGTGTCACTGTACCAAAGACCTCACTTTATTCCTGATGGAGAGATATAATTTGTGATTTCTTTAATCCTTAGCATTTTTGTTAACAACAGTGTCTTACTGAAATGTGCCCATTCAGTAATTTTAGGAAGGACTTTTTGAAAGAGTTTATTTACTCTTTTCAAAGCTAATTTCTTTAGAAAGGTTACATATACCTTAAGTTGGCATTCCTGCTATCGTCCAGGGTCTCACCCATGTGGAGAATTCAAGAGAAAGTATTGAGAAACCTAGGTCCAAAGTCAGACCCAATAAATACTATAGCTATTTCCTGAAATGTAACACCATCCCACCCCCCAGGGACAATTTCTGTGTTGCCTGATATCATGCCTTTTACAAAATGCAGGAAACAATCAAAGGAGTTGATCCAAATAGCTAACATAGGCTGGAACTCAGCAGCTCTCTTCTGAAGGGAAGACACCACAGTAACATTTAATTACATTTGACATTTAGCTTCAGGTTCCACAAGTCTTCCTAAATTATCTTTGGGTCAAAACATCCCTGGATTTTCCAACTAAAGACAGTTACTGTTATCTTCAAAGTTAAAACACCTGACTGGCTTGGGATGGAAGAGATAGCAGACATGTAGTAATAAAATCTAAAAAGCACCATCAGCTCCCCTCAAGGAAACAAAGTCCCTTTATGGCCCTTGCCTAGAAGGTATGTAGCCTTCTAAGGGTGGCTAGTGGTTAGTCCAAAGGGTAGCTAAACTGGACTGTAAGACAGATCAATGGAGGTGGGGTCTTGTCAAGGTATTATGCTTATGTTCACCAAACTACAATTTGATATGGACATGTACCAGGTTCAGAGATGGTCCCCTCTGTCATATTTTTTTTTTTAAAGCACAATGCCAGATTTTGGTAAATCAGGGGCTAAAGAGAAGAAAGTACTCTGAATATTAAATGCAAGACATGAAGAAGCCTAGAACTAACTGAATTCATTATGCTGAGCAATATTCTTTATGGAAAAGGAAGAAATCATAAGAATACACAGGAAAATAATAAAAGATTATTAAAGTGAAGTCTCTAGGTTGGATCTGAGATTTAAATAAACCTGACAGTAGGTTTTATGAATCACTATGCTGTCTTCCTCAGAGACAAACCTATCTCAAACAATCTGTGGCTGGCAGGCCTGCTTTTATCACGTTAGGAAATTATGCTGGGCCACTTTAATCTGAATAGTGCCCTCTATAGGGATTAACGTGTTTTGTTTTGTTTTGTTTTAATCTTTTCCCCAGTGTTTAGCATTTTGTCTTGTTGCAAAATCAATGATTTAAAAAAAAAAAAAAAAAGAACTTTTCATTTAGGTTCTGAAATCAGATGCTATGTGACCTTGAGCAAGTTACTTTACGTCTCGATTTCTACCCATAAAATGAGGTGACATTTAGAAGGCAATGGCATGATTTAAACACAATTCTGTAAAATATTAGCATGGTACCTGATGTAGAGTAAGGGCTCATTAGGTGTAAGTTTCTATTAGTATTTGTGTTCAAGATACACAAATGTCTGCATTTTTACTGCATGGACTTATAACCATTTCTCATTAGTCTCTTCAAAAGCAGTTATTTTTTCTCAGTGTCAGACAGGAAAAGAATATGTATTTTTAGATCATATCAAGCAGCCAAGAAGGGCTCCAGATTCTGTAGGTTTTTGAGTCCATCAAGGTAAGATGCCACCAGAGCTTAGGGACCATGAGTCTGGCTCACATCAGAAGGTCTAGTTCAGCCATGCATGGTTCAGGTAGAAACAAGGGTAGTGAGATGCCATTGATGATTACAATATAAACTAAGAGTCCCACTAAGTGTTCACCAGGCAAAGTCAAGGCTCTTTCTATCACCATTTATCCCCCGTTGGGAGAACTAGGGGTTGTGGTGACATGGCATAAGAGAAATGTTGCACTTTGCCTTCTATACCTTATACTATCTGAATTTATTATGAGTGCATCACTGTTTCAATTAAAAAGAAATTATATGGGCTTTTTATTTTTATTTTTTTATTTTTAGTTTTAAAAATATATTTCTTTATTGATTTCAGAGGGGAAGGGAGAGGGAGAGAGAGATAGAAACATCAATGATGAGAGAGAATCATTGATTGGCTGCTTCCTGCACACCACCTAATGAGGATCGCCTACTAGGGATTGAGCCCATAACCTGGGCATGTGCCCTAGGCCAGAATTGAACCTGGGACCCTTTAGTCCACAGGCCAATGCTCTATCCACTGAGCTAACTGGTTAAGACTATGTGGGTTTTTTTTTTAAAGAAAAAGAATCCCATAGGGTTACTCACATTCTCATCATTTGGCTTTCTTCCTTTCTCTCCTTTCTGTGCATTTTCTCAGATTGACACAAATATCTAATGGTTTTTCTAGGGTTCAAATGTTGCTTGTTTTTTGCCATTTTTTGAATGTGAGAACTCTCACATTCACACAGAAGTGAGATGATAACAAATGCAAGGAGCCTCCCTTTAACACTGAGGTTCCCCTCCATGTCATTTTGCTCCCTACTTTAGAAGCCCATCTGCCCATACTCCACTTGGAACATGAGCAGTCTCCATACAAGGAATGCCTTCAGAGCTCCCTTATGCCTTCAGCTTTCAGTGTGCTGCAGCGTAACACGTTCAGACTAGTAAGGATTTTCTTGTCTGTACACTGACAAGTGAGAAGTGAGAGCTTAAACTTGCTAAAGGTAATTAGCACTAAGGCCTTGTATGGTCTCAAGTTTGTCTTTGGGAGAATGATGCGGTGGCAGCTTTTATACTGTTTTCTGAGTTAGTTCCATGGTCTCCTCTCAGCTTCTCACTTTCTACATCTGTGTTGAGTTAGCAGTGTTTTCCAATTAGCAAACTACTATTAAATACAGATTCTGTTTGCTCAAGATATATCAGAAGTGACTTCAAAGGAGTAGCATAAAATTTTCCTTTCATTTGGCAAATTTAAAGCAACAAACCCAAAATCAATATTCTAATTTGTCAGAATTAGATGGCCTATGCCTGTGGACAGCAAACTGGGGCTCACGAGCCACATGCGGATCTTTGGCCCCTTGAGTGTGGCTCTTCCACAAAATACCAAGGCCTGGATGAGTTTATTTTGAAGAAGTGGTGTTAGAAGAAGTTTAAAAAAATTGATTCTCAAAAATTTCACTCATTGTACTGTTGAAGTTTGGCTCTGTTGACTAATGAGTTTGCCGACCACTGGCCTATACTAAATTTATGCATTTCCTAAGAAATGCCATATGACACAGGGATTTTTTTCCTCTTGATGCAAAAGTATAGTATAATCAATAAGAGAGACAGTCTTCCTAACAGAAAGAATGGAAGGAACACAGAATTTTTAAGTTCCTATTATAAAATTTATGATAACCTACTATGCATGGGCTACTGTCACAATACCTTCTCAAGATCACTATGAGTAAGGTTTTACGGGTCCCATTTTATAGTGAGAATAACTAAAACCACACAGTTATTTAAAGCAAGTGTTTTAAAATCTAGGTGTCTAAAACTTCCCCTGTCTCTTCTTCTTTTAAAAATATTGTCTATTTAAAATAACATAATGATAATTAAAATGGTTACAAATTATCGGTTGTATTCATTAAAATGTGAGACAAGAACATATTGCAGCAGAAAGACGTGAATAAATTTGTTAATTGTGTTATGATTGTACGTTAAATCAAGAAAAAAACGATAGCCGAAACTGCTTTGGCTCAGTGGTAGAGCGTCGGTCTGTGAACTGAGAGGTCCCAGGTTCGATTCCGGTCGGGGGCATGTACATTGGTTGCGGGCACATCCCCCGTGGGGGGTGTGCAAGAGGCAGCTGGTCAATGTTTCTCTCTCATTGACGTTTCTAGCTCCCTATCCCTCTCTCTTCCTCTCTGTAAAAAAATCAATAAAAAATATATTAATAAAAAGAAAAAGAAAAAAATGATAAAGTCACTTTAAATTATAAAAATAAATATTCCTGCAATGCATGGCTACTAGTATTAGATATAAGGAGTGGTGATCTGACGCATAAACAGAAACTTGGGTTTGTATTAGCAGCTTTCACATCATTAGGAAAGTAGTGGATCACATTATGGAAGCTTCATATAAATGTGGCATATCATTATACTACCCAAATGCACAGTATCTGAAAGCCAATTCAATAAGGCTTCAATAATATATTGCACTTAAACTGAATGCTTGAAGAATATGCTGTATTGATGCTTCTAGAAAGAACAGACCATCTAATTTCAGGGGTATACATTACTTACAGATAAAGTTTACAATACTTTACCAGAAAAGATGATACACTGAACAAAGTGTGAAATGGTTAAACACACTGGAATGAAAATGCTATGGTTAAAATGTTCACTTTCTTCATACTGGACAAAATTACAAGCTATGGCCTTATACAAAAGTGTATATACTGTACATCCTATAGTAAACCCCTATTGTTATAGAAGCATAAAAAAGGCAATACTAGGTTAAATGGAATTCAAACATCAATAAAAAGAAAAGTAACACAATTGGCCTCCCAAGGCTCCACCAAATGCCCTTTTCTACCATAATCAACTCCAAGGAGATTTCGGGGAAATATCACCTCCTGATTATATACCAATGACAGCTAATCTTGTTATTGAAATGGGGTAACTAGAACTCAGTCTAGCCTAGCCTGTGAGATGAGCAGGCTTTCGTTCAAAATTTCATCCAGCAAAAATGCACCATCGAGGAACTTCGTGGAATGATAGCTGAGTAAGCAATAGACAATTACGAATTTCCAACAGCTGCTACAGATGAGATGCACCAACTGGCAGGAAAGAGAGAGCTTTAATACTAATTATCATATTTAAAAGAAAACAAGAGCAACCCCTTTACTACATAATGTACAGTATTTCTCATTCCACTCAAAAATCCACTTTGGCAAAAATAAAATGTATAAGGCATTTAGCAAAGGTTTTACTCTGAATAAATGCCAATCAACACTTATTACCATATCTCTCTGGCTACAGCTTCAGGTATGGGAGAGAGTGCAAAGGGAAATGAGAGCAGAAAAGGGTGCCAAGCTAGAAGAACAATGTTCCTTCTTTGCATGAGTTTTGTTAGGTACATAACAAACATTTTGCTCTATATTCTCTTGTGCGAAGAAGCAATCTAGATATTACTACATAAACAATCTGAAAGATATTAATCGCACATTATGAGCCACTCAGCGATTATTCACTCTTGACATGCTCCACCTCAAACCACAATCAGCATTACATCAGGAACAAATAACCCATAAGGCTGGAATACACTGCTCTGTGGAAGGTGGCTGCACAAGATGGAAAACAAATGGAGAACAGCATACTCAATGTGGCTAGGGATCAGCACTTCCAAAAAAGCTGAGAAGTCCAGGTGGTCTACATGTCATAATCCCTCCCCGCTCCCTCAGTAACAAGAAATAAATGAAAGAATCTCTGAGAATGCTCAAGCCAGAAAGCAAGCAACTATTAAGTGCCAAAACCTTGCATGTATCTAATTTACTGTCTCACAGCTATGTTTATGCCCATTTTACAGATACCAAAACTGATGGAAATGGTGGAATTCCCCAACAACATATTTCAAGGATACTAAGAGTCAGCTTCATACAAAGTTCTTAAGAAAGTTCTAAAGAAAATATAGGGCTTATCATTCTTATCATTCTTCAAACTCGGGGCATAATCACCAAACCTACATTCCTTTTTCTCAAGCTCACAACTGATGGGCTCCTTATTTCAGACAGAATCACAGGTAACCCAACTATGTCCACTCTATTGATAGAGACTGCCCCTCCCCTCCCCCTGTCCCTCAGCATATGTCTATGAGTATTCGCACACTAGAGAGATCTCACTGCATTTTTCCAATCTCAAAGCACTGTCATCTCTGTAGCCTCCTGGCCCTTCTCAAGAACAGCAGCCCTACCTTCTTGCCTTGAAGACCTTCTGTAAAAACCTTGGCCTTTCCTTAGGCCTATTGCTTCCTTGACAAAAGTTAATCTTTACTTTAATTGAGCCTATCCATTGTCTTTGTGCATGTAAGATAACATACCTTTAAAATGTTAGATTTTCTTTTCCACATCTCTTAAAGGCACAGCAGCAGGCACCAGAGCATGAGACCTCACTGTTATCTTGTTGTCCACATACCACCTCTATGTACTGTAAATGTTAATTATTCTTACCTACCAAAGTAAAAGAAGTATGAGTTTCTCCACTTAGCCTTTTATAAAATCCCAGAGATTTTCTCCCATTCTGCTTTCTCTCACTCCCCTAGTCTACCAGCGGTGGATTTCATGTCCCACTCACATCTCTTCCTTCTATTTTAATGTACAAAATAAGCTATAAAATGCCATTTTGCAGAGTATTTTCTCAATCCCTTGCTTCCTGGCAATTGTTGTGGGTATGGCTCAAATGCAAAAATTCTCAAACAAAACAAAACAAAAGCACACAAAGAAACAAACAAAAAACCAAAATTTTTGGCCTTTCAAGCCTAGCTCTTATTCAAGCAGCAGTTGTGGAATCATAATCCTAGCCTCAATAAAAAGTATATATGCCTATATAAAAGCACTTAGCAAGTCCCTGGCACATATTGCACTCAATAATTGTCAGTATCACCAATGTTAATGAATGTAAGAGGATATGGATATAAATGCAAGATTTATAACTTGTTAAATAATTTGGGTGGGGTTTAATATAACTTGTTTATCAAAAACTGGACTTTACCAACTAAATTATTACATGCTCAAGGGTTTAGACACCTCCCTTTAGTGGAGAAACAGTAAAGTCACTCTGGCAGGAGTAATGATGTCTCAAGAGTGCTGATCACCATTAATATTACAATAATATCTTTTAGTTACTTGGCACAGGCACGAGCAATTTCCTTTTCTTTGGTGTGATTCCAAAACAAGTCCATTTGAGCATGTCTACAATCTATATTCTTCCTCTTTGTCTTATTTGTTTCTTAGATATCTGATAATAACAGAAGAGCCCATTGAAATTTATGTAGTCTAAGAATCCATTAATTTGAATAATAAGTTCAGATGATTTTAATATCAAAAATTAGTAGTAGCTATGATAAAGCTTCCCTCACGGAAAATGGAGACTGAGATGATTGCTTTATTGCTGTCTAATTTTTCACAAGATGGCTTCTTAATCAAAGAGGAAAGCCTTGAACACATGAATATCCTATCTAATAAAAAGGGAATATGCTAATTGATACTCACACTGTCACAAAGATGGGGGTACCCAGAGCCAATAAGAAGGGAATATGCTAATTGACTGCCTTGCTCTCAAAGATGGAGGCACCCCCAGCCACAAGATGGCAGCGACCAGTTCCCTCAGCCCCACTGGGGTGGCAGGTGTGGACACGCTGCAGGCCTGCCTCCAGAGTCCCCCAGTCCCCACATCCCCCAAGGGATGGCCTGAGGTACAGGCAAGCCTTGGATGGCTGGCTGCCCAGCTGATATCCAATGTGCAGGAAAGCCTTGGATGGTGGTAGCCTAACTGCCCAGGGCTGCCTGAGGCTCAGGGGACCAGGGATGGCTGAAGCTTGCACTGCCAGCAGTGGCAGCAGCAGAGGTGTAATGGGGCATCGCCTTCCCCTGATCACCGGGTCGCCTTTCGACCCTGAGGGTTCCCAGACTGTGAGAAGGGGCAGGCTGGGCTGAGTGACCCCCCTTTAGTGCATGAATTTTCATGCACTAGGCCTCCAGTTTAAGCATAATCCAATCTATATGCACCTGAAAGACAATTCTTAAGGGAAAATATTCATGCAAACATCTTAATCAGAAGCCAGAATAAATGATTAATAGATACTTAATTATGTTAGTTTATTTCCATATATCCGTATGATCTAAGATATCTGAGATCAAGGATAAAGTGGTCATTTTCTTAAACTTTTCCTGAAAACCATCATAATTACAATAGCCATTATTCTTAAACTATAAATATCCTAAACACTATTCCTACATATGTGACTATCGTGATAAGACTAGAATGTTACACACACACACACACACACAAAAAAAAAAAAAATAGAATGGAATCCTTTCTCTTTTACTAGTTACATTCCTAAGTCCAAATATTTTTTTAGATACAGAATTTTTCATGAATTTGCTTGTCATCATTTCACAGGGGCCATATTAATCTTTTTTTGTATCATTCCAATTTTAGTGTATGTTCTGATGAAGCAAGCCTATGTACATATATTTTTAAAATTCTTTGCAATGGCTTCCCTACTAATTTCCTACTCCTTTTCAAGTCCAAATCAGATTTGCTAAGGCCGTATATAGATTAGTGATTAAGATCATGGATTATGGAACCATAATACCTGAGCTTGAATCCTGATTTAACCACTTAATAGCTACAAGACTTTTGGCATGTTATTTAACTTCTGGTGCCTCAGTTTCCTTTTCTGAAAAGGAAATAAGAGTGCCCACCTCATAAAATTGCTTTATTATAATTATACATTTTAAGTGTGGTATAAGTGTTAAAAATCCTTTTCATTACCACCTTCTGTCTTATCAATATTGCGGCAATTCATGTTGAGGAATGGTAGTAAGCAAGAAATATAATCCAAAAGTCAAAATATATTAATGAGCAATACCTAACTCACAAAAACAATTTGACAAGAGTATAAAGACCCTGTAATAAGCAGAAATGAGAACTAATCAAACCTTCCTTACACTTCTCATTTAAACCAACAGAAATGCTTAAATAAGTATCTTTGAAATGCTTTTTTAGTTTTTTTTTAGTATCAGGCCAAAATTCCCATAAAACACAATCCATAGTTGTATTGATAATCCACCTCAACTATATAAGCAAAGCCAATAAGAAATTACTTTTTGCCAACACCAATACAAAAATTTCATTGTAATAAGTAGGCCCAATGCATACTAAAATATGTCCTGTATTTATCTCATTCAGAGTGGACCGTATTTGGAAACCCTCATTTTCGAAAACTTGTGTGGACAAGAAAGGAGTGCTGCAACAAATCATCAACTCCGTCTGGGCAGGACCCCGTGGGAAGTCATGCCCCAGGCACATAACTTTTCAGTAAAAGGCCTATATTTGTCTTAAGCAAGTCCTATCCATTCCTTCTATGCACCTAGGTTAACACACCTTTGAAATTCCTCTTTTCTGAACCCTCTTGAACACCCTCAAGAAAGCAAATAATCTTAACTATTCTGTAATTTCATCCAGCCTTGCTTTCTCCCACCTCCACATAATCTTCCTTATGTTCACTCCTTAATTTCAAATCCATGAAAGAAACTGCAAAACTGTTGTTCTCTGGAGCATTTGTGATCATACTCCCTGGTAAATATTTTCAGTTTGGCTCAAATAAACTCTTAAACCCTAATTCTCTAGATCTCTCACTCTAACATCAATCCCACTGGCCAGCAGAGCAAAGCACCATAATACCACTAGTAATGACATAGTCCAAGAATAATGTAAAACTCATATCACATATCAATGGATTCCACATATGGAAAGACCTGAAGATTTAAACTATAAAGGCCCGAGTCTAGGTTATTAATGCTTCTGAAAAGCTTATGATGTCCAAAAGTAGAATGATAAAAAACGACTGCCTGATTTCATTCCTAAATAGCATAAAACATGGCCTCACTTCAGCTCTTCTTTCTTTGCAAGCCACAATTAAATAACTTGTTCGATCTTCAGCCGCATATGATACATATCTTTCTGCCACCATGAATAGTAAGACAAGTGGAATCACACACCAGACAAGGCCTCAAAAAGGCACTGATTTTACTAACAAGGTCAGAAAAAGCAGTTTAATGTCATCTGGGCCCAAACCAAAATCTTTGGTTTTTATGTCTCAAATTATTTGTTATCTCTGATGGGTAAGAACAATGCTACGAGTGTTGAAATGAAGTTCCACAGAACACCAGTGAGTAGCAATTCACGAAGGGTCTATTACATGCTATCCTTTGCTAAGCAATGGAAATATAAAAGTAAATAAAACTTTACCACAAGAACTTTAAAATCTAATGGAGGAGACATGCATAAATAATTATAAAATGCAAGGTATCAGTATTTCAAAAGAATCAAAGAGTTACATTTGGGAACAGGCACATTTATCTCACTTTCATCTATATATTATAATTAGGATGAACAGTTCTGAGATATGTACAGCTTATGCCAAAATATAGGCTGAAAGAAAGTAAGCACCCAAAGAAATCCATGTATGTGTCTAGCTCAGTCACAAAACATAATTGAATATTGTAAGAACATGACCTTCCCTGGGTTCGGTTTCCTCAGAGGCACATCTCTAGCTTCTTATCTAAGGCCACTATATCAATATAAGGGAATTTTTTCTTCTTTGGTTTCAGACAGCCTTTGGACCAAAAAACAGAGTGTTGAAGAAGCCTCAAACTTTGAACAGTCAAATCTCTGTCTAGTTAGGATATATATATTTGTGTGTGTGTGTGTGTGTGTGTGTGTGTGTGTGTGTGTGTGTGTAAAATTCTCTGTATATAAGATTCTTTGCTTCATTTACTTCATCATTCAAAAAGTACACATTGACCATACATGAGGTCAGGTGCTGCCCTAAAACCCGGGAATACTAACAAGAATAGCAACTAGATTATATATAGAGGGAGAGACACACAATCCACGAGGATGCAGCCAGAGGGAAATGATGCGGAGCCTTGGTTCCAAAAGAGGTGGAGGTCCGAACCAGAAAGGCTCATTTCTGGGAGGTGGAGCTCCTGGGATGCCTTCCCAGCTTCTGCACAGACTTTTCCTTTTAGCCTTAGTATTTGCCGCCTCTGTGGCTAGTTTGGGAATTTCTACATTCTGTGGATACTCATCTCTTCGTTGGTATTTAACTAGTTGGTTTTCATCTTGAGGTCAGGCATAAGTATTTATATTTATTTGAATATACTCTCAAGCAAAAATAAAAAAAAATTAATTAAAAAAATTAATCTAGGAAAAGTTGTTGATTGAAAAACTGACAAGTCAGCAGTATATTGAAGTAATGTGTGAAAATGATATGCTGACTCCTCTTTAAAAAAAAATATATTTTATTGATTTTTTACAGAGAGAAAGAGAGAGGGATAGAGAGTTAGAAACATCGATGAGAGAGAATCAACAATCAGCTGCCTCTTGCACACCCCCCACTGGGGATGTGCCCACAACCAAGGTACATGCCCTTGACCGGAATCGAACCCGGGACCCTTCAGTCTGCAGGCCGACGCTCTATTCATTGAGCCAAACCGGTTTCGGCAATGCTGACTCTTCTTAAAGAAAATCTTACTCTTCGGAATTTCTCTCAAAACCCCGCCCATACTGGCCAAACTGGAATAGAGACTTCTGCTTCCTTCATTGAATGTCAGTTCTCTTAGCTGTTACAAAAAAATAGAACAACACTATTGGAGTGTTGGTGAAACTTTCTTTGGCCGTAAGCTATTCTGGCCAGGGAACAGTTAAAAGAAACCTCCTTTAATTAGTGAGAGTGCTTCATGCAAACTTGTGGGGGGGTTTCCCAGCTGTGCAAGTCAGCAGGGTGTGGGAGCAGATAATGGCTCTATAATATTGGTCTGTGGGATTTTTCTTGCCATGTAAAGTCCTAGGGGTGGCTTGACTATAAATAGACACGGAAGATGGCTCCCACAAAGAAAGCAACTGAGAAAATTATTAACCAAATTAAATACTTTTACCATACTACTTCTACAATAGTAAATTAAATACCATATAAGTTAATTGGCTCTTGATGCAAAAGCAGTACTTACATTTTCATTATGTAATACTAGATGCCTGGGCACAAATTTGTGCATATTGAAAGGAAATTAATTAGAAGAAATATTTTAATATCGCCATTCACCCTTTCTCTATAACAGGTCAACCAAATCCATGATCAACAATGATAGATCGAAATGCATGCATATGATTGGCGCCAGCAAGAGCTTCATATGTACTGTACATGCATGAGTCAACTTAGCCTTTTATAGATATAGAATAAACTTGCTTAATTAGTCCTGCTTTCTGATTTAGCTAAACTTTTTCCAGCCCAGTGAAGCATCCCAACTTCTCTTTCAGGTAATTGTCAGCAACACAGCAGTAAATATCAACATGAAGCAGATTATTATTGTAGATCATGCAGGAAGAACAAACGGTCAAAAACTTAACTGCAACAGTATTTGACTATATTCTGCACAGTAAGAAAACCTGAAGTCATTTTCAAGGTCCACTATTTCTTACTTCTTTTCAATCAAGTCAAGTTTCTAAGCTTTCTAAATCTCCATTTTCCGACTAACGGAAAGAAAATAGGATTCCGCTGAGTCTCCTATCTACCCACTCCAGGACTTCTGTACTTCTGCGAGGATCAAATAAGATGAGACACGGGAAAACGCTTCACAGACATTTGTTTAAAGTGTAAATGTTTCCATCTGGCTATAAAGCAAGTCATGTTCCTGGACTGAAGAAACTGCAAGGAGGCTAGTTGCTAGTGAGAGGAAGCTGGGTGTTACTACATGATGACATTACCCAGAGGGACAGTTAGCATATTAGCCACATATATATATAGAGAGAGATTAATGCCACTTCTTTTTACTGATGAGGAAATTAAAGGCACAGGGTGAAAGAGAGAGAGAGAGAGAGAGAGAGAGAGAGAGAGAGAGAGAGAGAGAGAGAGAGACCCCGACTTAGGGTCTGTACACACCCTGACCAGGCATATAACCCACAACCTAGGTTTGTGCCCTCAACAGGAATTGAACCTGCAAACTTTTGGTGTAAGGAACAGAGCTCCAACCAACTGAGCACCGCCAGGGCTGCTTTCCTCCTGACGGCACCACAGATAGAGATTTAGAAACCGAGTTCCTCAAAATTCTTGCTTTCTGCTGGCTTTTGCCATTTGTCCCAGACCTCTGGAGTAAGATGGCCCAGCCTTTTACTGTCCCTTTGTGATTGTTAGAATTGTGAGGGAGAAAAATTATCTTTTCTTTTTACTCTTATACATTATCTGCTGGGGTCCTGTAACAAAAGACATTAACAAGAGAAAAGCATACAAATCTACCTAATTTTAAAGTTATACATGACACAGGAACCTTCATAGGGAAACAGAGACCAAAGAAGTGGTTAAATCTGGGCAGTTTTATGATGGGCTTGATGAAGAGTGGGAAGTCCCGGAAAAGTGACCCAGGACAAAGGGATGAGCTAAGTGTAGCCAAGTGGGGAAATGTAGCAAGGCCTATTCCTTCAACTTCCTCTTTGAGGTCCTCTGTCTTTAGAGATAATGAAGCCCTTTTCCTCTGATATAGCATGGGCATCGCTATATCCACAGAAGGGTTTTATGACCTACTTTAGGGGAAGGTCTGAAAGTCTTTCCTGCAACTGCCATAATCTCATTCCTTCATCTTGAGACATTCGAGGTGTCCAGGAGCCATATTTTGCAGCAGTATGTCCTAAACTCCATAATCATCTATAAATCACACTCCAAGATGTCTTCAACATTTCTAAGTAACTAGAAGAACCTGAATTCTACTGATTTAATGAAATCTGTTTTCCTGAAATCATGTAAATGTATTTATAGCAGACTTGAAAAAAAATGAAGGAATAGTTTGAGACTGAAAAAAAGGCAGGCGGGCAGCCATTAACTTAGATACACCCATTTGGTGACCCTGCACACTGGGAGAAAATGGTCAGTTTATAAAGCCCGTCCTGAGACTTCCTGGATGCTTTTCATTTCTCCCCAAATCTCTACCCATTCATTAAAGTTATTTTTCTTTTAGGGAGCTTTATAAGGAGTCTCCAAAAGTCTTATTAAAATACAAATCATTTACTTGATAAAGGTCAGTCTTAAGCTTTTAGAGTCCACTAAAATAATCACAAAAGTAAAATTAGCAAATGCCGTAACTGCATTCTTAGGAAATCTGGGCAGGTGACCTGTGATGAGAAGAAGATTTAGAGTCCAGGAAGAAAATGGCCAGGTGGGGCAGGGGTTATAAAGAGGAGTCCATTTATAAGTAATGGCCAAGTAAGGAAGGGGTATCAAAAAAAATCAATAAAAACAGAAAAAAGGAAAAACACAATTTTACCTGCTATATCAAGTTGCCTAAGATCACTTCTGTTTTTAACCTCCCCCAGGGGGCTATTTAGAGTGAAATGACCTAGGCTACAGGTGCATTTTCAGTTATTAAAGAAGTAAGTTGAGCTGGCTCTGAACAGCCCTTGACCCAAAGGCTGATGAGCAGAAGAAGTTAGAGGAATGGGAATGAACCAGATCCCCGATGGTTACAGTCTGCACAGCGGGGCTGAAAACCATGTCCCTCCCAGCATGGCTTCCAAAGAACAGGTCTTTGATTGTAGAAGTTACTGCTTCCCAGGACTGCACTACAGGGAAGGACTAAGGGCTACAGCCAGGAGGGAAGGGGGCGGCGGGCAGCAAGAAAAGTCCTAGATGAGAAATGTAACCATTGACACATTTGTCAAATGATGGCATAGAACCCTAAAATCATGTTGGTAAAACAGAGTCGATGCTGGCCTAACTTCCCTTTCTCAGCCAACTGCCCAAGGTCTGGTGATTCATCAAAGTCTCTCTAGGCACTTCTCTAAACAAGCCCAGCCTCCAATCCCGGTGTAAAATCCACAAGCCAGCTTCTGGGAGTGAGAAACAGGCAGTTGACTTTAGGATTTTTTTTTTTCCTTCATCTGGAGAAACATGAATAAATCACACATCATCAAGTTTATCATTTTTCTCCTCAGAGAAATATGAAATATTATAGATCATCTCCAGTACATCAGCTTCTTCACACTCCATTAGCATGAAGGGACTATTTTTGATATAATTTATCAAACCACTGGCCTCATTTCTGCCATTTCCTTCAAAATGGAAATGCGGTCACAGTGGACTCAGGCTTCCCTTATTCGCAAGCTGCCTCAATCCGCTTCTACTCTGGGAGCAGGAGCGAAGTTGAAGGCGTAACTGGCGATAGGCCATCAGCCAGTGCTACCACTCAAAAGGCTGAAAGACGTAGCCAAGAGACTGGAATGGGGCTGCTTCAAGTCGCTTTACGTAGATCCTGCTGAACTGAGAATATGTTTATTTTTAATGAAGAGGCCTTCTCTCTTACCAAAGTCAGTTTCTCCTCAACCTGTGCCACCCTGAAGTAGAAAGTGTTCTGTTAAGGATGGCTGCCTGGTTACTAAGCTACCTGCACTTATTGGGAGCCAGAGATGTTTGAAAACTACAATAGAGGATGCAAACATTAGCTCTCTGTGTTCTTCCTCCTCCCATTGACAGCATTAAAGTGTTTTCAACAGCAAGGCTGAGAATCAAATGACCTATTCAATTTAATGTGATGATTATTTTAACTAATGAGTTCCTACTATGGTTGAGGCATCTACCACGTGGTTCCTGCTCATAGTCAGCTAAGCAAATGTCTACCTAACTACAGTAATATAAGTAAGAATCAGACAAGACATGCAAGATGTACATACGTAGATAAGAAAGCACTTCATTAGGATCTTGAAAACGGAGAATTTCAACATCCTGGATAAAGGTTAAGACAGGAAAGACAGTGAAGGGTACAGAAATGTCACCAGGAGGCATGAAAGAGAAATGACACTGGAACTAAGGCTCGAGAGGTAAATAGTACAAAGACCAAAAAGAGGGTAGATCAGGATGGTTCTTGAACAGCAAGCTGAGGAGTATTAGCTTCCTCACATAAATAACAGGAAGCCAATGAATGTTTCTGAGCATAACAGTAAAGATTAGAACTGTGTTTAAGAAGTGAACTTTAACAGACCTGCGAAAGATGGCTAAGGAGAGGTGAGATGAGAGTTAAGAAGACTGGTGAGAAGAGTCCTGCAACTAAATTCCCCTGAAAGTCCTCTCTAGAGCATACAGATGAAAGATAAGAGCCTGGTTTGGCAGTCATACATCAGTCATGCCACGTGCCAGTAAGTGCTCATTTCAATTTGCTGAAATAACAAATGGACATGTGTGCAAGAAGATCTGTAAAAGAAGGTTCAAAGCAGCATTATTTGTAATAGCAAAAAACTAAAAACATTCTACATGTTCATAAACAGAATACATAAATTGTAGCATAATTTTAAACTACAATTTTACATAGTAGTGGAAGAGCAAAATACAGCAATTGACTTAATCTCACAAACATACTGCTCAGTTAAAAAGCAGTTGCTGAATGATGAATTTCAGAGGGAAGATGGGGGTGAGTAGGTGAGGAGTGATTAACTAGGGAACTTATACGTATATGTGCATAACCCATGGACACAGACAATAGTTTGGTGAGGGCCTGACAGGGGCAGGTAAGGGGTGAAGAGGGTCAATGGGAAAAACACACACACAAACAAAGGGGATATCTATAATACTTTCAACAACAAAGATTTTGTTTTTAAGTTGCCAAAATGTATATATACAGTAAGATACAACTTAATATATACACTGAATGGCCAGATTATTGTGATATCTGAACGCATAATAATCTGTCACTCGGTATATATGCTATATATAAAAGCCTAATGTGCAAATTGTCCCCCTGACCAGGAGTTCGACCAGCAGGCAGGCCACCCAACCACCCATGTTCCCTCCCCCTGGCCAGGTTGGCTGGACCCCACCCATGTACAAATTCATGCACTGGGCCTTACACTGAGTGGCCAGATTATTACAGATTATTATGCATTCAGAGATCATAATAATCTGGCCACTCAGTGTATTTTAAGCATACTATATTATACTTGTAGATTTATGCATGTAAAACAAGTATAAAGAAGTCCATAACGTAAATAACTACATTCTGATTTGTGGTTGTTACCCCTGGACTCTGAGAGGAGAATATGATCAGAATTCAACGGGAGCTTCAACTATATAGGAAATGTCTTACTCTTCAGGTTGGTGATGGGCACATAAATGTTCATTCTATTAGTATTTGTGCCTTTATATAATAAAATAAGGATAAGGCAAAAATTATAATGAACAGTCAGGAGAATTTTGGGGGGCTAGCCATATTTAAGGACATGGAGGATAAGATAATCATAATGAAGTAGATTGAGAAAAGGCAGTGAAAAAAGGGGAGAAGTTAGATCACTGACCTACCCCAGGCCTGGCAGGTGACAGGCATGTGTCGCTAAAGGCTAGCAGAGCCTGCAGGCTGAAGCTCATACACTTGGTCCGTCCTGTACAGAGAGACAGGAGGCCAAGAGCTTGTGGGAGAACTAAGATAAGGAGCGACCATAGGATTGACACAAGGGCACAGGAAGGAGCAGGAGAGCTGGCGGGAGGGTCTGGTGGACCTTGCTCAAAGGCAAAAACAAACCAATGGAAGCCTGAATGGAAATCGTCCTTTGCAGGAATACAGAGACCTATTTATTAACTCCAAGGAATAAAAAAAAGAATGTGTGTGTTTTAAGAAAATCCCAAAGTTGGCATTATGTTCTACTTTACCACATCCCCTCCTGAAAGATTGAATTTTGGGCTATCATTCTTTTTCAAATGATAAAGTATTTTCTTCCATTTTAAGGCTGAGCTAGGACAGGGCAGCATAGGAAGTGAGTCAAAGCAGAATAAGAATATGTCCACCTCTCATTTTTCTTCTTACAGGAATGCAATTGGATAACTTATTTTTAAAAATCTGAAGTTTATTAGTCTGGTATTTATTTTGGTTTCTCTGGAGGGTACAATTATGCTGTAGAAAGACCTGTGGCTGAAAGACTTTCACAATAAACTATTTCTATGCTTACCACATGTACCAGGAGCAGCAAAGAAGGTCCCCTTTGTGAGGCATTTTTCAGAGAGACGACCCCTGTCCATTTTTGTTAACATCATCAGAGATTCTGGCATTAGAGCTCCATGGACTACTGCCCCAGCTACAAAATACCTCATGGGAGTTACACAAAATGATTATGTTGAGCATCCCAGCCAGATCTGAAAGAGTCTGAGAGTAGGAGATAAAATACCACCCTGTAACAATTTTGCAAAACCCAAGAATGGATCCCAGCATTTAGCATTTGCAATAAAGGGTTTACCAAGGCTGGTGGCAAGCTAGAAAGAGTTGGTCTCAGCGTCCTGCAATTCCTTCCAGATCTGAAAATGTATACTAAGTTTAGTGAACAAATTTATAAGTAAAGAAGGAGCCTTGAACCTTAGGTTTCTGCCTCCTATTCCTGTTCTGGGGAAATCCCACTTCACAAGTTGAGTAGGTGGGTCCAGCTCACCATCCTTTAGTAGAGCTATGAAAAGGTAAGTAGAGATTTCCAGAAAACACCTGCCAAATCATCCTGTGATAAAGATAATCCACATGGACATGGGAAGTAAGAAATGAGTTTGAGAGTCTCTCTAGTTTGCCAAGCCAGCAAGTGACACTGCTGGAGGTGCCAGGGAAGCAATGATGTGCAGGTGTTAAGAATGAATGAGGAGAAAAACACAAGGGGACATGCTGTGATAACCACAGCTGCTCCTGGAGAACCCCGCTCTTGCCCTGGGGGTAATTAAAACCCATTCTCCAGGGCTGCATAATTACCCACTAAAATCGAGGAAAAGAGATGTATTTATTTGGATGCAAAGGTATGTCTACGACAATGTGAACTCTAGGCAGACTCACAACCCCATGAATTTTTTCCACTTGTACAGGCTTGGCTGGGACAACAGCCCAGAGTTTAGTTCCAATTCTCCCTGAACCCTACTCTGCCAAGGGGAGAGGGGAGACCTCTGTGATGGGCTTGCATTTCAAATGACTCAGGTGAAGCCCACGGTATCCAGCTTAGCCAAAGCTGGAGCCAAGGTAAACAGAAAAGACAAGGCAGGAAAATGAGACGGCCCATTAAAACACAGTCATAAACCACCTGGAGCACAGACTGGCCCATGAGTCACACTAGGCCCTTAAGCTGCTGCCCACCTGCTGCCAAGGCATTCCAAAATACAACCTAAGACTTTATCTTGCAATAGCGGAGATTCACCAGGCCTTGGTGGGACCAGCTGAAAGTCTATTCTATATTTTTAGCAATATATAGCTATACGAAAACTGGCTATTCTCCCACTGCAACAGGGAAAAACAACTTCCCATTAAAATCATTTATCTTTATTGTTGAGAATGTTATAGATGTTCCTCAACCCCTCCTATTGCCCCCCTCCCCCAGATTCTCGCCCTGCCCTAGGCCTTCACCACACTGTTGTCTGTGTCCATGGGCAATGCATATACGCATATAAATTCTTTGTTTAAGCTCTTCTAGCCTCCCCGCCCCCTTCCCTCTAAGATTCCTCAGTCTGTTCCATGTTTCCATGCCTCCGATTCTATTTTATTCTATTTTATTTGTCAGCTTATTTTGACAAACAAAATCCCATTTTGTTACACCAGGAAGTTCAAAATGATGTCAGTAATGGCAAAGGAAACTGAGACCACCAACCCTCTGTGTCTTCCTAGACTTTCAGACAGTGGTCACTCAAAAAGAAAGTTATTTTTTAAAGGGTATCCAAGTGGTGCTGCCATTCATATTTCTCTTAAAACTTTCTCAGGACACTGTAAAGTGGTTAAAGATTCCACAGGGACACTCACTCATCAGGGGGCCAAAGGATGTAATACCAGGGGTCCAAAAATTAATTTCTCAAAAATGACAAATGAAAAAAGAATGATGCTATTTATAGAAGATCAAGCAATCAAACACATACCACTAACAGGAAGAAGAGCCAGTGTACATCAGCAATGACGTGAAGAAACTGTGGGGCTAGAAACAGATGAGATCACTGCAATGCAGTTCCAACAGATTTAACGCAAAAAGAATACACAAATCCCAGCTAGGGGTGCGATGGTGTACAGGAAACTTACATCTCTTGCACATGGTGAAAATGACCTTTCTTGGGGAGAAAAATTCCTTTCCCTAGTGACATCCCAGGCCAGAATCAGACTTTGTGTTATAAGGTTCAAACCTTTGCTCCCTCAGTTACCACCAGCCTCATAATCTGAGTCTCAATTTCATTTGTAAAATGTCAATAATAAAATATACCAGGTAGAACTTCTTAAAAATGACATGAGATAATACAAATAAAATATCTCATCAAATAACATGCAAAGCCCATAGCAAAAGTAAGTCTGGATCTCCCATGCCCCTACACCTCCGAAGCAGCACGGTGAGGTGATTGAGAGCACAGGTTCTCCTATCAGGCTATGCAAACCCTGGCTCAGCCAGCAACTACCTATATGACCTTAGATTTCTGAACCTTTCTACGCCTCAGTTTCATTACTGAAATAATGGAGATGGTAACTTTCCAGGTGTGGCTTGAGAGCTGTGCCTTCTTGATGAAGTGGTTGGGAGGAATAATTACCTGAAACATGCCTTAGAACAGTGCCTGGCACACAGCACGGCTCAACAACTACTAGCTAACTTGAATCATAATTATTATTATATATGGAATTTGGAAACTTTTTAAAAATTTAATTTCTTTATTAAGGTGTTACATATGTGTCCTTATTCCCCCATTACCCCTCATCTTCCCAATCATGCCCTCACCCCCTGTTGTCTGTGTCCATTGGTTAGGCTTATATTCATACACACAAGTCCTTTGGTTGATCTCTCTCCCTTTCCCCCACCCTCCCCTACCTTCTGACAGAATGCCTCCTTTGTAATTTTGAAAATCTAAAGGCAAAGCATTTAATCAAGTCAGACCTTCTGAGCATTCTACATCTCCTGTGAAGACCCTGATAATGATATTTTGCATTGGAATTATTCTTTTCTTGCTTTTTCAGGTATGGCTAATGTACTTTTTGACTTTAAGAAAGAAAAAAAAAAAGAGGTAAAACACGGAGAAAGCAGTTCATATCAGCAATGTAGTTATTAAACAGCAACTTCCCAGGTGTGGCTTGAGAGCTGAGCAAACCCAGCCCAACTTCCCTAAGACTCCCATTTTATATCCATTTTTGGTACAGAAACAACTTCACTCCAATGCCATGGCCTCCAGGCTGTGCAAGACAATCCTTCATCAGAGAGATGCAATTGTAATTGCTAGAGCATGCTCTTTGAGGCAAAAAAAAAAAAAAAAAAAAAAAAAAAAAAAAAAAAAAAAAAATACACTGAATACATTTTGGAAGATTTTTGAAAACAAGTATACTGAAACAAATACATTTTTTGAAGAATGATCCAAATTTAAATTAACACCACTTCATCCCAGTTAACAGTTTTACTCTTATCTTCTTAATCAAGAAGACTAAGTATTATGAAATGGTTTGGGCAAGCATGGCGGGTTAACTGTTTCTAAGAGTTCAAATCTATAACAACATTTCCTTCACACAAGCACTGTTGAGAAAAATAGTAATAGTGGTTTGGACAGGCAAACTCATTGCCATTTTACAGAAGAAGAAACTGAAAATGACCATAAAGTTGAACAATTTCTCTAGTTAGTTGCTTTTGAGCAAGTGTCAAGAATCTCTGACATTCTGTCCCTGGCTTCAGATGGTAGTCAGTGACACTCTACAGCTCTGGCCAACGAGTAATTTTCAGATAACTGCTTGGATTCCACAGAATACCAGAAAATACCAACCCTGGCCAGTTCAATGAATCCTTTACTACACCACACACAGGAAAGCTAAGTATGTGCTTGGGTGTACTCTAGATGTCCCTTCTCACCCTAATATCCTTTCTCCCTCTAGAAGTTTTGGGGGAAAGTTTATAAATTGTGATGACTTTCAGGGTCCAAATCTCATGAGCTCAGTTAAAGTGATAATTTCTCACTTATTAATCAAGTGCTATCACAATGATTATATCATAGACATAATAATAATGAAAGCAAATGCGATTTGCTTTCAGTAAACTTTGGCAGGCAATAACATTTCCTAATAAAAATACAGCCAGGAAAATAGTTTATGGTGTTGAGAGAGATATTAAAATGTGCAAAAAATGCACAGAGGAGAAAGGCATTAGGTATACATATTTCCCAGTTATTAAAAATTGAAAAAAAACCATAAAGGTGAAATTAATGTTACAGAACCTCCCGGCATCTCTAGAAATGAAGGGTTTAGGGTATATGAAATGTCTGCTGCTTTCGAGGATGTACCATAGCCAGCAGGAGAACCTCGGCATAGAATGTGAATGAGTAATGGGATAAGAGGCATCAGATGAAATTGAGAAGGAGAGTAAAATTTCCCATGAAAGAACGTTCTTTAATTATGAAGAAGGTTGTCTGGGATTACCCTGCAGAAATCTTTGCAAATCCTTGCTCTTTATACCTGGGTAAAATGAGAGCTACCTACAATGCCATTTTTTCCTGCTTTACTCTTTCAGGTCCACAGACAGAAAAAAGACTGAGCCCAGAGCAGCAGCAACATCAGAAGTGCTGCAGATGCTGGGAACAGAGGCAGAGGCCCAGGATTCAGCACCAGTAAGCTTCCTGGCTCCCAGGACCACAGCGCTGTGTGCTGAACAGAGGGTTTAGGATAGGCAAGCGGAGAATGGGAGAAGCTTGGTAGGAGAAAAAGGTTTCCATCACAAAGCATCAGCAATGAGGAGAAACTCTTGGCAGATGGGGAGATTCTGCAGTCATCTGACTCCTGAAAGGTAAAAACAAAAACAAAAACAAAAAACCCACAAAAACAAAACAAAAAAATGTAGTCCGTCTTAAAATCTCTGAGCAAGAAAGGGAGCAAAAACTACTAGAAAAAACCCCCACAAAACTTGTTTATAATAAAGACTACATTCTGTAGCAATTTCCTAGATTCCTGGGGTTAGAAATCTAGATTGCCAATGGATAAGTGAGCCTTAAAATCACATCCCTGCTGACAAAAATTCATTTCTTATAACCGTCTCCATTTACCGGAATGCTGAATCTTTCCCATGGGGAAGGAACAAATGAAAATGTTATTTCTCTGCTCATGAACTCATACCTTTCTGTCTGCTTTTCACTGTTGGCAATTTCATTCTCCTCCAAATTTGACTAAAGCCCGTGACCTGAGGGAAATAATGTCTATATAATAATCTTCTGAAACTCTAATTCTGAGTCATGTTTTTTTGGATGTTGCCTCGCAGTTTATGAAAATTGCACTGAGCTATGAAATGTAAGTGATGTGATGTCTCTGCCTAACATAATCATTTTGCTGGTGAACATGTTGCAAATACTAATGAAAAGGAGGCTCCCACAAAAGCCATGAGAGCTGGTTAATGGCCACAATCTAGCAGCAACGGCCCCATCTTCAGCTCTTTCCCTCATACTCCTCTCAGACTAGAACCGCAGAGGGTGACAGACAGGTGGTCAAAACCCAGTCAGGAAGAAGGGGAAAGAATTCACTTCTATTGGGATCCTCCTCTTGTCCCTGTATGCCTGAAATCTCGGACATCAATGCCTCTGAGCCTGGTACAATAGCATGCAATCTGACAGCTTGAGAACAACGGTGTACTGACTTTCCATTTTAAAGAAGACCTCAAATTAGAGACAGGACCAGTTATCTCTTCCTATGAGTTTGGCCACACAGTGCAATTAATGAATCTCTGAGTGCAGATAACTACGGTAGTATGCCTGGCAGTGGACCCTGCAAGGCTGAAATTTCCGTCTGTCATTTGGTGAATCTAACACAACCAAATGGAACTAGGATCGTTCTTCTAATTTCCCTCTAGCCCTTCCAATGTGTTCAATGAGGGAATTAAATAAGGAACGTCAGAAACATAACTTGCCCTTAGTATATCAAATTTCAAATCAAGAGAACTTTGAACATAAAATTCTGTGATCTGTAATGTCTGTGCACTTACTGTTACTACCAGAAAAGACAGGTAAATTATATAAAATATTAAAATTAATATTTAGTTATCAAACTGCCTTTTGAGGGGTGGTAGATGACAATCTTTTTCATTTTTGTTTTTTTTAAATAGAAAGCTTTGTTATTTGATATCCTCTCTCTCCTTCTGATTCTCAGCAAAATGAGGAGATTTATAGTTTTCCATTTTCAGCAAATATTACTGCAATTGTATTTGATTCCTGAGACAACTTAGGGAATGATGCAATGTTAGAAAATTAAGCAGTAAGTACAGGTTTTTTGTTTGTTTGTTTTGTTTTTACAGAGAGGAAGAGAGAGGGATAGAAAGTTAGAAACATCGATGAGAGAGAATCATTGATCAGCTGCCTCTTGTATACCTCCTACTGGGGATGTGCCTGCAACCAAGGTACGCGCCCTTGACCAGAATCGAACCTGGGACCCTTTAGTCCACAGGCCGACGCTCTATCCTCCGCCGAGCCAAACCGGTTTCGGCAGCAAGTAAAGTTTTATTAGAAACCAATATATATGTGATGTTACTACCTATGACATGCCAGCCCCCTTTTAACTGAAGAAAAAAAAACAAACTAGCAAGTATTACATTGAAATGGAAAATCATATTCCTTAACATTTATTTTGAAGATCATCATATATATTGAAATTATAGATATTTAAAGGAACCATAGGCCTCATAAATTCCTTCTGATTTACAATGAACGTATTTCACACAAACCTGGTTGAGTATTGCCGATGAACCAAGAGGTCTTGGTCCTATCCCCAAACAGGCACATGCCCTATTGTAAGCTCAATCACCAGTGGGGGGCATGCAAGAGGCTAATTAATGATTCTGATCATTGATGTTTCTCTCTCACCCTCTCCTTTCGTCTCTGAAATCAATAAAATTATGTGTGTTGGTTTTTTGTTTTGTTTTGTTTTAAAAAAAAACCTATACAACCTACAACCATATGGCACTCATAATTAAAAAAAATACAATAAAAATGTTAAAATCCTGACCATAAACCCTTCCAAAAGCTAAGGGAAGGGATAGGATTTTGGGTGGTAGGATAGTGGTAACATAATTGTTTTAAAGAAGGATTAACAATCATTTTTCATAAGCATTTTGCAGTTAAAAAATAAACCTCCAGACACATCTGAAGTACTTGATGCAGAAAATATCTTTTTAAAAAAAAAAAAAAAAACTATGTTTTTGTTGAATTTAGAGAGAAAGGAATGGAGAGGGAGAGAGTGAGAGAAATATTGAGGTGAGAAATATCAAACAGTTGCCTCCTGATTGGGATTGAACCTACACCCTTGGTATGTGCTCTGACTGAAAATAGACCTTTCAGTGCATGGGATGACACTCAATCAACTGAGACACAACAGTCAGGGCATCTTTTGTCCTTAACTTAAACAAACAAACAAAACAACCTATTATTTGAAGAAAGTTTACAAATAGGCTGGCCCATGTTTGCTACATGCAATAACTCATCAAAATGAACTCTAAAACCCTGATCCCTAATTTTATATCCACCTCATGTTACTAACCTAAATCTTTGAAGAATATCTAAACACACTTGTAAAGTGAGACTCTTTTACTGGGATTATGAGCATTCTGCTCTTTTGAAGTCTCTATCAATTTAATAAGGTTGTAAACTTCAAATTCAATTTTTCTGACTTACTCTTAATTTGAAGATTTATTCATATTTCTCCTGAAAAGGAGGATCTATTATTATGTCAATTATGAACATGAAAACTAAAATTATATTATTTTCTTTAGAAAATACCATATATTTGGGGTAACTTCATAATAAGGTTGATGAAGAAAAATTATGGTCTAATATTTAAGGCAAAAACATTATGACCTCAACAGTTACTGATTCAAAATATGTATTTCTAGGAGTAAAATTTGGAAGTTCACTCACTCACCCATCTACAAAGATCTTTTTATTCTTAACTACTAAAGAGTTATATCTGTCACATTAAACCTAATAAAAATTTCTAAATACGCTTAGGATTTTTCCAAACCCAGATTTAGACACGTATTTAGAATTCATTATCTTATTGCTATTCTGTTGCTCTCTGTGATTCTAAAATATACACCCAAAATCAGTTTCTTTAAAAGAAGACTAGGCCCTGGCAGGTTGCTTGCTTAGTTGTTTTGAGCATCTTCTAAATATGCCAAGGTTGCTGTTTCATCGTAGGTCAGGGCACATACAAGAGTCAACCCATGCTGCATAAATAAGTGGAACAAAAAATTGGTCTTTCTCTCTCTGTCTTCCCCCCCTCACCCCCGTCTCATCAATAAATAAAAAATAAGCACACTAAAACTTTTCACCTTTTGTTTTCACTGGTTTACTGGGTTGTGCCTCTTGATGACATGGAAGTCTTAATGCTTCCTATTCAGGGAGTTGAAACTACTGGGAGGTAAACATAATGAGGAAGGCCCCGGGGCTCAGCCAACACATGGTAAATGCTTCTTGACAGACTGATGGGTCATGTATCTTAAGCACCACTGCACACTTCAAACCCACAAGTTCAATCACAAACTGTCTAATAGTACCACTGCAGTGTAAAGCTAAAAGTAGATTCATGGCAACTCTGTGACAGTTTTACTAATATTTCTGAAGGCTTCAAGTTCTATTTTATAAGCCTGATCACTTGTCAAGTTTCAGGTATTTCATTTTATCTCAGGAAATTGCATTCCCCAAACAAGTCATGTGACAGACTATATGCTATTTAAGCCAAGTGTACTTAAAAAATATATTGTGTAATAAACTAATACAGATCTCAAGTGAATATAATTCTCATTTATTAAAAATGTGCATAGCATACCCTATATCTCTAAATAATTATAAATGTAAAATCAAATCAGATTATTTATTTCTTCTTTTATCTATTAGTTATTTAGAAGTATGTCATGTAACTTCCAAATATTTGGGGTTACTGTAAGTATCATTCTGTTACTGAGTTCTAGTTTAAATTGGTTTTGGTAGGTGAATATAATTTAAGTATATGTATATATAAATAAAGAGATAATATGCTTATTGGTCCTAATGGTGTCTCAGTCAAGACTGACCATTCAACAGGCTGCCTGTGCACAGGAACTGGTGGGTGGGGGCGAGGCGGGGACATGAGGCTGTGCTGGGGGAGGACCCCTGGTGAAGGTACAAGCAGACCCGCAGCATTGCCCAGCCTGGAGGGGGGCATCAGGACCGGCCATGGTGGCTCCCCCAGCAGAGGTGTGCATGGACCCATGGCACTGCTTGGCCTGGAGGGGTATGTTAAACACAGGCAGCCTCCTTGGCAGAGGCCTGTGCAGGACTGCAGTGCTGCCCAGCCAAGAGGGCAGGGAGCGGGGAAAAGGGAGGGGGGAGGAGTGCACATCAGGATGGGGGAGGAGCCTTGGTGGAGAGCTCTCAGCATTCCTGCACTGAGGTCTGAAGGTGCTAAGAGGAAGGAAGAGCAGATGGGCAGTTAGGAGGTTTGTGCCAGGAGGGAAGACCAGATAGACAGTTAGGGGGATCAGACAAGGAGGGGAGAGCAGTTAGGGCCATCAGGCAGGCAGGAGATCAGTTAGGGGCATCAGGTAGGCAGGCAGGTGAGTGCTTAAGAGGCAGTAGTTCTGGATTGCAAGAGGGATCCCAGCTGAAACCGGTTTGGCTCAGTGGTAGAGCGTCGGTCTGCGGACTGAAAGGTCCCAGGTTACAGTCAAGGTATGTACATTGGTTGCGGGCACATCCCCGGTAGGGGGTGTGCAAGAGGCAGCTGGTCGATGTTTCTCTCTCATCGACGTTTCTAGCTCTCTATCGCTTTCTCCTCCTCTCTGTAAAAAAAAAAAAAAAAAAAAAAAAAAATCAATAAAATATATTTAAAAAAAAAAGAGGGATCCCAGATTGGAGAGGGTACAGGCCAGGATGAGGGACATCCCCACCCCCACTGTACAAATTTCATACACCAGGCCTCTAGTATATATATATAAAAGCCAAATGACCGGTCAACCAGTTACCATGATGTGCACTGACCACCAGGGGGCAGACGCTTGACACAGGAGCTGCCCTCTAATGGTCAGTGCACTACCACAGCCCATCTCCCACAGCTGGCCAACCACCTGTGGTCCCTCCCCCTGGCCAGTTGGCCCCCATCAACCCCTGGTGCTAAACCATTTGTGGACAACCTGCTTCTGTGTCAGGGTTTCATATATAGCAGAGCAGTTCCCTCACTGTGATCTATTGAAAGTCAGCCCTTGGCACAAGGGTTTGTCTGACTCCTGTCCTCTGCCTTCCCTGGGGGCTGCCTGCCTGCCATGGTGGCAGTGGGAAGGCAAGAGAAGGGGGAGGGAAGGAGGTGGGGAACCGCATGGTGGCGGGGCACCAACAGTGGCATCATTGTCTGGTGTCCATTACTTCAGCGCCCAGCCTGGTGACTACTGCCTCTTCCCCAACCCCACTGGGGCCTTCAGGCCCGTACTAGGAGTGGGAACTGGGGGTGGGTGGCAGCAGATGCAGCCCCTTTCCCAGGAATGCTGAGAGCCAGCTCCCTCCTTGGAGCCGGCAGCCAACCTCCTGCGGTCCTTCCATCGCACCCCGTGCACAAATCTGTGCACCAGGCCTCTAGTTTATGATAATGCTGTGTCATTTTTATAAAGATAATATTTTCTTTAATAATACAACTAAAGGACAGTAATCAGACTGGGAGTCATTTGCTTCTTTTTATAGTAGGAATCACAGAAAGTTTGAGAAAATGCAAAGGTTTGTACAATGGAAGACTCTCAAAGAAACTGACAGGACAAGAACCAAGTAGTAAAAACAACAGAGAATTTTTAACTTCAAACTCAGGCGCACAAACTAAAGGTTCCCCTTTAGTTCTCAAACTGTCCCTAAAAAAGATTCAGAATATGAAATTTGACATTGCAGACTTCTTTTTAATAAAAACTATTCCCTTAAGAAACTGTCCTCAAATTATATTTTTCTTGGAATACTTGGAGTTGATCTAATCATTGGTTGTCATCCTTCCATTCAAAAAATGAAGAAATGAGGAACTGTTCTGGTGATCCTGTGACAGGGCATGTCAGTAACTATTTGGAAGGTAATACATTTAGAGAAACCCTTTCAATAACTCCAGCTATATTTTTCTTTGACAGGCAATACTGTCCCTGTAATTCCTTTTGGAAATTTTGTAAAAAATTACATCATGAAGCCACTGGATGTCACTGCAGGTTTATGGAGTGTTACCCACTAGGGTTTAAACTGGGCTATAAATAAAGAAACTCTTAAAGTGCTCTAAAAGGAATGGGAAGTAAGTTGTCAGGCTCTCAGGATTTATCGGTATCACACTAATGCACTGGTGATACGTCATATGCCAATAATAAGACCTTCTATCTGAAAATTCTTGAATTAGAAGCTTAATAAAAAGATGAGGAACAAATAAGGCTAACAGGATCTAGTGGCCAAGTATAAGAATACAGGGCAACAAGCCCAATCCTAACAATCAAAGAAAAAAAAATATTGTGAGTGCAAGGAGACATTAAAAAGTTGAAGATGGTCTATTCTCCAGAAGGTGAGATTTTATGGCAATGATAAAAACAAACCTAAAAAAAATCCAAACACACACACACACACACACACACACACACTCTTAACATAAAATAATGATTGCATCACCTGCTATGTGATAAGCCTTGGAATTTTTCAGCGGAAAAAAAGACAAACAAGAAGAATTGGGGAAATTATTCATTAAACAGGCACAGCAAGTTTAATAGGAAATGCCGTATGTCCCCAAGGAAGTCAAATGTTTAGATTTACTCCTGTTTTCTTTATAACATCTCTCTCCCTAGAAATTACTAAAAGACTCAAAAACAGGACTTTGTCTTCAAGAAAAAAAAGTGATTTAAGTAAAAATAAATGACTAATTCCCCCGCAAATAGAACTCCATGGCATCAGTTTCAGCATCATTATATTAGGAATACACAAGTTTGTTTCCATATTGATTCATTCCAGTTGAAATTTGCATGCAATTTACAAACATCCCCTTCCACAAATGTCTTCAGTTAGTTATATTCTGCGCTTGGCATGACAAGATTACTGCAAATTACAGCTTCCTCAAAGAAGAATCTGCTAAAAAAAAATAAAGTCACAATTTCATAGGAAGTAATGGAAAAGACAATCATTGGTTTAGGAAGAACGAACAGCGTTACATAGCTAGTACATTATTCCACAATTCACCAGTGTCAGACATCAGTGAAAAACCTTTCACCACCTCCCTGCTGATATATAAAAGCACGGTTCCTGACACTGACAGCCACATGTAGGAAAGTCAACTATAACATGATGTATCAGGGTGATAAAATGTTGTTAGAAAAGCTTACAACAGTGTGAAAAGAAAAATTTGTTTCAAAGGCCATTTTTCCTGAGTGTCAAATTCAATCACCTATGCCAGCTAACAAGCCATCTATGAGTCTAATTTTGGTTAATTTGGGAATTGTTTAAGGCGGTAGGAGTTATTCTTTCAGTTGTTAGATAGGACAAGGTTCTCCAAGTCTGGGCAGTTCTTACTAAATGCTATTCTTGTTAAATGTTATAATATAGTCCAGTATTTTTCAGATGCAGCTGTAAACAGGATGAGCTTGATAGGAACTCAACTGGGAAAATGTAGCCAATTGCGAAGAAAAAATCAACATGTAATTAGCCCAACAGTGTACATAAGCAGAGGCTAAGCCTTCCTTTCAAGGGACAGTTTTGGATGTGAATTCCCTATCTCCTTTACTTGCTGCAAGTAAATAAAACTACCTAATGACACCCACTGTGAGAGGGTACAGGCCTGGCTGAGGGACACCCCTTTCCCCAGTGTACAAATTGCATGCACCAGACCTCTAGTCAATCAATAAAAAAATTAAACCAAAAGGGAGTCCACAATCATAAAGTTAAGGTGAGCAGAGAGCTTTCCGTAGGAGAAAGATCTAGCATCAACCAGGCAAAGCAGGAGAGTCAGCAGAATCCAGGCAACTTTTTTATATGGTGGGCTACTTTTCTCAGGTATTTTAGCAGCAACATCATGGTCTCCAAATAACTCATCTAAATATATTTGGCCATCAAACATTCCATTAATATAACAAGCCCTATTAAGTTAATAAATCCTCTTCTATGAAGTTAAGAGTACAAACATATTATTTTTGGAAAGTATCACTTAAATTTTGAGTGTTTCTAAAAATCACACATAAAATATTTTTTTGGTTACTAAATATAAAAAAGAACAAACTAATAATCCTTTGATTAGATGGAAACTCTGAGGGTAATGGGTAAACTACAAAAAAAAAAAAATCTGAATGTTTGTCTTCTATAGACACCCATTCAAGGCTGCCAAACAGCAGTGGACATAACACTAAAACTAAAAGGAGGTAAGGGACCCCACTGACATCTTTATATAACCCTCATCCTGTTGAACAGCATAAATAAAATCTTATGTCTGAACTCTAATAAGATTCTTTGTTCTTCATTTTTTAGTCACTCAAATTAAGAATCAGTGAAGTTGACTGAAATGGCAAAATATTTGAGATGTACAGTTAAAATGTTCACTAATTGACAATTCCTGAATTATTATTTCTGATAAATAAGTTTGTATATTTGTAAAGGTATCTAGTTCTTCCTTGAAAATTTGCACAAATTTAGTATCCAAACATTCCCAGCATTCCACTGGCACTGTGTTTGGGAATCATGTATGCTATAATAAAAATTATGGACTATTTTTCATGTTATCAGCTCAAGCCATAACAAATCAGAACTCTACTATATTACACATCACCCCCATGTAGTACTCCCATAAAATATACAAAATTCAATATAAAAATTGGCTTAAAACATCCTTATGTCCAATTTCTGCACTACAGTCCTCAAGTTTCTTTTGCAATTCATATACTCTTTTTGTTTTGATTGACAGAAACTCAGAGACATTTAACCACATGAATTTCACACTGCATTTCACACTGGGGTCCTGCCAACATTTTGGGACACCCACATAGAGTGATCTAACAAGTCACTTGAGTTAGCAGAGAGAATAACAACTGCTTCAAACATGTGCAGGATTCAGCAGGACAGAAATCATGGCATCCTCCAAAGATGCCATCTTGTCATCTGATGCTCGATGTCCCTGAAGCAGCCTTAAAGAAATAGAATCTCCCAAGATGCATTCTAACAGGGTCAAGGAATCATCAATGTTCTGGGAAGAGATTATTAAAATGTGATGCAAGTTGATTCTACAGTAAAAGCAATCAAAAGAAAGCAGAGCAATAAATAATATAGAAAGCTGTTTATCTAGAGTTTCCTAAAATTATGCTTTGGTCCAAAAAATATGTAATATACTATCACTAATAATAATGAAGGGAAAGAATAATGGATAAGACATTATTTACATATTTATTGCCTCTGATCCAGCCAGCTCTACAGTCCTCTAGGTAAATCACACAGAAACAAGAACTTCACAAGTTCAACACATAATACGGCAATTTATCACCTTTTCTTTTTATTTCTAAAAGGGAAATGCCATTCATGAACTGTGTGAAACACCAAATCACATCTATAGTGCAGGCTGCCCCCTGAACGCCAGACCCCCACTCCCACAGGGAATCTTTCCATTGACGTCCTACAAACCTCTAAAATCAACACGTCCAAAATTTAACTCAGTAAACAAGTGGACACAAGAACACGCTTCTAACCACTACTAAGAATGCCTCTCTTGTGAATCGCACCAGCTTCTCTTGTGAAGGAGGCAGATTCTCTGCAGTCATGTTGGAGAGCACTCTGAGCTCACTGCCACGTTTACTCCGTGACCTAGTCCTGTTAATTCTATATCCTAAGTTTCTCTACAACTGTCTCCCTTCCCTCCCCGCAGCACTGTCATTGTAGTTGGTGGTGGTGGTGTTTTTTTGTGTGTTTTTTTTCTGTAATATCTTTTTGCCTCCAAACTTACCCTTATTTAGCCTTCTACCTCAATACTACTGAGTGATCTGTCTCACACACAATCTCATCACTACCCTCTGCTATTTAAAATCTTTCAGTGGTTCTCTATTACAGCGTTTTTCAACCGCTGTTCCGCGGCACACTAGTGTGCTGCAAGATGTTGCCTGGTGCAGACAAGACAAGAATTTTATAATTTTTCACTATTTTGTTTACTTAATATTTCATAATAAAGTAATTATAAAATACTTTCTTTGTGTTTATTTGATTCCTATTCAAGAGAATTACTTTATATATAGTCAATATAGGCACAGAGTTAAATTTTTTAACATTTTCTAATGGTGGTGTGCCTCGTGATTTTTTTCATGAAACAAGTGTGCCTTTGCCCAAAAAAGGTTGAAAAACACTGCTCTATTACCTTCATTATAGAATGCAAACTCTTTAACAAGACTAGTTACACCTATTTGTGACCTGGCGCCTTCCTAACCTCATTTTTGCAGTTTCCATGCATTTTAGAAAACCTATAGGCCCTTGAAAGCATCATGCCTCCAGCCTTTTGTTTTTTCCACGTGGTTTTCCATGGAATGCAGGCCCATCTTTAGCTGTCTGGCTAACACCCACTCCCATTCCAATCACCTGTTCAGGCATCACAACAGAAATCTTCCTAGTTTATGCAGTTATATTCCTGAGAGGGACATCACACTCCTAATTGTTTGCTTCCCTATCTCCACGCGCGCCCCCCCCCCCCCCGCACCCATTTCCATCTCAATGCCATGGAATCATTCAAGTAGCTATTCTCAAATTAGATGGGTTCCACCAGGTATAATTTTCATAGTCCCCCCAGGCATTCCAGTTTAAGAATCTATCCCTTAAGAGCAGAGACTATATCTTTCATCCCTAGCTGAAACCTTTCAAAGTGCTTGAATCATTACAGGCTCTAAAGGAGGGTGAAATGAATCACCGAGCAAAGAAATAAGAAAAAGAGAGAGTGCCTACAAGGAAAAATACCAGAGGATGAGCACAATAAAAGTGATACATGCTGACTAAATAAGGAACGATTAACAGAAAAGAAAGAATACTAAGAAATGGCAAGTACTTCGAAAATTGTACAATAATGCAGTCAAATTAAATAAAAATGTTTAATCAGTTTACCCTAATAATTAAACTCCCAAAATTATGTGCAGGCAGGGGTGCACCACTGGGAAATTATTCTCCATGTATACAAATGAACAAACCAAACCAAACAGACATAAATGGATGCTAGGAGATCTTGTGGAGTTATAAGGCATCCTAAGAATCCTCAACTAAGCACCAGAGCATGGTGTAGAGCTCTACAAGAAGCCTGCTGGCGAAAGAGTCTTTCCCGTTAGCCCACCTGAACGCCGAAGACTTAACTCCTAAATCTCTTGGCTGAGCCCAGTGATTGCATGGAGAGGCAGAAAGAGGGGACTCAGCCATCGGAAACTCTACTTCCTAATCCTGTCCCCACAGTAGAGCCCGGAGAAAAGCCCTCTCTTCTATTCAGCCCACAGCTGCCCTCACTGTGAGTCACTTTCCAATTCCCCATGGCAGGGCACTCTGGGAAAGCAACTGCTTTGGCTGCCATCTGATAGGCACAGGTGGCACCACCAGCTGCAAGTAATTTAGCTCTGACTGGCATTGCTACATCTCTTGGACTTTACATCCTCTCTGACAACAGAGAGGAGTGTGAGGGAACAGGAGCCAAGAGGAAAAGACAGTATGAGAGGGTCAGAGGGGATGTGTGAGGGAGGGAATGACATTCTCAGGAAACCCGTTAACTGAGGCTGTCACTTGTGTTCATTCTCCTGCAAAAATGGCTAGATGAATTGTGGATACAGACAATCAGGTCAGACATCAGGCCAGTAGTATCCACATGTCAGCAGACAAAACCAACAGGATGCTTCACACGTTCCCTACCAGGCCAGAAACTGACATCACTCCTTGCCTGGCGGATGGCAATATTCTGGGTTGAAGTTCCAGGTGCAAATGATTCTTCCACAAATGAGCCCACACTAGCTTCTCTCTTTCCTCCACACAGGTCTGGTGTCCAGCCCCTTTCTTTCTGAGCTCCCAAATACTGGGTCACCCTAGTAAAGTGTAATCCCAGCTTCATGCTGGAGAATTAAAGGCCGAGGGAAAGGATAGGAGTTGGGTATTTGGCAAGCTATGAATTTATTATTTTTTTTCTTGGTGCCCTCTTTTGATTCCTAATGAAGATGAGGACCACCAAAGAAACACCAAGTCAGAGGATCAGGAACACAGGGCAGCCAGCCACCAAGGACCACTTCATTATAAGAGTGCTAGTGTTCTCTTCCTAAAAGAGCAAAAATCTCTGACCTCTAAAAAAGAGAGGCAAGGGCTCAAGGGCTAACTGTTTCTCAATGTATTTTGAAGCTATAAACTGAACAAGGATTAGCTGGATTCAAGGCTCCCCACACACTTTCTCTTTACACCTCTCTTCTTATTACCTCCTTTTCTCTCTTCCTAGGAGCTTTTCACTGTTTCTTAAAAGTAGGAACCGAACTATGAGATTCTAAGACATGCTTTATTCCCACACTAAATACTCCCCAATGTTCAAGCCATGGCTTTGCTTACTTTTCACACAAAAGCGGAACAGGCAATCATGCGACATGAGAGAAATCCCATCATACCAGGGCCACCAAATAAGGCTGCTGTCAAGCTACACTCCTGGTGAACACGACTCCAAAGCTCATTTCTGCAATGAGACTTCCCCTGGAGAACAACACCGGGGGACCTGCATTTCCACCATTTGTCCACCATCCAGAACTGAAATATCATTGCTGACATGTACACATATGGGACAGTTTGACATAGAAATTGGGACTCAAAAGAACTGTTGGCCCAGAAAGAAACTCACTACAGACTCACTCATTTGCCTCCCAGCATAACCATTATTGCTTGTCTCATTTTCAGTTCTTATAAGTGTATTTCTTGTATCACACGATCTCACACATCTAGGGGAAATAATGAACATAAAGTGATGAACAAAAACAGACCTAGAGACAGGGAAGCATCAATAAGACTGTCAAACCTCAGAGGGAAGGTAGGGGAGGGAGAGGGAAAAGGGGAGAGATCAACCAAAGGACTTGTATGCATGCATATAAGCCTAACCAGTGGTCACGGACAACAGGGGGATGGAGGCATACGTGGGGATGGGGTTTGGAATGGGAATGGGGGGATGAGGACAAATATGTGACACCTTAATCAATAAAGAAATTAAAAAAAAAACACAAAAAAAACAGGCTGGCAGCAGGGAGTGTGCTTGTTGTGCTCATCAACTGCTTTTCCACCAAATCTGGAAAGCAGTTCCCAGAGGGGTTCCCACAGCTCCTAACTAACCCATTCATCAAACATAGAGTGCTACAATTTGACCCAATAAAGCAATTATCAAATGTACCCTTCTAATACTAAAAGGGGGGAAAAAAGTGCCAACTAAATACAGCTGGAGATCCAAGCAGTGAGTTTCACTCTGAGGCCAATCCAGTGGATTTCATGCCACGTTTGCCCTCCTTCCTGGTACCCTATTCTACACTCCAGTCACCATGCTATCCTCAAACAGAGTTCATCATGGTTAAGTGATGGCATTGTTTTTGCAACCTTTACAGGGTAAGATACAGTCTGCTCAGTTTAGGACAGGGGGAACACAAAAATGAGCTGAGGCCCCGAGGGGAAAAAAAAATGCTAAATGTTTTTGTATTCAAGTTAAGAAGAATAAAAATAACCATGTTTCACTGCCTTGAATACTTTAATAGTAGTAGATTTTAGAAATCATTTTACTCACTACTATCTTGAAAACAAAATATATCTAAACAAGTTTTCTTTTCATAAAATGTATCTTCAAAATACATAGATTCCTTCCATTCAAGTCAAAGAAAGAAATTGTTTTTCCCTTTTCGCTCACCCATTTTTGCTGGCATACCAACATTCCAGTCCCCAAAATTTACTGAAATGCTTGTTTGATGGAGACATTTTTCTTCAGGAAATGACATAGTGACATAGGTAAAAGGTGATTTGGATAGACTGCTGTGCCACAAATTGTCAGGATCTGATTTAGAGACCTTGCTTTTATCAAGAAAGACAGTTGGATGTCTGCTTTAAAGAAGTACTGGGAATATTTTCATCAAAAGTTTGAATTGAAAAACAGTAGGAGGTAAATATCTGAGATGTTGCCCAGAAAGACTGCTATATCTGTGCAATTACCATTAACAGGGGACAGCAGTAGTTCAATGAAGTAATTCAATCTGGTGGCCTACATTTTATCAGACAGCAATTTTGAGTTCCGACATAAAAGGCTACCACAAAAAGGACTGGGCTCTTTTGTATGCATTTTTCTCTCCTCTAATTCTATATATATAAATATATAAAGGATGTATTTGCTTCACAAGACCCAATCCTGTATCTATGAACATTTAACAAAGAACCATGAGATATTTTCTCATGGAAATATGCATTTAGAAATTCTCCAGAGTGATTTTATGTATTTAGTTTTCTGAGCTAGAGAGAGATTAGGGTACAATACAAGAAGATAGGAGAAAATGGAGACAGATCCCAAGGCATTACAAACAGCATTAAAAAAGCTCTACTGAAGTATGATTGATACAAACTTCATATACTTAAAGTGCACAATTTGATAAAGTTTGACATATGAATATATCTCTAGAACTTATGGCAATTAAGATAAAGAACATGAAAAAAAAGGTATTATAAATACAGCAATGAGAAAAACCTAGAAGCACTGCTATTTTATTGTCAATGACTTGGATGGAGATCAAGTATTCATGCATACAGGACTGGGTAATTTTCACTAGCATGGAGGTAAGAGGGACAATGATGTCTTAGATGACAGAATCTAAATAGCTTAGAATAATGGGCTAAATGCACTAAGTGTACCATGATGAACTTTAACAGAGGTTAAATACATACATATATGAGAACAAAGATTTAACAATATCAAATAGTAAAAAGTCCTAAGAGTTAGTTAAGTCTCACTGTCATCAGGAGATGAAAACAGTGAGTCAAAGGTATGAGGAAAATTGGTGTGATCTTCATCTATGCCAACTGTAGGACAGTACCAGCATGAGAGAGGTGAGAACAATACTCAGCTTCCTGTGTTGTTTCAGATTGGTAGCCAGACAATGTGATTTAAAAAAACACACAGCTAAGTATTTTTTTTAAATTGTTGATACTATTACATTTGTCCCCATGTTCCCCACCTTTTCCCACCTCTAGCCAGCCCCACACTACCTTCCCTCTGGCTATCACATTACTGAGGTCTGTGTCTATGTGTTAAGCCTATATGTTCTTTGGCTAATTCCTACTCCCTTCCCTCCGACAGTTGTCAGTCTGTCCCATGAACCCATGCCTCAATAATTCTCACTGATATAACTGACATATAACATTAAGTTTAAGATATACATTGGTTTGATACATTTATATATATGTGTGTGTGTATGTATATATATTATATGTGTGTATGTGTGATTATACACACACACACACACACACACACACACACACACACACAATAGGAGTACCAGTTTATAATGCGAATTATTTTCAATAGAATGAATTACACATGTTGGTATATATGCGATTTGATATGTATGGTAGTTTGTTGTACTGACAAACTTAAAAACTTCATATGTCAAATTTTCTGAAGGTGTTAACATCATAGATATTTTTATGCTTAAATATGCCGAATTTAGGGCCAAAAAAGAGCATTTGTGGGAAGTTTTAATCCATTACTTTATTTTGAAGAAAAGTGTTTGGAATACTTTGGAAGCTTATGGTGAACATGCTCCATCTCAAAATACTTGTGAACGCTGGTTTAAATGCTTTAAAAGTGAAGATTTTGATGTGATAGATAAAGAACGTCCAGGTCCACCTAAAAAGTTTGAAGACCAATTACAAGCGTTATTGGATGAAGATGCATGTCAAACTCAAAAACAACTTGCAAAAGATTAAACGTTGCTCAGCAGACAATTTCCAATCATTTACAAGCAATGGGAAAGATTTTAAAGGATTACAAGCAATGGGAAAGATTTTAAAGGAAGAAAAATGAGTGCCACATAAACTGAACGAAAGACAAATGGAAAACCGAAAAGTCATCAGTAAAATATTGCTTCAACAGCACGAAATAAAGTCTTTTTTTGCAATGAATTGTGGTTGGCAATAAAAAGTGGATTTATTTTGAGAATTCCAAGTACACAACATCATGGGTTGATCCAGATCAACCATCAATATCGACTGCAAGACCAAATCTTTTGGAAAGAAGACAATGTTCTGCATTTTGTGGGATCAGGAAGGTTGGTGTATTATGAGCTTCTAAAACCAGGTGAAACCATTAATACTGACGGCTACTGACAACAAGTAATCAATTTGAACCATGCTTTGATCATGAAATGACCAGAATGGTTCAGAAGACACGGCAAAGTAATTTTGCTTCATGATGACGCACCAACACACACTTCAAAACCAGTTAAAGACACGTTAAAAGATCTTGCCTGGGAAGTATTAACCCACCCACTGTATTGACCAGACCTTGCTCCTTCAGATTACCACTTGATCAATGGCACACACATTTTCTGAGCAGCACTTCAAAACGTATAAAGAAGTGGACAATTGGGTCTATGCATAGGGTCATTAGTATATTTATATGTATACTAGAAACCCAGTGCATGGAATTTGTGCACGGGGGTGGAGGGCTCTCAGACCAGCCTGCACCTTCTCCAATCCAGGACCCCTCAAGGGATGTCCAACTGCAGCTTTAGACCCAATCCCTGGGATCCAGCCTAATGTGGCAGTCATATATCCCTCTCACAATCCTGGACTACTGGCTCCTAACTGCTCACCTCACTACCCTTCTCTGCTGGCCTGGTCACTCCTCACTGCCCGCCCCCCCTGCCAGCCTGCTCACCCCTAGCAGCCTGCTGTGCAGTCATTTCGTCATCCCTCACTCGCCGCCCTTCCTGCTTTGTTACTCCATGCAGTCTGCTGTTTGGTTCTTATTGTAATGGCATCCTGGACAATATGCATATTCCTCTATTATTAGTATAGATTATTAGTATAGAAGATGGAATTATTCAGCAATGATGAGAATGAAATCCTGCCATTTGTGACATGGATGGACCATAAAAGCATTATGCTAATGAAGATAAATCTAACTGAGAAAGACAAATACTGTATGATATCACAAGGTGATTTTTGACATCCATCCCTTCTTTCCCAGAGGTTCCGTAACTCTAATCCTATGTAAAGTTAAAATAATAGGTCTATTTTAATTAACAAGTTGAAAGCTGGCAATTTAGTAACATAGAGATGAAAACAACTTGTAACTATATTATGCCTTTCTACAAAATGTAGATTAAGACTTCCATTTTGGTCACATGCTTAGCTGTTTAATATTTAATTAAAAGACTATGTTGGATTCCCTAGTTTCTTTTGATTCTCAGAATGTTCTAGTATTAATGCTCCTTTTGTTCAGGAAAATCAGGTTTTCATATTACAGAACAAGTTCCTTTAGAAAGGCATTAAATAAATTCTAAAGGAACCAAATTTCTTGTGTCCTTTGAGTTTGGGGTTTATATGTTAACCTCCAAAGATTTTTTCTGAACAGGAGACAGCCCTATCTTCCCTGGGCAAAGTCAGGGCTATTTCACACAAAGATAGAAAAAAAATGAGTTATTGATAGGATCCTTTTACAAAACATAAAATGTGAATGTTCTCTTTAGGGACTAAAATGGAAAAGGGGGGCTCTTGGGAGTAATTAGAGAAATATAGCACACACCCTAAGCCTGGATGAGTTTTTGGTGGATCTCCGTAATCCTACCCCCATGATTCAGTGTCTCCCCAGTTTCCTTCTGGGACAGCCCTGCTGCCCCTCTAGTCATCTGTAGGTCTGGACAAGATTTTATGAGATGTGATGAACATATGAAATATTAGGAGTACACTAGAACCTATAGTTGTTATGCCTCTCTGCCTTTTAAATGGCTCTTTACAATCAGAGGCCATTATATACAGCAGCATATTCATACAGGAAACACTGCAATTATCTGGCTTCACCACACCTCTGCAAATCTGCTAGTACTTTACCGTTCATAAGCCCTAAAAGACAGTCATCACCTTTGGCCGTGCTTCTACTGGAGAATAGCCACAATCTGAATTTATTACCAGCAAATTGTCAATAGAGACCGATAGTTCTTGTTACTTTTTTCCTTCATTTTATTTTGTTTTCACCCTGAAACCAGATACCAAAGATTTCACAGCAGAGATTAAGTGTAGTATAAGGCAGGTTTCTTTAACATGACTACTAGTGAAGCTAATTACTACCAAAAAAAATTTGGAGATCATTCATTAGCCTAGTAAGCAAATTAAGGTTTGTTAACAGTGATTTATAATGCCAATCCCAGAGGAGCTGTGCTGGTCTTTTCAAGTATATGTGTACTGGACCTGACAGTTTATTAACTGTGCTGTATCTTCTCACCATGGTGCTTTTGTTAAAACGGCACTGCATTTTAAATGGATAAACATTTTTACAAGAGCAAAATACATTTTAAATGTTTGGCTTCTGAAGTCAAGTACTGGGAGATAAGTGAAGTGTCTCAAACTATCTAAACCTCCAATAACTCTTGTTTACTGCTACAGCTGACTATAGGAAAATGTGACACTTGGAGTTAAAATAGCACTTTTCCTTTTTAACAAGCCCCAGTTGTGTTTTTTAACCTCTTTCCAAATGATACTCCTGGTGTTTCACCAAGCTCTAAGTTTCTTATGCAATGGATTGGGAGGCATCTAATTTACAATTTCAGGAAAAACATTTTTTTTAAAGTAGTTAAGAAAAGGACTAGGGCTTTTGATTTGAAAGATTGATAGTCCATAAAACTCCAGGCCAGATACATCTATCGAAGGTTGTATGGGTAGTTAGCAAACACCCCGGGGTCTGACACTGCCCACAGCTCATTTTATACAGCTCATGCCAACTAATCCAACATCTCTGCAATTTGGAAATTTCCAACCTTCCTCAAAGCCAGTGTCAGAGAAAAAAGAAAGAAAATAAAAATGAAAATAAAGTCACTTTCTGATTTCCACGACATGACCTCTCTGTTCCCAACAGGGATTCCAATGCGCTTTGCTAAAGGTTTTAATGCATCATCATTTATGACCATGATAAGCCTACAGCCTCAATATTGCCAGGTGTTAAAATTAACTGAATAATAAAAATATAACATATTATTAATTATTATTAATTTCAAAGAAAATCTGAATTGGCCACTCAATTGAAATCTGGACTCCTTTCAGTGCTGACAATGACGAGCAATGTTTGTTAAGCAGTAAGGGGGATATGGTCTTGCATTTCTCTACAAAGAACAGCTACGAAAGACAGCACTGCCACTGAAAGCATGGTCCCAAGGGACAGACATTTTTAGGTGAAAAGTGGGGAAAATCATGAATCTTGGAATATTTGAACCAAAGGTGCTTTAGCAATTACCTGATCCAGGCTTTGGAAAATCAGTTTTTCTCCAAACTGATTCATCTTCTCCAAATCTGAGAAGCCAGGAAAGGGAGTTGAAAGGGAGACAGAGCCGCAGGCTATTTCTCCACATCCATTAGAAGCACCTGAGTGTTTATCTTATCTCCTTAATTAGAGTTTAAAACAGCCAATAACAAGGATTTCTGTAAGTACGTAGCAAATACTTAAAAATACATAGTCTAGCCTGACCAATATGGCTCAGTGGTTGAGTGTCAACTTAGTCAGGGCACATGCACAGGCTGCAGTCTGGATCCCGAGTGGGGGGAGTGCAGGAGACAGCTGATCAATGATTCTCTCTCATCAGTGATACTTCTATCTCTCCCTTCCTTTCTGAAATCAATAAAAACATATTAAAAAAAAATAAAAATACTTAGCCTAATCCCTCACATAAATGTTGAGAAAATGAAAGCAGGGTTAAGAAAACGGTGGCACATGGACACACCAGTTGATCCTTTCCCATCTGATTATTCTATTAATCAAATTTATCAGTTCCTTTGTACTGACAAGAAAGGTGAAGCTAAAAATAGTCTGAGGACAGAAGACAATTTCCACAGGATGAGCTAAAAGAGTCATCCCATTGCAGAGAGTTTACAAATGATTAAATGTCTGCTCACCAGAAATTAACCTGTTATGCTCACTTAATCAGGGTGTGTTGTTCATGGTTCACTGATTCCATTCCCCAAATGAGAGACTAACAATCAATTAAAAATTGAAAAAAGATAAGAATTAGAAGTATAAAATACGACTATATTTTTAGTCTAAGGCCTTGAAGTTTGAGAGTTTATCTGTGACTAGGTGATAGAGTATGTCACAATGCAGAAACTTGGTTAAGGTATAAATCAACCCTCCACTTTAATATTAATTCTGTGGTCCCTAATATAAAACAAATACCTACTCAAGTGTATATTGCTTGTGTTACTTTAGAGGGGGCGGCAAATATAGTTTAGTTCACCATTAGGAAGAGCAATTGATTTCATTTGCCCAGCTGTTTGTGTAGAGTAGACAGATAAATTCAAAAGCAGTAGTAATTGCACTAGATTTTAAGTTGAGTGATGGGTTCCAATATTATTATTCTATATAATCCTATATAATAAAAGTCTAATAGGCAAATTGATCTAACAGGAAATGACTGGTTGCTATGATATGCACTGACCACCAGGGGTCAGACTCTCAACACAGAAGCTGCCCCCTGGTGGTCAGGGCACTCCCACAGGGGGGAGTGCCCACCACTCAGCCAGAAGCTGGGTTCATGGCCTGTGAGCACAGCAGTGGTGGAGGCAGCCTCTCTTGCCTCTGTGGCAGTGCTAAGGATGTCTGACTGCTGGCATAGGCCCATGCTGTGAGCAGGCCTAAGCCTTCAGTCTTACATCATCTGAGGGCTCCTGAACTGCAAGAGAGCACAGGCTGGGCTGAGGGAACTCCCAAGTGCACCAATTTTGTGCACTGGGCCTCTAGTTTCATTATAATCAATACAACATATTCATAATAATTCTTTTTGTATATTAAATATAATAAAATATTTTTGTGACGTTGTACTCATTTTGCAGACAGAGTATCTCTAAAGCCAGCTTCAACGTATAATGGTGACTCATTGGGTAATCGTTAGAAGTCACTCAAGAAAATTACATGTCTAATCACATATCAAAGATATTCTGTGATAGGCATGGGTTAAGTTTTAAAGATTTACTGAAGTCCTTACAAGGTATCAGCTCTCTGTATATGCTTTAATATAAATTTAAATTTTGGCAGAAATGTTTGTTTCTTCCAGTTATTCTTGCTACCTCTTTAAAATATCCTTAAAGGTATACACTAACAAGCATCTATCTACCTTCCAAATTCATTATCTCCCAAAACCAAATTTTTTTCTTCTTGGGATTCCTACTCCAAGGAAAAGAAGCACAGTATTCATTAACCCTTAGTTTGACATCATCTTTATTTATTATAGGTCACTAAGTCAAGTTCGGGTATACCTATAAATCATCTCCTTCCTCCTCACCCCACTTTGTCCTTGGCTTTATTCCACCTTCCCTGTAATTAACCAAACTAAGTGTGGGCTTCCCCCCCTCCCCAAGAAAAACTGGATACACCATTTCTACTCTATGATGCTATTTCTCTGTGCTCTTGCTTCTGTTGATCCTTATACCTCAAATTATATTGAAAATCTAAACTTCTAGCAACTTCTACACAATTCAAGTCTACAATTAACTGACTGTAACAGATACTCCCAAATACTCTACTTACAGTTCTCATAGGATGGATCAGTTTCTCTTGTATCAAATTCAACTATATACCCTGTACTTAAGGGTCAAGCTTACATCTTATTTATCTTAAGAACTAAGAGGAGATGTTTACTACATTCTTGAGAATTAAAATGAATTGAACTCTCCATCGGGTAAGCTGTTACCAATGAGTTGAAATGTCCCAATAAAAACTGAAGAGCCCTGATGGTATTCCAAATGAAATTTGGATTTTAAAAAACATTTTCATTATAAAGAAAATTTGTCGGTAAATAAATGACCAATGATTCATTTAGAATTAATTAAACATTCATTTAGAGTTAATTCCTAATAAATAAAATGTTAGAATCTTATTTGAAGATGTTTCTCAGTGTTAATTTACCTTAAATACAAATTCTCAGCAAGTTATGAGTGAATCCTCTCTCAGTGTCACTAGCAGTATTGGCAGTTGGGAAGAAAGACTTTCTTCTACTTAGAATGGGTTTGCACTCAAGGCCAGGATGATGTATCTGAACTTTTAAACTTAAAACCCATATAACTATTATAAATAACTAGCAGCCCTGCATAAAAATCCGTGTGCCAGTAGCTCGCCATTAGCTCATTGCTGCCCTCTAGTAGCTCTCCACCTGCTGCCCTGTAGTAGTAGCTCATTGCAGCCCTCCTGTAGTTCCCCTGTTGACCCCTTTCACACCCCCATTCCCCCCCATAGCTTGCTGCCCTGCCCCCTCCTGTAGCTCTCCACTGCCCACTGGTAGCTCACTGCCCCACCCTCCTGCTAATCTGTGATATGGTCGTCTTCATGCTTCACCAGAGTAACTACCATTTGCATATTACATCTTTATTACATAGGATGTTGGGTTCTCTGAAGTCCCAAATCCTCTTATTTAAATACAATGCCTCAAAAACATTTAAAAACATCACAAAGGAAAGGATCTGGTTTTAGGAAACACTAAATTACTGGAGAGATGGGCCATGGATAACCCATTACTTAGAACAGAACCTGACAGGTGCTTATTACTTGTTTAAAGACAAAAAATGTCTGTTCAAAGAAAAGCCCTACTATCAAACAAACAATTGTGCTAAAAAGAAAACAAAACAAAACAAAGAAACTTAATCTTTTTAAAGAAACTGGTTTTACTCTCATATAACAAAACCCATTCTGGCCGAAACCGGTTTGGCTCAGTGGTAGAGCGTTGGTCTGCGGACTGAAAGGTCCCGGGTTTGATTCTGGTCAAGGGCATGTACCTTGGTTGCGGGCACATTCCCGGTAGGGGGTGTGCAAGAGGCAGCTGGTCGATGGTTCTCTCTCATCGACGTTTCTAGCTCTCTATCTCTCTCCCTTCCTTTCTGTAAAAAAATCAATAAAATATATAAAAAAAATAAAAATAAAATAAAATATATTTAAAAACAAAAACAAAATTCTGATTTTTTTTTTTAAATCCTCACCTGAAGATATTTTTCCATTTATTTTAGAGAGAGTGAGAGAGAGAGGGAAAGACATAGAGAAACATATGTGAGAGAAACATATCAATTGGTTCCCTCCTGCATGCACTCTGACCAGGACCCAAGCCAGGAAGGAGCCTGCAACCGAGGTACATGCCCTTGACCAGAATTGAACCCAGGACCCTTCAGTCTTTAGGCCTATGCACTGAGCCAAACCGGCTAGGGCCCACTCTGATTTTTAAAAAGCATCTATTGTTATACGAAATACCACAAATCAGTTTTGAGAGTTATATGAATTACAGCAAAGAAAAATGGGAAGTATTTTAAGGGTCTATTATAAAAAACTTAGATCAGAGCCTCTGATGATCCTATAACTCTGGATGGAAAGCCATAGGTCAGTATTTGGCCCTACTACCAGTTAGCAATGCTATCAATACAACTTCTTAAGTTACTCAACTGTACTTAAAAACAGTAATTATAGCCAAAACCGGTTTGGCTCAGTGGTAGAGCCTCGGTCTGTGGACTGAAACGTCCCAGGTTCGATTCCGGCCAAGGGCATGTACCTTGGTTGTGGGCACATCCCCGGCAGGGGGTGTGCAAGAGGCAGCTAGCTGGTCGATGTTTCTCTCTCATTGACGTTTCTACCTCTCCATCTCTCTCCCCTCCTCTCTGTAAAATATATCAATAAAATATATTTTAAAAACAAACAAACAGTAATTATACAAATCCCATTTACTAGTAGTAATATGTGTGCCACTACACAAATTCCCTTTACTATATAATTAGAGGTCTGATGCATAAATTTGTGCATGGATGTGGTCTGGCTAGCCTGCCTCGATCGATTAGGGCCAATCGGGCTGGGATGTTTGGGGAGAGGGGCCACTGGCAGCTGGCTGGCTGGCCCCATCCCCTGATCGAACTCCTGGTAAATGGGACAATTTGCATATTAGCCTTTTATTATATAGGGTAGGATGTGGCAGGTTTATTCACTAGGGTGAAGTTGATTGGTTTCCTTGATAATTTTAAAGTATGTATATAACTATATGGGACTCAATTAAGGATGAAAATTATTGGTTGAGAACCATTAAGAAAACTATTTGGATCACTGGAGTTTATAAAAGCAGGATCCAAGCGATTTGAGAGTATGGGCCTAAGACACTTAGATTTAAACCTAGAAGAAGGCTGAAAATTGCCCAGAGAATCAGGCAGGGTACATTAATCAAATAAAGGAAGGGTTCTCCTTTACACCAGGGTTCAAGTTTATCCTGACAATTCACTTACCCATACACCAAAAGGAGATCCCAACTGGCATAGGGAGTCAACTGCTCGCAGACCCTGAGTCCAGAACTTTCCTGGGATGGCACAGCAGACCCCTGGCAACCAGGAGATGTGCTTTCTGGTCTTTTCACTCTACTGCCTTCAGTTACTTCATTCATGCATAATAGAGCATCCCCTCTCTTTTTGGTGTCCAACAGCAGCGAACATGTGACACAACCTCATAGAACTTGAATATGGTCTTTCTTAACCTCACAGCCCAATCCTAAGATCTATTAGTCATCTTTAAATGCCACAGATTTGAGGAAGAAAATAAACAAATAACTTTAATAGACAAACTGATATTCTAAGGTGTTCATTATATGAGACAGCCTATAGAAAAGTTCATTCCAATGTCATCATGATCATAGAGAATCCCAGAGGAATTCCGTATTTGTTTTAAATTTACACACAGATAAAATAGGTATACAGTTGACTGAACAGAAAACAGTAGGCTCCTATGAAAGGACAAGAAGATAACAAGAATAAAAATTCCCACCCAACAGTGACAAATTACAAACCTTACTTTTGTATCATTAATTTCTGGTGGTAAATTCTCTATTACTACATTGCAAACCACTTAATGAGACCAAGTGTTGTTTTTTTTTTTTCCCATTTCATACTACTGTGGGAATAAGAGACAACATAATATTATTTTGTGTTACTCAGTGCAGTTCTATTTACATTAAATATCTTAAGTCATTTAATATTCACAACTCTATTAGGTAAGTACAGATGATGATATAGTCTCAGATCTTAAATACTCTGCCAAAGGTGATACCACTAGTTTTCAGATCATTCTGTCTCAAAGTTGATTATAAACTATGCAATAAAAATTTCAAATAGATGTACAAGAAGAAAATAGAGCCATAAACATTTAAATGGGGGAAAAAGTGTTCACTCACTGCATTAAGATTTTTGAAAACAGAAAAAGCCTACACACTCCAACAAGTTTTGGTATTCTTGCCAAAAAGAAAAGCAAATAGATTCCAACTATACTTCCATTTATATTTAGAATATGAGCGGTGTCTGAGTATGTAATGAATATGTGTCTCTGTGTGTGTCTGTGTGTATAACACCCACATTATTCAAAAGCTCCCAAAAATGTGAAAAGTTTGTTCCAATACTTCTCTATTTTGTCTACTTTAAGAATTCTTTGCAATATGCTTATGTAAATACCGCTTTCAGCTGCTGTTCTCATTTCTCAAATCTTCAGATTATAAATGGATTGGAAAAGTGACAGACCTAAGACAACATCTTTGGAACACAAAACCAAGGAGATAAAAACAAATACAGCTAAGTCAAAACCAAAGGATTCTTCTTTAAACCCTTTAACTTATCATTACTGATAAATGAAAAGAACTGAAAGTGAAATACACTGGCAGTCAATTAGGGGGTGTGTGTACACATACACCTGCACATGCATATAAGAAGGTGGGTGTCTATTTTATTAGCACACACAATAATCAGCATTTTAATTCAGTTCACCAAAAGCCCTACAGGAACATAAAAATCTAAACAAAAGAAGATTCTGAAGTTAGAGTAATATTGGGTTAGGGGAGAATATTTAAGAAAACAGTTCCCAGGTTGTAAAACCCAATTGGTGAATCCTGGAATTTTCTTATACCAGAATTTACATTATGGTTCAATTGCATTAATAGATCATTGACTCTGCAGTTGATTTGCTCCCGTCACAGTTCAAAAATATGCTGAAGAGGATTAAGGTCAGAGTAAAAATATCTCTATTTTACTTACCAGATGCTGACATAAGTAAAGACTATTATGATATAAAGATCATTAGGCTCAGTGCAAAGAATATGTTGGTACTAAACTACTATAAGTTGTGAATATACTATTTCCACTTAGAAATGTGAAACGCAGCAATGTTGAAGTTAGTACCTGAAATTAAATAGTACATGTGATTGTGTTGGAATCAAAACTGAAACAGAAGACACTTTTTGATGAAGACTTGGCAATGATATCAATGGATTTTGCACTTTGATAATATAATAACCACACTATTGGAAACTTATTCTAAGTAGAGCATTTTTGCCAAAATAGAGAGCTGAACATACAATTGGTATGTATCTTCTCCATCTAAGTTAATATTACTACAAAAAAATTTTATAAAAATAATACTAAGAAAAAATTTACCAAAGTAAGGAAAAACTTTTATAGTCATCCAACATTGTGTAAGTGCAAAAACTATTTTATATTCATAAGTGCAGACCCTTTACTCATATTGTTAGCTAATAAAAATAAACATTTCTAGAATCAGAGAGAAAAAAAATGACAAAAAGTATAAAAATTCTTTATGTTTCTAGAGATGCCTTTCTTTTTTCAGGGTGATCATACTGACAAAAGTTTAATATAGAAATTCAGACTAGAAGTTATCAAGGGCTAGGTTAGTGGCTTTGGCCTTGATCTGCTGAAGAAAGCATAGAGGGAGAATTTAGCTTTTGGAAAGAGAACAGATATTGGCAGTCTCCAGATTTTACTTGGAGCATCTCAACCCACATCCAGCCTGGTGTGAAGAGATGGCAGATGGTGTTACTTCTGTTATTTCCACTATTGAAGCATCCTGTTCCCCTTTGCAAGCATGAATATTCAGTCACAATAAGGAACAAGGGCAAGTGTGTGGACTGTAGTAAGCAGGTACCCGAAAATCTTTATTCTTTTTCTGCTACCATAGAGTAATACCAAAAAACCCCAACATTTAGAAAATATTACTTCTGCTAAGCTTGAAAAAGAATTATTTTCAGTGATATAATGTTGGATTTCACATACTTTACATGAATATATGGAGAAAAATGCCTGGGCAAAGAAAACCAGAGTAACTAGCATTTTACAGGGAAGAAATGTAAAGGCAACTAAACAGAATCAATAATGATTTTCCACTTTATTTTATTTTCATGATTCTGTTATTTTCTCAGGAAATGCTGAGTTGGCATTAGAATATCAGTGTTCATCATTCAGATCACAAATCAGATTCCTTTAAACACCACAACCAACCTCCACACTGGCAGGCTGTCTAGTTGTGAAAATAATACTCATTTGTAATTCTTTTCTACTTATATTTAATAAAGGATTGCTGAATCCAAAAAGGGTAATTTTGCTATAAATAAATGAAATGCAGTGCCCAGTTATGAGAAATATTGTGACAATACCTGAATTATGTCACCATCCCCACCCTCCGAAAAGATGGGAGTAAAATCTAGAAATAAAATAATACAGCTACATTTGCTAAAAATGAGAAGTGTAATGATTGCTGAAAGGAAATTTAAAGGTCACCTACTTAGACTGTGAGGTAATACATCCATTAAAACACCATCTCTCATAAAAAAATTTTTTTTAAAAGGCAATTCACTGTATGTATGGTTAAGTTCTTCAAGAGATTTTGAAATTGAAAACTTCAGTACATAATATAAATCCCATTCTCCATAGGATACCTCTCACTATAAAACAATCATGTGGGAGAGGTGGCATGAACCAGTCAGCTTTCCTTGCTCCACTTCTGCTGCCAGGTAAGGGGCCAACGTGCCACCCGCTGGGAACCAGACAGACAACTCAGACTGACCAATGGTCCCCTAGGGCCCAGCAAGTTACTTATTTTAAAAATAAAACAATCCTTAGTAAAAGGATGCATATCCATCTGCACTTTAGGACTGAGAGGGTATTTCTTAGGATCCCCCCCCCCCCCCATCCTAATGAGCATACATTACGGAAGTAAATCAATGCCGAGGGAAGGCACACATGTGAAAGTTGAGATAAACTTACGAAGTAGCCTGTTCCCAAACTGGAAGGAGCTGAACTCTGCAATAAAGCATAAAGACAAAGTGGAAAATCAGCAATGGTTTTTAACACGTTCCAATCCACACAGCTCATTACCAGCCCTTTGCAGGGCTTTTCATCACCGCATCACACCACCAGCGAACGCGGCCCCTTGTCATCTGCTCCCGATACAAACACCGTGTTGCTTAATTTCCCCCTTTACATCTCTCAACAACTCAGAGATGCTAACGTGCTATTTACTGAATTCCAAGCTTCTGCGGTGGACGTAATTGCCAATTTATTTGACAGGCAGCTGGGTAATGAATTAATGATGGCATTTCGCCCTGCGCTGAGACTAAACAGACACACGTCGGCCTGCCTCCCTGACTTGATGACATTCAATGCCCTGGTCTCAAGCTACTCAGTTTTGTGGCCGCAAAGGGGCAGGCGAGAGGAAAAAGCCCAGACTGACTTGAAAATAAAAAGCCCAGTGGGTCTGGATGACTTTTCCAGTGCGTGACCTACTTGCCAGTTTATTCCCTGAAGGCACCAGTTAGTACACACAGAGAGCTTTTCAAAAAGGAGACATTTTGTAAACATAATTAGTAGACTGAAATGCAAAGAATGTGTGGGTAAAGGAAAGCAGTAAAATGCATCATTTTTCTCAAGGCTGTAGGCTCCCATAGTCTGACACTTGGAAACTACAAGGCAGTAATTCTAAAAGGTAACTAAGGCCATCACTGCTTTGGGGAAGGAGACCATACAAAGAACTTGTTTTGTTTTGTTTTAGACTTGCCTGTGATTCTTTCTTGTATGTTTGTCCTTACCCCTCCTTCTCTCCCCCGCCCCCCCCCCCAAAAAAAAAAAAAAAATCACAGTAAAATTTTTTCATTTTATCCTGGCGGGAATAGCTCAGTGGTGAGAGCATCGGTCCTAGCACTTAAGGGTCTTAGGTTGAATTCCAAGTCAAGGGCAAGTACCTCGATTGCACGTTAGATCCCCCGTCCTTGGGGCACATGCAGGAGGTAACCAATCCATGTCTGCCTGTCTGCCTCTCTCTTCTCTCTCTCTCTCTTTCTTCCACTTTCACAAAAAACAAAACAAAAACAAAAACAAAAACCAATGGAAAAATATCCTAGGGTGAGGATTAACACAAAAAATATTCCTTTAATTTTTAGTATCTTCTACCTGAACAGAGGTCCCAAGTAAGCTTGAAACAAAAAGAATGCTAATGCTTAGGTAGTCCTCAGATCCCAGCTAAGGATCCTCCCAGACAAGGCCTTCTCCCTGACTAGCTTGGGTTGGGTGCTATGCCTTCCCCAGAGTGACCTGCTGGATTAGTTGCTCCATTCTCCTGTAGTTCCTCACCTAATTGTCCTATGCCTGCTCTGCAAACCACGGGAAGCAGACATCATCTGGCTTACTCATAATTGCTTCCCCAGAGCTCAGCACAATGGAGATGCATTTTTAAAAAGTATTTGTTGAATTAATGTACATAGAAATGAAAGAATGTATTGCAAATGGGGGGAAACGATGAATTCAGTATCTGCAAAAATACAGATGTGTTTCTTTTTCATCTTAAGCTGTTTCTGAGAAGGAAATACAGCACTGTAAGTACAAAGAGCATTAGGATCAAACAAAGATAACATGCCCCAGGGCATTCCTAAGTGCAGCTCCCAAAGCCAAACTTTCTTCACCTCCCTGTTCCCCACAAGCTCAGGGGAATAACAGATGGCAGGTGTGTGATCTTGCACACTGGCCTTGCTTTAAAAAAAAAATCCTGCTGCATTCTTGATCCCATAAATGGTACATAGGGAGAGCCACAGTAGTCATGGAGACGGCTTCTACAGCAGTGATTAGCCATGTGACAGCATCACCTGCTTTCAGCACCCAGAGCCTTCCATGGAGCAGAGGAAAGGAAAAACCAGGCTAGGTCTCCACCAGCCTGGAGTCATGGCCCTGGGAGGCAAAATCATTTTAGGAAGAATCACTCCAAGAAAACATGGCATTTGTTTATTTCAGGGTGTTTTTTTTTTCTTCCTGCAAATATTATTTTATCCCAGAAAAAGTACCCCTCCAAACCCACCTCCCCACCCTTCCCCCCCCCCCCCCACACACACACACATATCATCTTCTTGTATACCAAAGAAAATTACATACTTCAGGTCTCAGGAAGCTCTGTTATACTCGCTTTGCATATATATTGTACATTACTCAGGGAGCTGGGTGGAGGAGAGGGCTTTGTTGTGCATATTTGTTCTGGCTATTGTTTATGCAGGTCTGACTGAATGAGGGAACAGTGGGTATCATTTCAATTTCTGATGTCAACATCAAATTACTTATTTAATTTCATGCCTGGCGAAGCATTGTATAGCTACACGCAGAATCATTTCACTTCATTTGTTATGCTGTGTTTTCATGGTGATTGGCTTGCCTTCCAACTGACAGCTTTAATTACGACATGAATTTGATTGCACTGCCGAGGAATTAACATAATGCAACAAAGCATTTAAGGACCCTGCCTTATAACAACCCTACTGCCCCCCCCCTCCCTGCACACACAAACACGTCAGACACATAAACACAGATACTAGTCCCTCGTGTATGTTACAGGTCCGCTGGAGTTTCGGGGCTTGCTAGAAAGCATCCGAACTTTAGAATCAGAGGCTACCCACATTTTCCAACCCACTGTCCTCACTTTTTCTTTAATAGGAAAAGATTTGTGGTATTAAGTTGTGATTTCTGGACCTGGCAGAAAACTTCGTGGAAAAATTCTCCTGGGTTTAGTTTGCCAAATATCCATGATACTGACATTTCCTCCTCTCTTCCGTCCTTCCCCACCATGTTTTTCTTGGCCACCTGCCAGCTCCCTTCAATCATAGCTAAATGAATCTGAACAGAAACATCTCTGAAATATAGAGACTACTCCTTGTCCAGTTCTACTTTCCCAAGTATCTGACTATGGCTTTGTATTCAGTATGGCACCACCTCATGGAGCTAAAAGGATCTCCGCCATCAGATACAGGTGACAAGTTCGGAGACCAGCAATAGGGTAGGCGTCTGTTTCACTGACCTTTGAGCACACACATCACATCCCCAAGGCCTTGCTATCCAAAAGGCCCAGAAGAGTCTTGGTCACGTATGCCTAAATCTAAGTCTGTATCCAAATATAGCTGCAAATATTTGTTAGCAGTAACATTAGACCAAGTCAGATATTCCATGGATACCATAAATCATGGGCAACAACAGATTATGATACAAAAGTGCAATGCTTATAAATGCCTTTTTATTTGAAAGGTATTACCTTAGTTATATACACTTACCGATGTACATTTAGGGATTGGTACTGCTTTTACATGTTAGAGAAGAGACAGACACTAAGACCTAAAGGCCTAACCCTGACCACTGAACCATTTGATGAAATAAGTTGATTTCAACAATTTCTAATGAGAGGAGAGGTCTTCCATTTTTCTTACAAAATGTCCAAACTATACAGCAAAAATATCCAGAAAAGCTATGAGTCAAACTGAGGCTTGAAAAGGGACTTGTTTTTAAAAATGCAACAAACAAAGGCATACAACGGCATCTGAAATAATAGTGAGCATTCATGTTTAGGCAAATATTTCCTTCGTTCATATTTCTTCAAGTGGCAGACTTGCCAATTCATTCATATTTTAAATGCAGTAGGTAGAAATTAGAGGTATAGAGAGACTGAGAAAATAGAGTAGGAGAAAGAATTTAGCAGTTTGCATGAGAAGACGAGAATATCAGAAAATGCCAGCTAGCTGACTGCGTGATATGCGATTTCTGGGCTTATTATAAGCCATCTTCTGTTTAACATGCTTTTTCATTCTGCTATGTGTTTTTTTGTTTGTTTTGGGTTTTGTTTTTGTTTTTTTGTTTTGTTTTGTTTTTTGTTTTGTTTTTTGTTTTTTACCAATTTGACTACTGCTGTAGCTATCTCTGCAAATTACATACCTCGATCTCATTATGTGGCAAAGTAGATCTTTCTTACAAACACACTCTGTCTGGTTCAATCTCCAACCTACCATGGGCTGCAGGAATTGTAATAGGATGCACAGTTGAAAGACTTTCCAGGAGGGAGAATGTTGCTGCTGACATTCAAGTCTGCAAGTGGATATTCATTAAATGCTCATTCTACTCTTTCTCACTGCCCCCCACCTGACTTTCTCTCCATCTCTGTCACTACGCTATCCTTGAAGCTACTCATTAAAGTCATGAAGTTAACATTTCTGTGTTAACAGCTTACCTACAACAAGGGATTTCAAAATTGATTATCCATCTAAAATAGATGTGCTCCATTCATTAGAGAGCTACACAGAGAGGCCATGGCTACTATTACAGCTCCCTGTGTATGAAATGGATGTGTGCTCTACCCAGAGATGAGATGCGTGCTCTGACCCTAGGGCTAATTTAAATAGAATATTTAAAATTGTTCCAAATCACCAATTGTGTCTGACATTCCTGCCTACCCACCTCCATGTTAATGCTTTTCTCTCTTGGGAATAAGAAGCATAAGGATCTTGGCCAAGCATATTTCTTGCAAAGGTCAGGAAACAAGCTCATTTATGGATTTCCTGTAGTGTTTTAGGAAACAATGGCAATTAATAGAACCTGAAATCTTAATCCTAAGAAATGTATCTTGGGGATACAATTACTAATAGATGATAAAGATGCAAAATAGTATATTTGAATGGGGAAATGAGCTACTAGAAAATTCAAGTAAAAATGGAAAAAGGACAACAACTTGAAAACAAGCATCAGGTATAATGAATATGGTCACTTCCACCTTCCATTTCCCAACCCTCGGCTATAGCCCATTCCGAGCTGTCACCAGCTCTCAACTATACCCAACAACCTTGTGGCTTTTTTTTTTTTTTTACTTAATTCTTTATCTGCAGTTTTTCATATAAAAACCAAAGCAAAGTAACAATTATAACAACATTCCTTTTAATATCTTCCAGAGGCTATCATGATATTTGGTCAAACTATTCTGGGTGTCACAGTGAGGACGTTTTTTTGGGTGAGCTTAACATTTAAATAGGAAGACTGAATAAAGCATACTGCCCCCTCCCTAATGTGTGTGGTCTTTAGTTTAATAAAACAAACAAACAAAAATCATCCTCAGAATAGAAGGGAATTCCCTCTGTCTGATTGTCCTCCAGCTGTAACAACAGTGTTTTCCTGCTTTCAGGCACAAACTGGAAGAAACACTGACTCTTCCTGGGTCTCAAGCACGTAGGCCTTTTGACTGGAACTAACCACCAGCTCTCCTGGATCTTGAGATTGTCAGCCTCCATCATTGTATATGCCCATACATTCTATTAGCTCTGTTTCTATTGAGAGCCCTGACCCATAGAATGACCTTGTTTAGAAATAGGGTCTTTAGTCCTGACCGGTTTGGCTCAGTGGATAGAGCATCGGCCTGCAGCCTGAAGGGTCCCAGGTTCGATTCTGGTCAGGGACATGTACCTTGGTTGCGGGCACATCCCCAGTGGGAGGTGTGCAGGAGGCAGCTGATCAATGACTCTCTCTCATTGATGTTTCTAGCACTCTATCCCTCTCCCTCCCCCTTGTCTCTTCTTCTCTGTAAAAAATCAATAAAATATATTAAAAAAGAAAAAAGAAAAAAAAGAAATAGAGTCTTTAAAAGATGAAGTCACACTGGATTAAAGTAGGCCCTAAATCCAATGACTGTTGGTCCTCTAGAAGAGGGAAAGGCACACAAAGCTCCAGACAGACAGAGGCCATGAGAAGACAGAGGCAGACACTGGGCTGATGGAGTTAAAAGCCGGAACACTGAGACCGGAAGAGCCACCAGCAGCTCGAGAGGAAGGGAAGGATTCTTCTCCAAAGGCTTCAGCTGCGATCATAGACCTGCACACACCTTCGTTTGGACTTCTTACCCTGAAAACTGAGATAATCTATTTCTTTTGTTTTAAACCTCTCACTTTGTGGTCACTCATTACAATCTAATGTAATATAATACCTAGCCTTCTTACCATAGGCTAGCAGGGGAAACAGAATATCAGCAGCCCTTCTCAGGTCAGGATTGGATTATTTTCTTAAATATAAAGACACTCACTGCTGGTGTAGCCAGTATCTGTTTCTCCCCTCACAGTGGAGAGTAAGTATGTGATCAGCCCCTGTGTTTGTTCACCACACTAGAGCCAACCAGCCCTTTCTTTCCCTCAAACATGTCATGCTTGCTTTGACTTAGGGCCTTGAGCTTGCTCTTCTCATTGCCTGGTGTGCTTTTCCCTCAGATCTTCACAAGGCTGCTCAGGCTTTTCTTCCTTCAGGCTTCAGCTCAATGTCACCTACACAGAAAGGACTAATCCGATCTCCCTAGTTAAAACAGCAACATGCACCCTTCTACCTTTCATCACTGTTTTACCTCATTAAGTGCATTATATCAAAAATAATTTTATTGTTTGCTCACAGGCGTGTTTTTGCCTCCTTCAAACTTCACAATGGCAGTGACTTGAGGCTTGTTCATCACTCCGCCTCAAGTGCCCAGAATTATACCTGTCACCTAAAAGGTATCGTTAAAGATTTCTGGACAATCAAAACACTGACAGTTCTAAGAAAACACATACATATATGGTATAGGAAAGGAAAAGGCATACATTAGCTTTTAGGGGGGAAATATGGCAAAAATAAAAATAAAAAAGGAGAAACAAAATATCGAAAATAAAAAAAAATATATATCGAAAATCCTTTAAAGGTCTGGATTAGATATTTTTCCTAAATTACAAAGACAGTCATTGATGGTATTGCCTATTCTGTTTCTTCCTTACAGTGGCTAGCAAAACTTCCATAAAGGTTTGGGGAGAGGGTAGGAAGAAGAAAGGATAGGCTAGATGCTTGCATCGATGAATGAAATATGGCATGGTGGGATAGATAAGTCAATAAAACTCCCCAAACTGTGAAGAAAACAAAGAAATAATCAACTGTGTTCAGGGTAAATGGACTAAAAGACTACACAGGACAGTCACACTAGAGAACTGTTTAGCACAAGCCTTATGAGAATTCAGTCCCTTTTCACAATTCCACAATGTTTCAATTCCTTCAAAGTTTTGAACACTTAGAAAGTATTAAATACATTTCTGCCCTCAGAGCACTGAGTCAAAAGATCTCAATGACTGTGTAATACTATCCTCTTGTCTACTGATCTAATGTGGCTTTCATTTCTCTGCTCTATGATGCAATTGTGATTACTAACTAATCCTGTAAAAACTTCCAGTGTCAATAAGATCTTATATTTAAAAAGAAAATCTCAGCTCCAGCTGGTTTGGCTCAGAGGATAGAGTGTCGGCCTGAGGACTGAAGGGTCCCAGGTTCAGTTAAAGTCAAGGGCACATGCTTGGTTTACAGGCTTGATCCCTAGTGGGGAGCATGTAGGAGACATCTGATAAATGATTCTCTTTCATCATTGAAGTTTGTATTATATATATATATATCTCTCTCTCTGAAATCAATAGAAATATATATAAAAAAAGAAAAATCTCAGAAGAACAGCTCCTTGAGTATTAAGTATTGTTGTTAACAATATACATAAGAATATATTGTTATAGTTTTATTAATTTAATTTATAGTGCTATCACAAAATCAATGAAATATAAACACACAAAGAAATATTCTTAGCCACTCATACTCATAGCAAAGACTGAGTGACTTGACATTATTCAATATTAAAAGGGGAGGAGAATATATATAATTAAGATATTAAGAATACAATATAAATAATTACACGTTGTTTATTCCACTTAATTTTTGTAAGAATTCAATGTTACAGGCATCAGCTATCACCCTGATTTTTGTAGTTGTCCACCTCTGCTGATGGAGAAGTAGCTGGGAGATTTTTATAAGAAAGACTCAATGTGCTACAATGGTCTTCAACCTTTCATGCTTATGAACACTTCTCAGTAAAAAGTTTTGAGCACATTCCTAAAATGTTTATAAGTTACAGAAACAAACTACTCCATGTTTATTAAATTGGGTATTAGCAAAGTTTAATTTCATTTTCAGACAAAAAATAAATATGTACTAACACTAAATACACTAATCGTCTTAAACTCCATAATGAAGAAACTGCTTTGGAGCGTAAAAAAGAAGACAAGAGGCAATGGGATCTGCTCCTATTATACATTCCAACTTTGCTTCTTCTTGAAACTCAGAGACAGAATTGCTGCCTTTTTAAGGGTATTACCTCACTCCATGTTTCTGTGATGGTATCAATAATAAAATTTCCTACCTACTTGATCTATTTTACAAGAAAGTTTCCAAGTGTTGCTCTCAGGGGCAAATATGGCTTAAGAATCCTGTTATATGACATGTTGAGAAGAAGTCCATAGTGTTCAAAGAGGGCCAGGTGGTGCTGGGCAGTGGTACAGGGGGATCAGGCCCCTTGGACGGGAGGAGGATGGAGAGCTGACAGATCCTTCAAGAGGCATGGTGTGTTCTCACAAGGGCTTCTCACCCAGAAACAGGCAGCGCTACAGCAGGGAGATGACATCATTTAACTATGGGCTATTTGTAATTTCTTCACCCAGGAGAATGGTAATAATCCCTTTCTCCGATTTTATTTCTGCTGGAAGGGATGACTAACAAGCCAATTACTTGGCAAGAGAAGGAACTGAAATTCCTGCCTTTCTAAGGTGACAAATACTCCCCTCTACATTACATTTTGTTAAAACACATTTTAGGTCAAACTAGAAAATGGAATGACCAAGGCTCAACCATGTGTACATGAAGAAAGGGTGAACTTATGCTTGGATATACAAAGTGATATGAAGTGAAGTGTTGGGAGTTGAGACTTTACCCAAGGGATGCAAGGTTTGGTGGTTTTATTTGATTTATTTTTAAATACTTACATCGCTGAGTCTTTCCCGAGAGCTGCTCCGGTGGAAACCTTTGGATTCTCCACTGGCGCTTTCACTGTCACTGTCCCTGCAGCTGTTCTGTCCTGGCTTGAGCTAAAGACAAAAAAAAACAGAAACAAGAAAAGAGTCAGCGTTCTCCCCTCACAGGATGGTTGCTTCGCCCCTGTCTGTAGCCTCCTCAGAAGTGAATAACTTTGCGTCTTGATCTTACACATTCTTCTAGTTTCTGAATACTGTCAGGCAAGTTGCCATAGTGAGAAACACAGAAGGTAGGATAAGCAAAACATTTACCATAGGATGCTGATGTGGATAAAGGAGTGAGCAAGCCTCAAACAAACACTTGAAAAGTCTAACAAAGGTCCATAAATCTTAGAAAGTAATCTTCCCTCAAAAATTACCTGTTTCCTGGTGATTATTGGTCAAAAATAAAAAGACCCAGAACATTGAATAAGCTAAAGCCAGATTACACCAACTATAATTTCCCACCTTATTTCTTCTGTCCTCTTCTAATAAATAACAGAACAGGAGAAAAACCAAGGCTTTCTTATCGGGAGAAAATGATGAGAAGCTGGGTGCTATCCTTAACCACTGGGAAGACACTTAATAATCCCGTTTGTTGAGACAACATTCTGGAGGTGTCCTGTCCGATATTTAAAAGTCCCAGATTAAGACATACAGTTTAAGTAAATTAAGCCAGCACTCATTCAAGAAATAGGCATTAAGTCCACAACTGGGCCTGGTAGTAAGCATTAGAGATATGGTGATGAACAAACAAAAAAGTATCTACACATTTATGCAGTTCTAGTTTTCCAATAAATGAGTCACACACATATGGAAGATCAGTCTATGATGTCATCACCAACCAAATTTGCAGAAATCCCAAGCAATTTGATGAAGACATAGCCCTTTTACAATGTGCTCAACCTAGACAATGAAAGAAAGTGCAAGACATGTAAGTATAACAACACAAGAAAATACTTGCTAATGAAAACCAAAAATTAGCCAGTGACCTCCCGAGGAAAGTGATTTTTGAAGCCGTGGATTTTGAAAGAGGATTGAGCTTATTTGGCTGAGAGGAGAAAAGACAATCCTGGTGGGAGAAGGCAGAAAACAAAGGCAGGGAAAGCTACTTGCCAGGAAATGATTAGGTCTTCTCAGAAACAGAATGAGAAGAAATATTTGGGGAGAAAATACAAAGGAATCTTAGAAAGTGGTGCATGGACGAGAACATGGATAGTCTCAAAGCAAAAATCCCATTTTTTTTTTTTTCTGGGAAGAAGGGAACTTCTGAGAGCAGAACAGATAACAGGTAGCAAAATGTTTACCTACAGGTTTTCATATGGCTCTGGGGCCAAGGGATAATATGAAGAAGATTAATGGAGAATGAATCTCTATTACATTTCTATATCTTTAATGTGATTCTTTAAAAACTGAAGTGTAGACCCCACTTTTTAAAAAATATGTTTTGATTGATTTTTTAAGAGAAAGGTAGATAAACAGAGATAGAAACATCAATGAGAAAGAAACATCTATTGGCTACCTCCTGTACATCCCCTATTGGGGATTGAGCCTGCAACCTAGGCATGTGCCCTGACCAGAAATTCACTGGTGACCTCTTGGTTCATGGTCAATGCTCAACCACTGAGCCACACCAACAGAGCCAGACACCATTTTTGATCATACCATCTAATTATATATTTCCAGATTCCCACTATGTAGAGCATTCTTTAGAGATTTCAAACTTTCTACAAATTCACTTTTTCAAAAAATCCTCACCCAGGACATGTTTTTTGTTTGTTTGTTTTGTTTTGTTTTGTTTTTTTCTCATTGATTCTAGAGAGAGAGAAAGGAAGAGGGATAAAGAGAGAAATGTCAATGCGAGATAGAAACATCAATCAGCTGCCTCACACATGGGCCCCAACCAAGGTTTGAACCTGCACCCTGGATATATGCCCTGACTGGGAATTGAACCTGCAAACCTTTGGTGCATGGGACAATGCTCTAATCACCAAGCAATTCCAGCCAGGGCTCTACAAATCCATTTTTATCATTTCCTTCTATACATCATTCTCCAGAAGTCTTCTCTAATGGAACCCCAAAGTGGTACTAATTCTACTTTGTATCCTCCTCAGCCTTTAAGTATTTCGTTTCCTCCTAAATTATTGCTAAACTTGCTAATTCTCAGTTAATCCAGATGCAAGCTCTATAAGCCTTATTACTATGGAATAAAAGTTCAGAATATTGTCATTCTTTTCAAGTATTCATTTTTATACTTATAATATAAAAGGAGATTTTTCTAAAATGAACATCACTTTCTCTCACTTTCTTGAGCATGTCATGTCCATTCTGCTCTCCACTTTTTCACACCAGATTTCCTCTTTCTGTCATGCCCATCCTCACATTTTCTGTCCCTTTCAGGCCAACATTTTTTTTTAAAGCTCATAGGTAGTATATCCTCCATCATGGTCTTTGAAGAAATCTTTCCTTATAAATTCATTTTTTAATATATGCCCTCACAGTTAGTTAGCATAATTTCTACAATAATTAAAAGAGAAATAAGCAAATTGACTGTAACCCTGCAATGCCCACCAGCCAATCAGAAGTATCCAAATTAACCCAACAAAGATGGTGGGTTAATTTGCATATGCAGGCTCAGAGTGGCTGGACAGGGCGAGATGCTTGCTATGAAGAGGAGGACAGGGCTGTGCTAGGGAAGGTGGAAGGCAGAGGCCAGAGCAAGCAGTGGTTCTCAACCTGTGGATCGCTAGCAGGACCGCCTAAGACCAAGGGAAAACACAGATATTTACATTATGATTCATTAACAGTAGCAAAATTACAGTTATGAAGTAGCAACAAAAATAATTTTATGGTTGGGGGTCACCACAACATGAGGAACTGTATTAAAGAGTCACAGCATTAGAAAGGTTGAGAACCATTGCTATAGGATATATTTTAAATACATCTTTAGTACTTGGCTGCATTCACAAAGAAAGAACACTTATAAGGTGATATCTGATCGAGAGATGTTTATAAAAACTCAGTTTTCCAACTAAGATGAAAAATAAAGATCCAAGGAATAAAGAGTATCAGGGTGTACTTTTCCTAATATCTACCTGGCTTAGCAAAATGTGGATTTTGCATATGGATCTTTTCCATGTTTTTGCGTGGAAGGAAAATGATATAAGGCCAAACAAGAGACTCCAGTGGACTTCACATAAATTATCTGACTAAACGTTGATCTGGGCGAAGGGCAAAACTCAAGGAAGACTGAGATGAAGCAGTTTGCTAGTCTTCCCTGTGCCCTGCCAGCAAAAGCACTTCAGTGAATTTTCTTGGGAGAGTCTTACATAAAATCCACCCCCACACTACCCCTTTCTCCTCCAAAGCCAGGCTCAAGTTTAAAGGATACTTAGGATTTTAAACTGTCAGACAGCTCAATATTTCAAAGAAATGGACTGACTACAGTAAGTACTAAAGCTAAACCACACAATATCAGGCAGAAGAAGTATTCATTCTTAAGCCCATGAATACATTTAAAACTGGCATTTTCACCCACATCCACTGATCATTTGGGGTAGCATAACTAACTCAAAAGTTGTAATCCTTCATCTGAAATTCCCAGCTATTTCCTACAACCAAGTGACATTACAAAGGCCAGGTACTGGCTTAAACATTTAAAGACCTAAGAAAAATCAATCTGCTTACATAGATTTGTCCTAGCATCGATGGCGGCTCTGTTATAAGAAGTGTCTGCTCTAACTGATGCAGTGAGTTTTCTTACTATCAGCCTATAAATACTTCAGCACCCCGTTTATTTAAAAATTCACTTTCTAGTTCCAGAACTTTCTTCCCACCAGAGAAGTATATATTTCAGTCACCAGTATTAAAACAAACGAGACAAAATGAAATGACGCTATTGTCTGGCATGAGTGGCAGTAATTATATCGATAAGATTAATATCTTTTATAAAATGTAAGAAGCCATTTCGTTTTTCATTAGATTTCACTGTCAACAGTATATTCTCCACACTCTGAAACTGTGATCTCGTTACAGACTTAACTGTTATTAATGGCTAATTAGGAAAATAACGATCCATGGTTTTATCACTGCTAATGAACATATAACAAAGTCTCATCTCCCTGGACTGAGTGAAAGGTAGAGCAATTCTGCACACATCTGCCAAGATTTGTGAGCCGGGCTATGATCATTCTTTTCAGCTTGAGTATGGAGAGTTCCAACAAGCTGCTAGCTGCTCAGCAGGTGTCATTAACCCTTCAAGCAAAATTTATAGGAGTATAAAGTACGTAGAGATGATATCTATGCCTGGAACTCCTGGGGGAGGATGTAAATTATGCAGTGTAATACAGAAGATCATCCAATTATGCAGTGCAATGCAGAAGAGCATTCCACAGTTTTGGTTCCTCAAAGCAGCATAAATCCTGTCTCAGACTAACTGGTGTATTTTCCATTAAATGAAAACTAACAGAAATAACCTAATTATAGAGATTAAAAAGAACATTAAAAAATAAGGGAAAAAAACACAACAATAACAAAAAGTAAAGGAAGATTATAAAAATATAAATAACATAATGAATTGAAAATGAAAATATATAATTAATAAAGTAGAATAAAATTGGGAGCAAAACCTACGAAGATAAGAGAGAGACCTTGTAGAAACCTAAGTATATAAAGAGATAAAAAGCAACATCAAAGATGAAAATAATATATCATTGTGTAATAATGTGATAATATAACAAGACACACTTATATATAAAATATAATAGACTCAATTCTAAATTATAGAGATAAACATTATTCTTTGGTACTGTCAAAATAATAATCAAATAGTTTAAAAATTTAAAGAAAATTTAACAAAATTTGATTCAGATCATGTGAAAAATATGCAAACCTAGTCTATGTCCAAATCTGAAAACAAAAAAGGGAAATATGGAATAATATTCTTAATTAAAATAACTGCTAAAATATGATGAAATATAATCAATTAAACTTAATAATAAAACCTAACAGAATTTTTCACAAAAATATGAGTCCATTAATTTGCAAGTGGGTATCAGGGAGCTTTTTGAAGTGATGGCAAAGTTCTGAAACTGGAGTATGATGATGGTTGCATAACTCCTAAATTTACTTATATTAATTAAATTCATTAAATTAAATTCATTAAATTGTACATTTATACTGAATGGATTTTATGGGATATAACTTATATATCAATAAAGCAGTTTATTTTTAAAAAACAATGGATCCCATCAGTTTAATTTCGCCAAGTCAACAGTGCCATATAAAACCTACTCATAGGATAAACAGGGGCAAGTGTCTTGAGGGCCTCCTTGGGATCCTGCCTAACACAGTGAGTTTACAAAGGTAAGAAAAGGAGAAATTGCCTCTAGATCAATATATTATATCATAAAATGACTCCAATGATTATTCAGAAAGTTTTATTAATGTAATATAAGATAGGGTTCAAAAATATGCCCAGACTATGGGAGTACAATTTATCTGTGTGAGCGATATTCCCAAATAAATGCTTAAAGAATTGCACAGATAATATCTTGAAGACTGTCATAAGTTTGAAAAATGCAAAGGACTGAAGCACTTCCACTCGCCTACATATTATTCAAGATTTAAAGAAGTTTAGTGGACTTCACAGCAGTAGGAAAAACTGAAAGTTAGAAAAATAAAGAGGAAATAAGCCAAAATCAATCTAATTACATAGCCTCAAACATAAACAAGAAGCAATTAAGACAATCAAGAACAATCTGACCAACTTTGATATCTTTCCAATAGACAAACTCAACCCAGATAGCAAAAGTTATTATTTTACAGCTTATCAAGAGAATCAAAACTCTTCTCTGAGTTGACCAAGCTGCTATTATGATACTATTTCTTCATAACTTAATAAGGTGAAGGGAAGAGAGTGCAAATGTAAAAAGCAATGCTTGATGTAAAACTAAGCTTTTCTATCTACAACTTGGTGATGATTTCTATATTAAATTATGTTGGCAAAAGGTTTAATAACGTACCTGACTTTTGATTTTCTACCAAAAAAGATAAAGCATAGGGGGGACACTCTTAAGGAGAAAAGAATGTACAAGAACGAGATTAAAGAGAAAAGCCTGAAGAACAGAAGGTGCTTGGCATTCCTTGTGTTTGTTGGTGGACTTCTAAGATAAATCTGTTTTCAAATAGGCTCACAAACTCACACACAATTACATATGGGATGCACAAATTATTCTATGAAGGAATAACTTTGTTGTCTTTGGTATAGTTTCTAACCTTCTGATAATGATAATTTGATTATTAAAAGGAAACTCTGAGACAGTATTATTTGGGTAGAGAGGATAAATATACAAAAATAACAAATACACAAACCTCAGTTTTATAGTTTTCTATAAACAAAACCCATTTTCAAACTTTTTAATGGCCTGCCATTTTTTAAAATAACCATCACCCTCAAATCTAGAATGCTTTATGTCCTTTATTTTCCCCATTCTAATATGAAAACATAACCATTTGGAGTGTAAGGAAGGAAATTACAGCATTTAACCTTAATTGCTTCCTTACTCCACATACAAATGAATTTTAATTGGGGAGGTGTGGGGGTGGGGTGGACACAATTCAGTCCATAGCATTTAACTTGTATATCACTAAACTTATTACCAACTAGTGACTATTTCATATCAGGCTACATTACTTCCGGGAAAGCAGAAATAAATGGGTTTAGCAAGCACTATTTAATTTTTTTGAAAAGCTACAGACATCCTAAGTGGGATGGATGGGTCCCAAAAATTCATTTCTAGCATATTTGATATCCCTATTATAATCTGCATTGTGCCCACTCAAAATTCATATGTAGAAACCCTAACTTCCATTTCTTCAGAATGTGACTTTTCTTGAAGATGGGACTTTAAAAAGGTAATTAAGTTTAAATGAGTCCATTACAGTGGGCCCTGGCCCTAATCCAAGCAGACATGTCCTATATAATAAAACCCTAATATGCAAATTGACAGAATGGCAGAAAGACCAGTCACTATGTTGTGCACTGACCACCAGGGGGTAGACGCTCATGCAGGAGCTGCCCTCTGGTGGCCAGTGCGTTCCCACAGGGGGAGCACAACTCAGCCAGAGCCCACAGCTGTCTAACGTGGGGAGGGGAGGGGGGTTGGCAAGAGCAGATGCTGCCTCCAAGGCAGCGCTAAGGAACAGCGAGCAGAGCTGTAAGGAGCAGTGAGCAGGCGGGCAGTAAGAAGCAAGGGAACCCAGATGGCGAGAGGGCACAGGGTCACCTCCAGTGCATGAATTTTGTGCACCAGGCCTCTAGCATCCATAAAAAAAGAGATTGAGACAAAGGGAAAGACAACAAACATACATATGCACAGAGAAAAGGCCACAGGAGGACACACTGAGAAGGCAGCTAACTATAAGGCAAGGAGAGAGGCCCTAGGAGAAAACACACCTGCAAGTACCTTGGTTGAAGACTTCTAGTTTCTAGAACTAATAGAAAATAAGTTTCTGTTTCCTAAGCCACCAGCTCTGTGACATTTTTGTTACAGCAACCCTAGGAAACAAATAATCCTTTTATTTAGGGTGCAAACATCCTGGCTATTATTGGTCCCAACTTAGAAGAGAACATAAGGAATCAAGAAAAAACAAAGAAAACAGCTACCTTTCCATTTCTTTCATTCCCTTCACACACACACACACACACACACACACACACACACACACGGAAAAAAAAAGTCTGGAAAATATTTTATTCAGCATCTCCAATTCTTCTCTACAGTCTCTGTTTAACCTGGTCCCAGGAGACTTTTGTCCCACTGCCATGAAATTGCTCTGGCAAACTCAACAACAAGCTATCAAAATCATTTGCAGAGCTCAGGGTAAGAAACCCACAAATTTATGTCTAAATAGTTATAAGTTATAAATCAAACTAATATAGTGTTGAGAAATATGTCATCCTCTGACCTTGCTTAAATAAATGTTCATAATGACAATGAAGACCAGGTTTTACTTTAGAATTCTATATTCCTGAAGTTCATTGATGGTATGTGCCAGTGCAGAAGATCCGGGCCCTAGGCTCTACAGTTCTCTCCTCATGTACAGTTCTGTCCCATATCTCAAGAAGCCTCCCCTACACATGGGGCAATCTCCCACCCAACCTCCAGGCTCCATCCACATCACCCATTTTACCCAACTCCCACTGGCAGTGCCCCAATTCAGACACACAAACACACACACACACACACACACACACACACACACATATGTATGTATATATGGCTGTGGTGCAGTCTCTCTGGAGGATGGATTTAGGAAGTAGATGTTAAAAGCCAGATTGAGAATAATTGGGCTAGGAATTGTGAAGTCCCAGATAACCAGTAGAAGGGGAGTAGTAAGCTTCAAGTAGGCACATGTCCTTGGCTCTTTGAATTCTTCCATCTGCAAAGGGGCATCGCTTAAGGGGGCCATCGCAGCATCCAAGACGGAAGGCCAACTGCCTGGCTTTAAAGGCAGTAGCAATCCTGAACAACCTCCAAATGGTAGACATAGTGGTCACTGCCAGTCGCACTGAAGTGATCCATCTAATAGTACCATCTAACACATGTAGTCAGTCTGTCAGTCTTGAAGCACTTGCTTCACTCCTGCTCTTCCTCTGACCTCTCTGGCTACTCCTATCAGTCTCCTGATGAGTCCACAGTATCCTCCAAACTCTTAAGTTCCCCAGGGCTCAGTCCTTCCTCCTCTTTTTTTTTCTATCTAAACTTACTACCCTTAATAATCTCAACCCGTTTCATGCTTTTAAATAATACCTATGTGCTGATGATGCCTAATTTATATATTTAGTCCCTATCCCCTCCCAAAATTCCAATCTTAAATGCAACTTCATTTTCTAATTTCACATCAGATGTCTAATGGGCATCACGAACATAAATTGACTAAAGAAATATTCTTGATGTTTCCACTTGTTCTTAAAAGCGACTTTATCTTTTCAATTGCTTAGACAAATATATATATATATTCTTTCCTTCTAATTACCACCCTGCTCAAAACTACCCTTATTTCTGCCTGGGTTATGACAATACCTTCCTATCTGATCTGCCTGCTTGTGTTCCTGCACTCTATATCCACGCATCTCTCCCAGGGCCTAGAGTGCTCCTGTAATACAGTAAGTCAATTATTGCCCTATTCTTCTCATTTTTTCCAGGGATTTCTATCGCCATCAGAGCGAAGACCAAGGTGTTTAGAATGATCTAACAAGGTAGCCCCACTCTCTCTGGTTCCCCCGTTATTTCTCTGGCCTCATTTTCTACTCCTCTCTGCCTTGTTCATCCATAACAATTTCATTGACCTCATCAATATTTCTCAAATAAGGCAGATGTGCTCTCACCTCAGAGCCTCTGCTGAAATGTTCAGGCCCTAGAAGGCACAGGCTCACTCTCTCCCTTCTTTACGTCTTTATTTAAATGCCACTTTCTCAGTGAGGACTTCCTTGATCATCCTGTTTGTAGTTGTAACCCTGCCTCTATTTACCACTTTCTAAGTTATATATATATATATATATATATATATATATATATATATATATATATCTTACTTTTTTAAATTGTTCCCTGTCTCCTCCAAACTCCTGCTCCTCAATGACATCACAACTAGATAAGGTACACGAGAATCAGGGTTTTTATCAGTTTTGCTCACTATTATATACAAAGAATCTAAAACAGTGCCTAGAATTTATTTGATGCTCAGTCAGTATTTTAAATTAATCAGCATGCATTAATTTTTACGGTCTACAACATGTAAGTCAGTCTTTAAAATGTCCCACAGAATGGGGCTACTAGATCATAAATACCTAGTTTTCTGGATTGGCCAGTGGAAGAGCTCCAAAGCTAAGTGGTAATATGAAGTGTGGCATGTACACTAGTGAGCCTGTGGTCCATGAGATTACTTATTCTTCAAAAGGTGCTATTGCTAGTTTTCTTCTTGAAACAGTGATCATATGTAATTTAATATATTTTAGATAGGTATAGGAATATAAAATGAAAAGTGGCATATAATTAGTTTACTAAATCTTCCTCCTGGCATTTGCAAATATTAAAAGTACCTGTTCAGCAAAAGGTCAAAAACCACTAGCAAGAGACGTTAATAGCTCTCTTCATATTATACACGCTTACTGATGAGACTGCCAATTTTAAATAATTTGGATAATATGAAACATTTAAAAATCCTATGTATTTTGCCTTTTAAAAGTATTTTCTTATTTAAAAAAATTAATCTAACAAAAACCTTCTGACACATCACACACAAAGGCAGAGATGTTTAAACAGCTGTACTATCACTGATTAATTATTAACAACAACATTTATAAAAGAAACAAAACTAGCATTCGCTGGTTTGGCTCAGTAGATAGTCCATCGGCCTGAGGACTGAAAGATCTTGAGTTTGATTCCAGTCAAGGGCAAATGCCCAGCTTGCAGGCTGGATCCCCAGTGTGGAGCGTGTGGGAGGCAGCCAATCAATGATTCTCTCTCATCATTGATGTTTCTATCTCTCTCTCACTCTCTGAAATCAATAAAAATATATTTTTTTTAAAAGAAATCAATAGAAATAAATATATCCTCCCAAGTACAATTTTAAATGAGAAGGAACTTTCTAGGAGATGGGTGGTATAAGCTTGTTTTGTCAAACAGCAAATTATGGTTTGTATGACCTCCAGTTTGTGCACACTTCACTGAAGAGGAGAACTATCTGAATTAATTCTATAGTTACACCAAGTGATTTTAGTATCATTCCAGCAAAATTACCACATCCTACACTGTCATGCATTGATTATCTGCATAATCTTCCTGGCCTCTGAGGAGTCTGAACCAGAAACTCAGGCTTTACAATAAACTTACTTAGTTTGTTAGAGCAGGTGATTTTCACTCGGCTCCAGAAGATTTAGTTATGAAGCCTCTCCCATTTTATCCTGGGCAAAATAGACTTAGGGAGTGGGATAATCCACCTCTGAAAGAAGGGCAGGTGGGGAAAGACACCTTGCACAGAAAACCACAAATTTTCCAATTATCAAAAATTCTTAGTCTAAGCACATGGCATTACTCCAAGATGCAGAAAGATTCAAACACAGAGTTTCTAATTCTTGGCATGATTTTTCTGATTTTCATAAATTAATAATAATAATAATAACAACAACAGAACTTGACAATGTTTCCTAGCTAAACTCAGAGATGAGAAGGCCTGTTGAAACATAAATTGGGATCCCATGCAAAGGTAGACGAGGTCCCTCCATTGTAGATCTATACATCTGGCAACTAGCTAGAGGTAAGATGACAGCTGAGATTTTCACTTTGAAGGTAAGAATTGAAACACACTGATCTCTGTCAACACAGAGGCAAAGGCTAGAAAATGAAGGGTTTGTGCCTGGCTCTTTCTCAGTGGCACCCAAAATATCTCACTGACTTCTTGTACCCAAGAAAGAAATCAATGATTAAGCCTCCTATACAAAACAAATAAGCAATCTTTATGTTATATCTAAGAATCACAAAATCTTGGCAAATTAAATTGCATTTCCCAATATTTAAATGGAGAAACCAATGATGAAAAAGACTAATCTGAGAAAAGTCACAAAAGGCAGAGAGGCAGAAAGGATGTAGCCCTTGGTGGTTATACAGAGCTAGTAAGTACAGTAGAAAGAATGTTTCCTTAGAATTTAAAATTAGACTTTTCCTTCATCACTCCAAATGTCTAAATTCTGTCTTGATATTGAATTTAAAATAATCAGTAGGTTATAAGGGTGGACTGGCAGTTTAAATCAGCTATTAAACCAGCTTTATGATCATTCTCATCCTATCTTAAACAGAAAAATCAACTAATCCTACTCTTAAAAAAATGTGAAAAACAATACACAGAAAATATGCACAGCAGGTAGGGAAGAAAAGCTTCAGTTATTGGAGATATTGGTGTGTTTTTAAATTATTTTTCACTTTCACATTCCAAATTCCCTAAACTCTGAACAGATCAAAGTTTTACAGATTATCCCTCAAAAAAAAAAAAAAAAGCAGAATCACAAATTAATAACTATTTAAGCATTCTGTTTCATCATGATAACAAACAGATGGTTTTAATATTCTTGAGGCTAATTCCTGAACAATTAAAAACACAGCAAGACATTAACATCTAATGAAACATTTTAACTACCAGTATATGCATCTGCCATTAATTCCCACACAGTAAGGCCTTGGATCTCCTCAATCTGTTCTTTATTAAGGAAAGTTTTTCCACTCTGAATTTAGTGAAGTAGAGAATTAACAACTGTTTTCAATCAGCAATCAGCAGGATATTTCGCCAATGTATACTGAAACCATTTTCACTATCAGACTCAAATTTATTCTTATGATGGCTTTGATGTACACAGATTTACAATTGAAGAACAGATCCAATTTTCTGCTTAAGAGTTTACCCCCCAAAACCCACGCCACGTTAGCCCTTTGGTGTACAACAGAAACTCTCATTGAGCCGTTAGTTAAAAAGGTGTGAGTGTTTGTTTAATGAGGCAGCTAACTTGACTCAGATTGGCAAAACTATCCTAGACTGTAGCTTCTACCACTGTAGCAACATATAAAGGCAACAATCACAAGGACTGTGAGGGACAATTAGATATATCACATTCTCACATCTGGCAGGTTAAGGCAGGATGACCAGGAAGCTTTACCTTTTATGATGATAACAGTGCTGTACACATGTCTTTGCTGTTCCATTATTTTCTAACTAGTAGCCCTGCACACGAATCCGTGCACCTTTAGCTAACTGTCGCCCTCCAGTAGCTCTCTGCCTGTTGCCCCAACCCCCTGTAGCTCCCCCTGCCACCCTCCCTGCCTGATAGCTTGCGGCGCTGCCCCCTCCTGTAGCTCTCTGCTGCCACTTGTAGCTCACTGCCCCAACCTCCTGCTGATCCATGATCCAGTAGTTATCTGGTTGGTTGTTACACTTCACCAAGTAACAAACATTTGCATATTGCATCTTTATTATTAGGATAATTGTACATATTCATCTAATTTTATCTCCACATAAATCTTCTGAGGTAAAGTAAATTGTAATGTGTTCCCTTTACAGAAACTAAAATTCAGAGATAAATGGCCCAACCTAAGACAACCAGGGGTGGTGGTGAGATGAGCTAGAACAGGATCCCTGGTCCCCTGCTGGATGCTCTCTTCACCACCCTTGGGGCAGCGGCTACACTTTGCCAAAGCACTACACTACAAGTTCCTATCACAGGCTCTGAAGTGCACATAATTATTCCCAATATAAGGCTAAGTAAGCAGAGGCCCATGTTAACCCGAGGTTAAAGAGATAGAAAGATGTGAATCTAGAATCCACAGCAAGGCGTTTAATCCCAGAGGACTTGTTATTCTAGGCAAATAGCAATTCTAACATTTTTGATTTGGTGAAAAATATATTTTGTGCAAGCAATTAGCAAATTAGAAATAAATAATTATCTCTGTAATGGAAAGTAATAAGTAAATACCATCAAATTCCTTGGTTATTTTTACAAACAGGTCTCTCAATTATGAATAATTAATACATAATGCCATGTGGCTTAATCTTAGTACATTAAGTTTAATTTAGGAACTTAATTCTATAGAACTATCTCAAATTTCTTCACAGAATGACTAATAATTTAAACGCTATTTAATAAAGTTTGTTTGATTTTTGGTCACATTAGACCCAGACAAGTAATTGAGATTACCATTTCATGTACTTTAGACATCTGATGAAATTTAGATTAACTTTGAAAAAGTAAAAAAAAAAACCACATTCTAATAAACTGAAGTTATTTTTACTAATTACTCAAAATCTAGATGTGCCATTCTTATCCAGTTTATAGCTTAACTATTACTCTTAGCACAGAGTATTTAATGTAAGATTATTGGAGGGGGGGAAAAAGTAGGAAAGCATGTAGTCTAAGAAAGCTCTATAAAGTCCCAATGCTTATGTGTATAATATACATTCACTTATGTGTATGCTACACTGAATGTTTGCATCCCTGTCAAATTCATATATTGAAACCTAAACCCAAATGTAGCATTAAGAAGTGGTGCCTCTGGAAGGTAATCAGGTCATGAGAATAGAGCTCTCTTGAGTGGGATTGTGTCCCAGCCTCCCACCAAGTGAGGAAAAGGGAAGAAAAGGCCATTTTAGATGAACCAGGAAGTAGGGCCCTGAGCAAACACATAATCTGCCTGAGTTTTGAACATAAACTTCCCAGCCTCATGGACTGAGAGAAATACATTTATGTTGTTTATAAGCCACCCACGCCTATAGTATTTTGCTAGCAGCCTGAATGGACTAATATAATGTTCATTTACATGTACATAAACGTTATAAGCAAACAAAGAAACTATAATACCCAAACTATCTAAATAGAGATGGTAGCTAGTTGTAAAAAGAAAACTACTAAAAATATTAAACATTGCAAAGTGAAAAGATTATAACTAAGTGACATAAGTCAGACAGAAAAGCCAAGAACCATATGATTTCATTCTTATGTGGGATATAAAACAAACGTATGAGCCACAAACAGCAGAGCGCTGGTTGCCAGAGGGAAGAAGTCCTAATATGAGGTGCCGGGAGAAGATCTGACTTCAGGTCTGACATAGAAATTCACACATAAAACCTGTATATTCATGTTGACCAATGTCACCCAAATCAAGTTAATAAATAAATAAATAAATAAGATTATATGGAACACCTACTTCATACCTCTTTGTTATCACACAACAAAAGTTAAATGATGTCTTTAAACCAAAATGTTAGAAGTACACAAATCTAGTTTTAAAAATACAAAATAAGTAGATATTTTCATAGCAATCAGAAAAAAAAAATGGTATACTTAATTTCCCCAATACTTACCCAGAGCCATAATATGGAGAATACTTTTTAAAGTAGGGGTGTCGAACTCAATCAGAGAAGGGGCCAAAATCTAAAATCCAGCCTAAATCGCGGGCCGAATGGTTTACTGAACAGTCATAAACTGACAATGTCATAAACTGACAGCGGAGTGCAGTGATGACAGCGCCATGCGGGCCACATTGCAAGGCCTGGCGGGCTGGATTTGGCCCGCGGGCCTTGTGTTTGACACATGTGTTTTAAAGGAATAACTCGGCATATTTATAGTGTCACAGCAGTAACTAGTGATGACATGGGAAGAAAATTTAAGTTGAGATACAAAGGAAATATTTTTAGTGGGATGATATTTTATTCCTACCGGGGGGGAGGGGGGGGGGAAATCCCTAAGGGCACGTTGAAAAGTCATTATGGCTACATCTTCCCTACCTGTTTAGGAGAAACACAGGGATCTGTACCTTTTTTTGGGCAGTTCTTATGAAAATTCATAAACCAGATGGCATTCAATAAATGTAAAGAGCTAAAGAACTTAGTTTTATAGACACACATCAATTAGCATAGGAAAATTAGCATTTAAGCATTCATTATATAACATATATCAATATTACTAAGGAGTGAACATATACACAACATTTCTAACATGAACTCAGTCAGTCACAAATATTACTGAAGCGCTGCTATTTTCTTGTGGAAGGTTTATCAGAGCTTCATTACAGCTGTCCCTGGGTACTGCACCACTTCACTGCCCTGCTGTCACAGTCTTCCAGACCTCCTCATCAACTGTGGTGGCTCCTCAGCAACTGGCCTGTGGCCCAATGGCATTTGCTTTTTCTAATCAAAATATTTAAAATTTATCAACTGTTTCTGCATATGCAATTCAGTTTGATCCTACAAAAAGAATATTTGTTCAGCCATTATAGCTCCCTACTTCCACAGACTTCGTAGTCAGGTTTACAGGGTATCACAGTAAGAAGAGATCTATGTAAGCTCTACTCAAAGTTCTATCCATAAGGGTGTAAGACTAAACCCACGGACTACTCTAGAGCACAGAGATCATTAGTGCAAAGATGGATGTAACAAAGCATTTTTGCTGAGGCTCTATGAAAGACGAGAAACTCCAAAAGACGTTAAGATTCAAAATAATAAGAGGCACATGAAGTTCAGTGAGAGGTAAAATAAGCACAGAGTGGCACTGTACGGCGATGTCCTAATATATAAAAACCCTAGGCCCGTAATGTGGGAAGCCGTGTTCCGTGGGGCCCGAGGGCAAGGATGGAGCATAGGGTAGGGACGCCTACCCGCTCTCCCCTAAGCCTTCAGGGTCAACTAGGGACAGGGCAGACCATAGCCCCATTGTTAGGGAGTGCGTGTGATGCATGACTTATCTGGATGTTCTCAGCTAAGCTGTTCTCAATGATATCTAGCCAGATGCCTGCTCTATGTATCTTTTTCCAAGAACGCCTTAAGGAGCTGACGGGCGGCCTTGTCCTGGGAAAGGGGCACTTGGAGAAACGCCCAGAAAGGCCGCATAAATGTACGCCTGCAACTAATAAAGCTGCTGCAGTCTCACCACGGACTAGCAGTCCTCCTGAAGCCCCGCTTTCTCTTGTCTTTATTTCTCTTAAACCTCCTAGCCCTACCTTCAGGACCTTGATACCGGCTGGATCCGGTACCGTAATGACCAGTAAAAACCAGAGGCTCGAACAGATGCCAGGCTAAGGAGCTGAGGGAGCTGGAGCTGTGTGCCTCTGGCTGCCCAAGGCGGCAGCCAGAAGGAGGGAGCTGGGGCCCAAAGGACCAAAGGCCCGGTTCGGCCCTCACAGTGTGGCGGGGCGAGGCTTTGGAGGCTGAGGAGAGTCACAGGGCAGCTGAGGTGGAGGAGCGGGGTGGGTCAGGGGCAGCAGAGGCAGAGGCGAGGCAGAGGAGCAGGGCAGGGGCTGTTAGTGGCTTCCAGGGGCTGCTGGGGTGGAGGAGTGTCGCGGGAGGGGTGGAGAGCATGGAGCTTTGCTGGGCAGGGCTGTTAGCATGGAGGTTCATGGGCCAGGAGCCATGGAGGTGGAAGAGTGACTCTGGGCAGCGGACATGGCCCTGATTGCAGCTAGGCCTAGAAAACCCGCACAATTTAATAGTGCACTTATAAAATAACCAAGACATTGACCAGGAGAAGAATCACTACTGAAGCAAATTTTAAGCTTAAGGACTCTCCTTGTTTGAAAGCTGATGCTTTCTAAAACCCTGGAACACTATTGATATTTGTAATTTTTAATTTATTTTCCTCTCCTCCCCCCTCCATTTTCTGTCACACTTTATTTGCAAACAATAAGCTTTTCAAACAGAGTTCCATATGAAATCCAAATCAGAGATATGGATATATAAGAAAGTGGAGGGTGAATATTGCAAGAGAACAAACACTTGTACCAATTACGCCATTTTATTGTACCTGTTCTTAAAGCTAATGAAATATATCTTTCCACTGCAGTGACTGGAAATATTACCAGAAGAAAGTGTTTTTCTAAAGAGATCATTGAAATTTAAATATAATTGTAAAATATCCATCCTGTTTATTCAGTATAAAATAGGGTCTGTAATTGAGATAAAACTTTTTTTTCCCCCTGCACTACAAATGCAAAAGGTCATCCTAAATAAAAATTCCTGATCCATGTCAAAGAATTAGCTATTTCCTATTTCCCAGAATCCTTGCTATCACTAGGGCAGGGAGAAAACTGTACATTGTGAAGCAGGACCAAGAGAGGCAAGGACAAGAGGACCCCAGCAGCCAATGCCACTACTCAGAAATCTGCTACTTCAGAGTTTCATCTGGAAGAAATTCATCACGTGAAAACAGGAAAAAAAAAAAGTGAAGAAAAATGTTTAGATCCAAGAATTTTAACCTAAGTTGATTTTTTTATCCAAAGGCGAGTACACAAAAATTTACCTTTACCTTTAAACTTTGGATTCCACCAAAAATATTGATAATAAACAATATTTGAAGTCCACAAATACATGAGAACATGTATAGATGCCCTTTCTTCCTTCCTTCTCCTAAATTCTAGGCTAGATAAGGGAAAGAAAAAAAAAAAAATATATATATATATATATATATATATATATGTGTGTGTGTGTGTATATATACGTGTGTATATATATATATATATATATATATATATATATATATATATATATATATATTTAAATGTTCATGAGGTTACAGAAACACTCTAAGGCCTGGACCTTAGTCCATGGACTAACTGGCTAAAAAGCACAAGGATAGGTAGGAATTTACAAATACCAACAACCTATGGAATTAAATAAAAGTATATCTGAGAATATAAAAAAAATAGTTTAAAACCTCTGGGCTCATGAAGTCAAGGACAAATAAAAGCCATGGTCAACAACACTAACTACTGGAGAATTGTAAAGGTAAAAATATAAAATAAAATAAATGCATCCCTTTCCTTGTTTTTGTTTTCTTTTTTCTGTGAGTGAGACAGAAAACTTAGTAAAACCCCAGCCTGTCAACCACTGGTACCCCACAGCTAGCCATGGCAACAGCTGCTCAGTTCTGTTGTAATAAACTGGAACACTTTAATAGCTTTTTATTGTTCTGCAGTGGTGTCTGTGCATAGCCACTCTCCTCTCCTAGGACTCCAGGGCCCTGCAAGGGCAGCAATGAGAGAAGATCTCATTTACCTAAAAGCACTTATAAATTTTTAATTTGCTTTAACAAGTAAATTAACAAGTCCCTCATTCAGGCAAGTTTTATGGCTTCTTGCCACTTGGGGAAGGCCGTAAAAGTTTTATAGATAATCCAGAGCTACTGAGACTGCTCATAATAAATTGTCTGTTTCCTGTTATTTTATCAAACCACTGGGCTTCTAATGACTTAAAGTCACAGTTCCCTTATATTCAGACTTTTTATGAGGCCATATTTATAAACTCCAAAGAATACCTTAAATTATACAGGGCCCTTGCTAGTCATTACAAATATTTTTTTTTACTTTTTTTTTTTTTTAATGGAAGCTTACCTTAGCTCACTCCCTGCTAATAAATGCTGCAACATGTTTTGGAGACAGCATGCTGATTCTACTATTAAGATGCTGCCTCAGCCAGAGTTTCCATTAGTAAATACTTTAAGGTAGCTGCGGCCCGATCTATTCTGTACAGGCTCACCGATATTTTTGCCCACTCCAGTGTGGTGTTTTCTAGACAGTCATACTTAATCCTAGAAGGGAGCAGCCATATGACTATATGCAGCACGCATGGTGAGGGAAGTGAAGCCGCAAATGTGTGGCCCAGAGCTTGACCCTGGATTAACATTGAATTGAGCTCCTGGTTACCAGAAAGCCATTTAGACCTAGAAGATAGGACAGTAAGAAGGATTAGGCGCAGAGGCACATCTCATTCAAATTTTCCCCTCACTATCCAGTGCCTAAGATCAACAGAATGGGGCTGGCGAGGTGTAGTACAGAGAGAGGAGTCGATATTCAAATGGATTCTAAGCTACAACACTTTTACTAATTGCACAGATAAACTCATTATTAGAAATCGATGATGAAGCAAGGAGAATGAAAATGCTCTCACATTCAGTCTCTGACAACGTGGAGTTAGTGAAGGTGCTAAGTAACACAGTCTGCTTTGTGATGACCTTTCTATTTTCACATATGTGTGCATTCACATATAAAAATGCAAAGTAAAGATAAAAAGGCATGTGTGTGCTTTCTCCATTTATTCTAACTATGGATAGAATCCTAGCAAAAAGTCACCCACCATCCAGGACAGACAGATCTATATAAGGCCTTTACACTAAATGATTCAAAAGGCTAGGAGATCTCGGCCAGCATAGCTCAGTGGTTGAGCTTCAATCTATGAAACAGGAGGTCATGGTTCAATTCCTGGGCAGGATACCTGCCTGGGTTGTGGGCTCAATCCTCGGGGGGGTGGGGGTGGGGTGCAGGAGGCAGCTGATTTATGATTCTCTCTCATCACTGACATTTCTATCTCTGTCCCTCTCCCTTCCTCTCTCTGAAATCAATAAAAATATATTTTTAAAAAGGCCAGGAGATCACAACAGTTCATGCAGCTACAACATGCACTGCAGGATGCACACTGAGTTCTCATTTCCTTCATATTGATCCCCCCTCCCCACCCCCACAGAAAATACAACTTCAAAGATTAGTATCACCCAGTGTAATCTCGCATGAAGGCTCATCGTTTAAATAATGGCTGCTCCTGTGCAGCTTCATATTTCTGATTCTTATTTTAATTATAGTACTTTGTTCAATGATGCAGAGTATGAATCTCTTGGCCAAGGTGTCACAGCCCAGTCACTGAGAATGCATTCGTAATGATTCTTTTCAATTGCATCCCTCTCAGGGGAAACAAATAATACAAGACAGAGACATAAAAAAGAGAATTCATGAGAGCAAAGCTTAGTGTCAATGCTGCTGCAGATCACATTCCAAGGATTATGCGGACATGTTGGCACCAGTTATTCCGCCTTAAAAAAAAAAAAAAAACACAAAAAAAACCACCTCGTTTCTACTCATTGTAATATTCTAATTCTTCTGGAACATTCTTAGAAGAAAATATATAATTTCAAATTTGTACATGAACTTCAAAATGATCTCCCTTCTGACTTTCTTTGGTTACCCCAACAGACAATTCCCTCTAGAAAATCTGAAGTAATTTTAGTGAAAATAAACAAACTCATGTGAGTATAGTTCTTTACAAAGAATTTTCATGTATATGATTGCATTCAATCTTCACAATCCCAAGAACCAGTACAATCATTTCCATTTTGCAGAGGTGAAATCTTGTTCAAAGAGGTTGACTAGTCATCCCAGTTCATACAGCTAGGGAGAAGCAGGACAGCTTTGCACCCAGAGCTGTGGAGATAGCAGTGAATGGGATAATATAACAAGATTTTCAGTGAATGCAGCAGGGTGTACATGTGTATAACAGAATTTTTGATAGCATGCTACCTTGCTGCCCTTAGCACTGTGTGCTAAATTAATATCTAGAGTTATGTGGATCAGGTGGCTTTGCTCAATTTGAGAACCAACATAGCCTCTTTATTCCCTGGAAACTGCAAACCATTAACTTCAAGTACAATTGGGCAAGGTGCTTTTACTTTTAAGAGCCTATCACAGAGTTTAGAGCATATGGAAGAGCTTAATAAATTTTTATTGAATAAAAAGCCAACATAAAAACTGGGTATATAGCTGTATGATTATATTAGCTTCTACAGCAGCTTATAAACTATAGCACAGCCAACACTGTATTTTTTTTTTTTTTACCAGTGCCTAGGATAGATCTGACATATAGTAGGTATTCAATAAATGACCTGCAAACAGGGTGGGGCAAAAGTAAGTTTACAGTTGTTTGTATGGAAAATAATACAATAATTAATAAATACAAAAATAAACTTAGTGATTTGTGTCGCAACCGTATATTTGTGAATGGCAGAACTAGCTCAATGCACGTTCATTATCACTCCTAAAGACATCTCCAAAATAAGAAGTGTCCTGTCTTCTCTTAATGAGCATTATAGTACATTATCTCTGAATAGGAAGAAAAGCATTATATTAGGTAGGCTCCAAGAAGTACATGTGATTTATAAGACTTCCATGTGCATATGACTATGCATGTCTACAAAGAAAGCTTTAACTACATAAACCATAAACACACACACACACACACACACACACACACACACAAAACACTTAATCTGTGATCTAATCCTCTCAGATTTACTGCTGGACCGCCTTTCATTAATCAAAATCATTTAAAAATATTTGCCCAGCCCTCTGCTTGTCTATAGCAGGCAGCTTGACAAATGTTATTTCCACAGAAGTAAATGAGATCATTCCTTGGTTGCACCTAAGTCCTTTAGAATTCAGGAGTTTCTCAGTTCACATTTCAGGTTAATCTTTTCCTTTCTTTAAGAACAGAACATCCTCTTTGCAGATCTCCCGAGGGGCCTGGTATTTGCAACATCAAATAGAACACAGAAACCATTGCACCCACTTCCAAAAGCCTATTATACTGTCAACCGGCTTCCTAACTGCAACTCAGGGAGAAGGCTCACAGACTCCTAAGCTCCCCACCCCACCCCACCCCACCCCAGCTGCTGGAAATTATCCATAATTTCTCCAAGCTACCACTGCATTTTGTTTCACTAAGGAACTCCTAATAAGACGGGCAACATTCCAAGGAGGAAAACAGCAACTTGAACTCACTAACTATAAATCTCAAACCTCCTTTCACTTCTTACTCCCTCAAACTTTCGATTGTTGGCTAACGTTGAGGATGGGGGCCTGTCATGCATGGCTACCAATGAGTTTTTTCCATACTACTTAATGAGTCATAATAAAATACATATCCACACAAGACCAAGTCCAGAATAGGGTGAGAGTTGGGCCAGCGCCTTACCGTACATGCATGACTTATGTTTTACTATTCACGTTGGGATCCCGGGAAAGGCTAGAGTAAAAAAGGGGGAGGAAAACAGGCACAGACAAGTTTTTAACTTTCAAATCAAACAAGTATGTTCTGCATGTTTCCTTTGCTTCTTTAGAATCGATCCAAAGGAATACAAGCCCAAGGGGAATGTGCAGCTGCCAGCCTGTACCAACAGGGATTCACCTCAAGTGTTAGCAGAGTTCAAGAAAATATGTTACAGAAATAACACCACCTATAGGTCCCAAGTAGGACAGGGCTTGCAAAGTATTCAGGAATACATAAAAGAAGCACTGACAGCCCACACAAATATGTGCATACATCCCCCTGGGTAGAACATTAAACCATTTATCTACTCTACACGTACACATGTTCCTTCTTCCTTCCTGTAAGTTGCTCACAGTTGGTTACTGTGGGGAAAATGGAAATGTCCTCAAAGGGCTGCACGAGGGAGAAATGAAAGGATGGGGAGGACAATGCAAGGGACAGCACCTAGAAGAGGCAATACATGCTGCAAATCTGCATGCCCAACCAAAGAGAGTCAAACAACAAAATTCTGTGATTTCCTTCATCTGGCCCCAAATCACCTCTTCCAGGAAGGCTGACCTGTCTTGACATAGCTGTGAAGGCTTCAACACACGGAGGAGTAATGTCTCACAGACACTAAATCAATCCTATGTAAGGTCCTTAAAGGCTGTTGAGTTTAGATAGCTGATAGAAGTTCTATATTCACGCACTGACATGCTCTGTAAAGAGCTTACATGTTCTCTGCAACCTGACCTGTGTGTTAGCAAGGGTGACTTTTTTTATATACAGAATCTCCTGGCCTAAAGCCAAGTCAGCCTCATAGCTGCAAAGGGGTGACTCACACTGTGTGAAATGCATTAGATACAGCTCACCTGTACATGCCCTTTGTGTCTCCTCATAATCTCCTTTCTCTCTATTCTGAGTTAATCTTTCAATTTATAAACTGATAAGAAATGCATCCATGGTGGATAATTTCTTCCCTCTAGAGCAGGCTGTCTCTCATGCAAAGCCTATCCATAAAATGGAAGAAAGTAAGACAACTGAATCATTCATCTTGTTTAAAAATTTTAAAAAAAAAATCCAATGGAAAATGTTGTCTAGATACATGGGTGTCACTGAGCTAAGTAGAGATTACCACCAATAATTTTTGACTTCTTATTTTTTTCATTTGTATAACCTAGCCGAATGGAGGCAGCAGACCTGAAAAGATGCAGCTGAAGTTCTAATATCAAGTTGGAGGGTTATGTTAGCTGCCAACCCTGGAAATGCAGCCCTGCACAGCAAGAAAATGGTGAGAGATTGGTTACAGCCCTAAGTAATTGATCTGTCTGAAAATATGGGCTAGGAATCATGGGATTAATGCTAGTGCTCCAGCTGGGCTGCATTGCTCATTTCCCTCTAGCTCTCTGACAACAAAGACATGCCTCTTTCTCCAGGGACAAAAAAAAAATTATTTTTATTAAAATCTTTATACAACTTAGCAGCTAAGTCTCTACAAAAGCATCTTAGAGATTTGGGGAGGAGGCAAGGTGCAGCCATCATAAGGAAACCATCCCACAATTTTCTTTTGATCTTGTTTTCATTTCAAAGCAGTCACCAGCCTGCTTCCCATGGCCAAATGTGCTTGCCCCTCAGCTCAGGAGACACGGAGAGGGAGCCCCGCTAGTGGAGAGAAGTGGATGAGTAAAACAGTGGAGAGCTTGCAGGGAAAAATAAAATGGGAAGGCATCCAAAACTGCAGCTGTGCTGGCCCATTAAAAAGCTGAAACTCATTCTGCTGTTCGACCTCATGCTTATCACCACATAACTATTCATCAAAGAAATTTCAGTGCAATTAATTAAATTATTCCCATGTCTGTGCCACAGAGTCGTTATTCCAATATCAGCTTTCACTCACACTCTCTTAAGCTCGTGTCTGCATGCCAAGTCACTACTCTGGGGTTGTCCAGTCTCAATAAAGCTGTGCTCCTCACCACTCACACAGGCTATCATTTCTCTTTTTTATTGCCATTTATTTTCCACTAGGATTTTGCTGCCAGTATATTGGCAGGACTTCCAGTATATGGATGTAATGAAATCTACCACAGACACTTAACACGGGGTCAGGATGGAGCTCAGCTCATGTGAAGCTGTAATATAATAAACAAATGCTTTCAGAAGGAGGATTTTATCAGCTCGAAAATAGAACGTGGTATCCTCTGGTACCAAGTGCAGAAGAAGTTGGAGTCATTTGAAAATTCTTGTGATAATTAAGTTTATGGCTCAAATATGCCTAATATAGGAAATCTGAGCTGTAGTACAAGATTTGTTTTCAGCTGTCAGAGCTGGTTTATTAAAAAGGAACAGAACAAAAACGTACTGCTGAAATTGCGGTTTTTATACCACCATCTCCTTAGTCACAGACCTGTAAGGGAAACACACGTGTGATTTAGGGGACTTAACTGTTGCCCGTGGAACTTTTCTTTGCTAAGCTACAGCAAAACATAAATAAATTAAGAGAATAATCCCCTCTAGTTGATAACCAGCAGGTGAATATTGAAAACTGTTCCCGTTCCTTTGTGTATGACCATAGCAAATTAAAGGACTGGGACAAAATACGCACCTATAGATCTCTACACTAAATGTATTCTAAAAAATAGCAGCCTTCACATAAATTCAACATTGGAAAGAAGCTGACAGCACTCCCAGAAATTTAATCCTGATGCTGACTCCGAAGTGATAAGTGGTCAAATGATCACTACAGGACTCAGTAGGGCCACCATGTCAGGCTTAAAGGCCATTTATTATTTCCTCACCTAACTTCCAAGAATCCCAGGTGGTAAAAAAGCCAAAAAGGACAATACATGCAGAGGTTCCAGTACCCAAGCTTCTTTAAAAATATGAGCAATCCCGGAGGTTAAAACTGAAAACAGACACTATTTTGGTGGACAAACAAGTGTGGAGACTGGATTCTGTCATTCTAAACATCAGATGCTCAGAAGTAACTTCTATATGAACTATTCAAAAATTCCTTCTTTATTAGTATCTGGAGTGCATGTTTAAATTGAATCATTAGGTTATGAAATGATAAGGTAAGAATAATCAAAATAGGCAAATTTTTGCTAAATTTGGGGGAAAAAACTCCCAAATCTAAGAGGTGCAAAGAAAGCTAAACATAAGAAACAAAGAAAACTATATCAATGCAGATCATTAAAAACAAAAATAAAGACATGTTATGTACAGAGGAAAAAGATAAGCACAGCAGATTATTTTCATGTAGAAAACAATGCAATTGGAAAGACTGGAACATTTTAAATTACGGAGAGAATACACAATTAAAATATCTTGCAAAAGTAAAGTAAAGACATTTCAGAACTATAATATCTGAAAGAACAAATCACCAGCAGACTTGCACTGCAAGAAATATTAAAGGAGGTCGCACAGGCAGAAGGCAAGAAACAACAGAAAGAAAGATCTGTACAGAGGAATGGAGAGCACCACAAACAGTGACAAAGCTAGAGTAAAAAACATACTTTGTTATTTAAAAGAAAATTTACTAATTAAAAATCAATAATATTGTAGCATGGAATTTATATCATACATTAAAGTAAAAAAATGGGTGACAACAAAAGCACAAAGAGAAGGCAGACGTGGAAATATATTGTTGTAAAGTTCTTATGCTATACTAGTGGTTCAGTGCACAAATTTGTGCACCTTCAAAGGATCTGTGGGCCACAAGGCTGCAGTAGGCACTGAGGTGGTCTCAGCTGATCCTCCATGCCCCCACCTGACCCCTCCTGCTGCATTCCCCAGTCCCCTCTCTGCCTGCAGGCCCACTCCTGCCCGTGCCCCTCCCACACACTAAAGGTGCCAGCCCCGCCGAGGAAACAGTCACTGTGGGCACTGGGTAATGACATCACATAGCAGTGCCTGGATTCCTCTCCCTAGCGACTAGCCTCCTTGGAGTTTCTACAGCCCAGGACCCTAACGTGCTTTATAGCGAGGTACAAACATTTCACAGTTTAACCAAATGTTTGTAAAGCATTTTCCCATGCTTCATGTCATTTGATCCTCACAGAAATCCTGGAGTAGGTAGACAGGAGACTTCGTAGAATCCTATTTTCTTTTCATTAGCAAGATGCAAATAGAGACATTCTAATTAATAAGAATTTCCTTTCAATGTGCACAAATCTGTGAAATGGGAGATTAGTAAGAGAAAAAAATTGAATCATAAAAACTATTAAACTGATTTTCAAAAAGCAGAAAAAAATGGGGAGAAGGAAGTGAAGAAGAGAGAAAAAATATATAGGATACAATATTTACAGCTAACCATATAAACAATCATACAGACTGTAAATGGTTTAAATATCCACAATTAAAAAAGGTAAAGATTGTCAGATTCAATAATCTAAAAAGGACTTAACTATATATTCTCAAAGAGAAACATACTCTACACAAAAGACAAAAATAGGTTAAAAGCAAAAGGATTAAAAAAAAAAGACACCCCATGCTAATGCAAATAGAAAAACAGTAAGAGTAGCTATATTAATAAGACAAAGTACATTTCAGAGAAAATAATATTTTATAATAATACTCAACTCACCAAGAGGACATAACAATCTTAAATGTTTATGCATCTAATAACAAAGCTTCCAAGTAAATGGAGCAAACACTGGTGGAACTGATAGGAGAAATAGACAAATATCCCTTTCTTAATAATTGATAAAGCAAATAAAAAGATCATAAGAGTTAAACACAATCAACAATTATTGACATCTATAGAACATTCCAATAGCAGAATACCCATTTTATCCTAACACACATAGAATATTTACTAAGATCATAAAACAAGTCTCAATCAATGTGATAGGATTCAAAATACATTATATGACAATTGTATTATAGGAAAAATTAAATATATATTAAAATATAGCATATCAAAATTTGGGGTATAAAACTATGGCAATACTTAAGGGAAGATATATAGAACCATCTTTCTCTGAAAAGAAGAGATTTTTAGGTGCAGGCACACTCAGGGACACTCCCCCTGTGCACGAATTTCGTGCACTGGGCCTCTAGTTTACTATGACCCAATACAGAAGATGTTTTTATGGAAAACCAAAGTCATCTTGCATTGGTTAAGGACTGAATAGGAGGCAAGGAGGTTTTCTGTTAACAGGAAGTTCAAGAAAGACAGAACTAAAGGCCAGCTTTCCCATACAAAGTTTCCAAGGAGAATTAAAATTTTTAGACCCACTATATTCTGTTCTTTAGCATCATACACAGTTCAGACTATTTGGAACAATTTTAGTCCCTTGAGAATTCATCATTAAAACCAGAAGTACTAAAAATCCAGCTGTATCTATAAATATTTTTAAAACATATGCAATAAGTAAAACCTCCCCTCTCCTCTACTGAGACATTTGATCTTAGCCTAACTCCTGCTTTGAATTAGAAATGCTCTCTTCTCCTGACATAGAATGTTTTTAAAGAGGAATTTCCTTATGGGAGAGATTATAATAAATCATCCATATACCATAAAATTTAATTTGGAAGTTCCAGGTATTAGCAAGTCAACATTGTAGGCACGTAGTCAACACAAAATTGAAAAGCCATTTTAATTTCTCAGTTACATTCTTTGGATTAATAAAATTATTTTTGGAATAGATGCGGATGTAGGGAATTATAATGTTAATAATACCTTCAACTTTTACACATATATATAAAGAAAATGAACCAGATAAATACAAACACACACACACACACACACACACACACACACACACACACACTTCAAAGGAATATCCACTAAGCTTTTTTCTTTCCTAAAAATTAATATTGACTAGCATTAACTTGATTTTCATTTCTTCATATTTACCAAACCATTAACAAGATTCTGGTTTCCATTTCTAAAGGGACTTCCACCTACTAGCTTCAAGCACATTTTGTTGCTCAAGTGGATTAAACAAAACATTCCTCAATAATGAGTCAAACAGGTGAATGAAAATAACTTATCTATAACCAAAATTCTTTCACAAAAACATATTTTTACTTGAGTTATCCTAGCTTATTAAATAGAAAGAGACAGGAAACCATTTTGCTTGAATTTCTAATCCTATTTTTTTTAAATAACTGTCTTCATATTTTAAGAGTTTTCATTTATAATACTGAATCCAGAACACTAAATTAATTTTATTATTGCATTAGGTCTCAGAGCGAGGCAAAATAAAGGTTAGCTTCCATCCTACCTTCACTCCCTATTCCTCATGAATTAGGGCCCAAGAGAAAACCAAAAAACAGATAAAACCTTAGGCATTTGCTACTTGACATAAATGCTTTGGATAACTAAAATGCCTGCTTGTGTCCAAAGCTCCTTCTCAGTCAATTATCTTTCAATCCATTGGAATCCAAAAATAAAAATATTTTTATTTTTATAAAAAATATTCTAATGATATTTAACACTTCCCTTATCACCCTCTGTAATTTTGAATATGGTAGACATACTTCTGGGTCTGGAAGATGACTGGTTGACCAGGTCTAATTAGCATATTACACTTTTATTTGTATAGATTACTAAGTAATCTTAATAATAAACACTTTGTCCTTCAAGTGCACTTTGTCCTTCAAGTGTTCTAGAGTAGCAGGTATTCAAAACCCCAACTTCATATCCTATAATCAGGAAGTTTTCTTATAGTGCACTTGACCTTTTTGTTATTTTGAATGCAAAATCTCAGCATTTAAACAAGGTCATCAATGATCTTGATTCCCATTTGGATTATAAGAGTCTGATGCTCTATCAACTGATCTAGTCAGGTACTCCTCAATTGGATTTTAAATGGTATTATTTAACAACCAGTTCCCAAGGAAAAGCTACATAATAGTATTTATATACATGCATTTATTACAAAATTTAATAATATAAGGATATGTAACAAACAGTAAGTAATAAAATTATATAAAATTCTTTCATGCAAATTTCAACCAAACAGCCAATTGATTTTCATAGAATGCTTTTATTGAAATATGTGGAACTCTGATATCTATAGCCAATCTATGGCTGCATTTGAAACTGATTATTATTCTGATATGAAACTTGATTGATATTTTCAACCCAGTAAAATGAAAGTAGAACAACTAAGACATATGTCAGAACTTTACTTGTCAATGACATGCATAACTTCTACATTGAACTGGGTAATAGTTTTAATATGAGAAGAGTATTTCCTTATTTTTTGGTACTATCCATAATGTAATGGATGCAGATATAACACACTGTTAAATTTAATCTGTATTAATAACATTTTCTTCATTTTTAAAAAATTCTTGACCATCAACATAAAAGAGACAGGATCCATACTGTTTACCAACTTCTGTGTTGTAAATACTCTAATCATGGTTAACTGCAAGCTCTTGAAATGATGTCACTAAATGCAGAGTTGGAAAGAGATGCTCAATAGCACATCATTATTTAGTATTTCCACACACAGTAACCTATAGGTCATAGATTATAATAAAATGTAACAAAATAATTAGAAAGTGATGAGTTCTTAATATTTCTTATAATTAAATATAATATGTTAAAAGCAAAGATAAGTCTATACAATTTTTAAGGAGCCTTTTAACTTATTAAAGTCTCCTTAAAAAGCTGCCTGGATTACAAAATTACTGAGAATTTAACAATTGGTTCTGTGTGTTGCTAACAAGCCATTTCCAAAAAACCAAAGTATGATTCTTTTGTTACCAAAGTAAACCTTGTGCCTTCCTTTCATTGAGTAAATGGCATTTTGGTTCTTTCCGTTGGTGTGTAGGAGTGCATAAGGTTACGAACTTCACAAGTTCATTCACAACCTGGTTACCCTCCTTGGAATCAGCAGAAGCAATAGCAAACAGAACATTTCTCTAGGAAAAGCTAACTCTGAAACCAGGTTTCCTAGCTAACTCTGGAACCACATTTTCTACCAACTGAGTCAACCAGATGAGGGGGGAAAAGGAACAAAGAAGTGGTCCTGATGTTAAGATTTGTTGTATTTTCTAATATAGATATATCTTAATTCCTGTCCACAAAATACAAATAATGAAAACATGGGAACACATCAGAATTTATGCAAAGGGGCACGCAAGTTGTAGAATAATAACAAAGCCAAATCCTTCAATACCAAAGTCTTCTCAAACTAAAATAGGATGCTTAGGCTTTACTCCCTCTCTCACTTCCTTTCTTCTTTCCCTTCCCCAACTGACTTTCTTCCTTACAGGTTCATCTTTCCCTCCCTCCCTCCTTTTCTTCTGGAAAGAGATGGGATAAGCTGATAGTTGGAAAAATTCAACCACTGTATCACTGCCCCTTTTCTACCCTATCAAAAGGTACTGAAAATGAAGAGATGTGGTAGGCAGAGCATGGTAAGCACAAAAGAAGAGAACACTACCTCCTGCAACAAACAAACTTGACTTAATTAGGCTGAAACAGGAGTAAAGACTAACCAGTGTTCTACTGAAATAAATAAGTGAACATTCACTGACAGCCTACCATATGTCTGACCCTGAGTGAGGGCCATAGGGAATGCAATGATAAAGGGACTATGATCCCTGACCACTTGCCTAAATATAAAACATCAAAGAATGAGACCTTGGAAAATCCACTGTCAATCTCGGCATTAAATCTTCCAGACTTATAATGACATCAGATGACTACTTTAGGAATATAATATTCCGAAGAATGGAAAATATATTCCAGACATCCAAGGGTCTGGACAATAATTTAGCAGAGAGGCCTGCCCAGGAAGCAGTAATATAGAAAGGGGGCAGAAGTTACCCATCCACAGGAGGTGGACCAATCCTGGTGAAATAATTCAATCTGATCACCTCCATTCCTGGTAAAGTATTGGCATTCGAATATGTGTATCACAGAAACAGAGGCACAGAGTCTAAATGCCAACCTATTAACAATCCACATGTATGATTTCTGACAATCTCCCAGGGGCTTTTATTATGAATCCAGGATAAATAAGAGAAAGACATAGGCATATGTCTCAGCTGTTATTCACTTTAGCTCAACAAGCACCTATTTTAGGTATAGAGAAAGTGATAGGCTTTTTGACAAAGGTAAATGTGTCAGGGCCTCTGACAAATCACATGAAGATACAGATACACATATGGAATATATACATTCAGCATTTAAACCATATAAATAAGGCAAAGGAATCAAAACATCTGCATATGGGCTCTGCCAACTACTGGGACATTTTACGCATTCTCAGAATCGGAAGGGCCCATAAAAACAATCTCATCAAATCATAAATCAAAGTTCCTATTGCTTCACAATATCAGCAACAGGTAAGCCCTCCAAATAAAGCCCATCCCTCTTTTGGACAGCTCAAATTTTTACCAAGTTCTACCTTATATATTGCATTTACCTGTATCTTCTACCCACTGCTTTTATTAGTGTCCACTGGGACTCCCTAGGAGAAGTCCAATCTTCTTCAACATGACAGTCCTTTAAATAATTAAGACCATTATTATATATCCCTCTAGGTTAAATATCTCCAGTTCTTTCAGCCATTTCTAATAGGACATGATTTAGAATCTCTTCAACCACCTAGGTAACCCCTTCTCTGCATGCACTCTAATTTCAATACTCTCCTGGCTTTGTTCAAATCGTTATCCTATACTAGAGGCCCAGTGCATGAAATTCATGTAAGAGGGGATTCCCTCAGCCCAGCCTGCACCCTCTCCAATCAAGAACCCTTTGGGGGACATTCCTCTTGCAATCTGGGACCTCTGGCTCCTAATCTCTCACCTGCTTGCCGGCCTGATTACTCCTAACCCTTCTGTCCGATTGTCCCTAACCTCTCTGCCTGTCTGTCTATCACCCCTAACTATCTCTGCCTGCCTGCCTGATCACCTCCAACTGCTCCCCTGCTGGAATGATTGCCCCCAACTGCTCTCCCCTGCTGTCCTGATTGCCCCCAAATGTCATCCCCTGCCAGTATGGTTGCCCCCAACTGCTGCCCCCTGCCAGCCTCATCATCCCTAACTTCCTCTGCCTCAGACCCCACTATCATGGCATATTACTCTTTTATTAGTATAGATAGATTAGATTATATAGGATAGGATTGCTTAAATTGCAGGGGGGGGGGAGGCTTTTTCAGCAGGAGATGCTCTTGACAGACAAAAATACATAATCCCTATATCTGGACTGATAGCCAGCCATATGCAACTATATTGCCAAACTGGTCATTAAAAAATTGAACTGCTTTCTTACACTTTATACCAAACAGCTGTTGGCTTTAAAATCCCTCCTCAGCCCCCACCTTAGCTTCTGCCTTTGTAAGTCACCCAGATTAGATTCTGATTGGTCAATTTCTATGCCAGTCAGCATTTCTGGGCCTATCTTCCAGCCTAATCTGCAGCCTCCGAGGAAGCTGCAGATCAGGCCCTGCCTCTCTCCCCGGGCCTCTCTCCAGGCCTGATCCGCAGCTCAACGACAGTGATAAGGATGCCCTACTGACAGCTTAGGCCATCTCCACCATCAGTGGGACATCCCCTGAGGGCTCCCAGCTTGCAGGCTGGGCTGAGGAACCCCCTGAGTGCAGGGATTTCATGCATCGGGCATCTAGATAAACAATGTTTCCACAATCTGTATTTATGTTTTTAATTTATTGGTGTGATAGTGGTTAACCAAACTATACATGTGTCAGTTCCACAATTCCACCGTACATCATCCATACACTGTACTGTGTGTTCACTACCCTAAGTCAAGTTTCCTTCCATCACCATTTATCCCACCTATAATCTCCACTACCAAATGAGTAAATTTCTAACATCTTCCCACATGAGGTCTAATTTGGGAATTGGTTAAGCCAGAATTTCCAGAACAGGCATATGACATGATATTTATCCACTCCAATTTAGGGCCAGTTGCCCCAGCACTAATAAGTATTATCTATTGACCTCAATGTGCTGAACAAAGGGTATCATTTATACTTGTGCACGATGAGACAAGAGTTGAGGAGCACTGGATTAAGCTAAGCCTCCAGATGACAGGACTTCAGTATTAGCAGCTAGAAGGCTAGCTCAGATGGGGGATGATCCAGTGGAGAAATGATTTTGGAATAAGTGGGATAAGTAAAGCAAGCTGGAAATAAACTGCAAGGACACTAATCTTAGCCTGTTCAAAGAGGAGAACATGGAGGCTCTCTGAATGAAAGATATGGTACAAAATAAAGAGGTAGGATAAAACTGATTTATATATAGCCAGTGTCAACTAAGGACACCATGGCATTAATGACTAATGTAACAAGCATCAAAACAATTATATGGGATCTTATTCAGAAAAAAATGTAACTCCCAAAGGGAAAGACACTGCATATATAAAGAAAGGAGAAGGGAAAACTACCAGATATTAAAGAGTTTCTGACCAGGTGGGCAGAAGTGCCATCACAGGATTTGAAACCACTGTCTACGACTTCTTTGCAGGGAAGCAAAAAATTGCAAAAGTCAGCTAACCCATAATCATTCCACATATTTTGTAAGGATGCATAATATATTCAGTTGACAAACAGTTCTGCCAAGTAGCTCTTCTACATGTTGATCATGTCAACAAAATTAATTTGACATTTACAGCTATTTTGAGAATAAAATGCAATTGCTTAAATTATTCTGTGGAAGCAACATGAGACAGAATTATTCAGTTGACAAAATCTAATTAGGTGTAAATTATTTCAGGTCATATGAATTATAAAACCTTCCAGAGATAAGGATTTTAATTCAAAGTGGCTCAAAGTGCTATAGAATATTAATAGGCGTACAGCCTCTTACAATACTTTCACATTTCTGTTCCAGTAATGCAGCCTATTTTGAAAATATTGACCTAAATGTTCTTTCTCATTCTGCTTTCTTGAACCTGTATTGTATAAGAGAGAAGGAAGGAAAAAGGTAAGTTTCTATACCAGAAATGTTACACAAGTTAATTCATTTGTAAATAATTGAAATATAATTTATATTATATACTATACTATTCATTTGCTTTTGACAAATAGTATTATTCTCCAGTTGACAGATGAAGAAACTGAGGCTCAGAAGCCTCCCAATAATGCAGGGTGGAGCAAGAGTAGATTTACAGTTGTTCAGATGGAAAGTAACATAATAATCCTATGTAATAAAAGGCTAATATGCAAATCGATAGCTCTAACAGATTTAGCTCAGTGGATAGAGTGTCAGCCTGCAGACTGAAAGGTCCCAAGTTTGATTCTGGTCAAGGGAATGTACTTTGGTTTAGGGCACATCCCCAGTGGGGGTATGTGCAGGAGGCAGCTGATCAATGTTTCTCTCTCATCAATGTTTCTGACTCTATATCCTTCTCCTGGTGGTCAGTGCGATCCCACAGCCAACCCCCCCTGGCAGGCCAACCTCCTGAGGTCCCTCCACCAGGCTGCCAGCAACAGGTCCCAATCAGCCCTGATTATTGGCCAGGCAGAGGAGCTTCACCTGTGCACAAATTCATGCAGTGTGCCTCTAGTTAATAAACAATAATACAATAATAAACTCTGTGTTTCATGTACTCACAACAATAAACCTACCTTTGCCCCACCTTATATACTAGGTGTGCCGGTTAATGTGGACTTTTTTCAATAGATGGAGTTACACATGTGTTGATATATATATAATTTGATATGTATGTTATTTTGGTGTATTGACAGTGAGCTTCAAAACTTCATATGCCAAATTTACTGAAGGTGTTAACATCATAGATATTTTTACACTTAAAAATGTTGAATTTTTGCAAAAAACAAAAAAACAAAAAACATTTGAGCGAAGTTTTAATTCATTATTTCATTTTGAAGAAAAGTGTTGCTGAATACTTTGGGAAGCTTACGGTGAACATTCTCTTAAGATACTTGAGAACTCTGGTTCTAATAAATGCTTTAAAAGTGATTATTTCAATGTGAAAGACAAAGAACATCCAGGTCAACTGAAAAAGTTTGAAGACCAACAATTACAAACATTAATGGATGAAGATGTGTGTCAAACTCAAAAACAACTTGCAGAAAGATTAAACATTGCTCAGCAATTTCCTATCATTTACAAGCAATGGGAAAGATTTTAAAGGAATGAAAATGGGTGCCACAACAACTGAACGAAAAATAAATGGAAAACCGAAAAGTCATCAGTAAAATGTTGCTTCTACGGCACGAAATAAAGTATTTTTTGCATCAAATTGTGACTGGCAATGAAAAGTGGATTTATTTTGAGAATTCCAAATGCACAACATCATGGGTTGATCCAGGTCAACCATCAACATCAACTGCAAAGCCAAATCGCTCCAGTAAGAAGACAATGCTCTGCATTTTGTGGGATCATGAAGGTGTGGTGAATTATGAGCTTCTAAAATCAGGTGAAACCCTTAATACTGATTGTAACTGACAACAAATAATTTGAACCATGCTTTGATCTTGAAATGACCAGAATGGGCCAGAAGACACTGCAAAGTAATTTTGCTTCTTGATGACACACCATCACACACTTCAAAATCAGTTAAAGACACGTTGAAAGATCTTGTCTGGGAAGTATTAACCCACCAGCTTTCCTCCAGACCTTGCTCCTTCATATGACCACTTGTTCGGATTGATGGCACACACACTTTCTGAGCAGCACTTCAAAACGTATAAAGAAGTGGACAATTGGGTTTCTGAATGGTTTGCTTCAAAACAAGAAAAGTTTTATTGGGATGGTATCCACAAATTACCTGACAGATAGGGGAAATGTGTAGGTAGCAATGGACATGACTTTGAATAAAGCACTTTTGATGTTTCTTTTGAAATTATAGTGTTTTCTTTTATTACAAAATCTGCCATTATTAACCGGTACACCTAGTATAACTCCCTTGTGGCAAAATGCTGGGGCATAAATGCAAAGCCAATGAAAATCTCCAATATTTAAGGCTTGCTTGCCCTTGAGAACCTAGAAAACAGAGCCCCTTAAGTCAATTCTATACATCAAAGGCAGGTATTTAGAGAAGAACCTAAGCAAAGAGCATAAACATCTTTGCTACCAAAGATTATTTCCTGACAAAAAGGAGAAAAGATACTGAGGAGTCCAAAGCATTGCAAAGGAAGAGAAAGCAATTACCTGGAAGAAATTATGTAAAAGAAATGTGGGAAGAAGGAAAAAATGAAGAAAACACCAGAGTTTCACATAGAGTAGATATATAATCTTTGCTTATATCTGACTTATTAGAGAACTGGAATTTGAATGAGAATTTTGGATTAACACAGAAATCACTTGTCATCAGGGCAACAGATATACATCAATGTACTCTTCTTTTCAAGGGGGGTAATGATGTTATCCCTGAGAGAGATAGATAAAGAATATAAGGAACAAAATATTTTGGGTGTGGGTGCCTGGGGAGAGAATAACCAAAGAACGCATATGCATATATGCATAACCCATGGACACAGATTATTATGTGGTAAAGGCCTGGGGGCAGGGGTGACAAGCTGGGGGTGGAAAAGGTCAATGTGGGGGGAAAAAGGGACATCTGAAATACTTCCAACAATAAGATAATTTTTTTTTTTTTTTTTTTTAAGATTTTGTGACCAACTGAGGGGAAAAAATATCTTTGGAAAAAGGTAGGCAAAAGGAAAAAAGAAAAAAGCCACTCTTTGCTTTATAATAAAGTAAATTGCAGCAATACAGAGTAGTGTCTCGCTGGAGGTCAACAGATGATAGGGATGAAAATGTCACTGATGGTGACTATTTGAATCCTTGGATAAGTCCATGTCCAGGAAAGACAGAATTCATTCTACTGCTCTTTAAAATCGTTTGTAGTAATTATTGCTACCGTCTCTCTGATGTCAGCACTGGACCTCTGGACTATGTAATGTTGAAGGCTTGGACAAAGCCTGGCTGTCAGAGTATGGAGAGGGGGCAAATTACCTCTATCATGAAATGGCAATTCTTCAGGCAGCAGTGTATGAATGGCCTAAATATCAAACTCATGCACACACACCCAGGCACATTCTACCACCTGAAACAATGTGGTGAGAAACAGATGTCCTAAAGGGAGGAACAACTCAGGCTGCACGCTAGCACTGCTAAGCTTTCTCTAGTCCACACTCTCACTTTTATTGCAAAAACAAAACAATACTGCCATGATCTATAATAAGAAAGGAGGGGCCAGTAGGGATTAGGGAAAACAGGCAGATAGAAAGGAATAAAATAAAACTGAAATTAAATGGAGGGAGGAGAGGGAAACAAGCAAGAAAACCCATTTGTAATGGTAACATCACTTCCTCACTTTTGTTAGTGTTCTCTCCCAATTCTATAAGAGTTAAAGGCCGCCAAGTAATAGGGCCTTCAGAGTTTTCCCTTGGGACTCAGCCAAGGCCAGTAACCCTGCTATTAGAGGCCTGCCAAGCTTTGTCAATGCAATCTGCTGAATGCCTTGAGTGACAAGCGATCAATATTCTCCACTCTCATGGGTCATCACAGGTGACACCGGCCTAAGTAATAAAACAGCCCTGGCTGCCTCCTCTAACTTAAATGCTTCCCTAGCCACAATATTTCTTTTTTGTCTAAACGCCTCTAGCTAAATTTCTCATAGATCGAACCATCTGATGAGGATAGAGATTCTGAGGAATTGCAATGTGTCTGGATTGATGTTAGCCAGTGAAAGCTCAGTAGACTGGAGAAATAGGTTCAAATAAATTGAAAATGACTAGCTACAGAGTTGTAATCTGCCAGCATCAGACCCTGTAGCAACAAGCCAATATGAAAAAAAGCATGCTGACAGCCAATCGCCACCAAGTCACCTGCTGAAATGAGAACCCATTTTCCCCCCACTACTGTGCTGATGATAGGCACTTTCTCTGTGACATCACTGGTGGCAGGAGAAGAGGGGGGTGTGGTGGGAGTTCCTCATATTACAAGGAGCACTCAGTGTTGTTTGCCATCAATAACAAAGAAGGAAGAGCCCTCAAAGGTGCATTTCAGAGGAGATGAAGGTGTGCTGTCTTCTGGAACCACAGACCAGGTATCAATATCTCTTTCCACCCCATTGACAAGACTGTGCAGAAGGCTCCCTCCTGCCCTGCAACCCTACAGACAAGCAGCCACAGACAAACAGGAGAGTCATGAAGAGATGCATCCCTTTGTAAGAAGACTGTATGAGAGCTGATCAGGATTCCCAAACGGCATTAGATTCCTCAGGCAGTACCATATTTTGTGAACACATGATAGAAAGCTCAAGTTGACTGACCATTTAACCCAAACAGTGAATTTATCATGGAGTATTAAATCCAAAAGAGACCAAGAAAGGTCATAAGAGACTGAACTGCCTTAGAGAAGAAGTATTGTATTCTAAGCAATCCACACTATTTTAAAAAATATTTTTAAACTTCACATTTTCAAGTGTTAAGGTATTTTATTGTACCTAGTGGATTGATTCCCTGTGCCATTTAATACTTATGCTGTTCAAATTTAAATAAATATATCCTTGGAATTGTGCAATATCCTAGCAGTGCCACCAGGCTGACGAAATAGGTACCCCAAAAGTCCTCATGTTCATCCTTTCCCTCTAAGGCACGCATGACTACAGGAAGACATAGGACATCAGAGGAAACAAAAGCATACCAAAGTTGCTGCTGAAAACGAAAGACTCGAGGATCAGTTATCCCTTTAAACATTGAGTTTGGGTATTTAACCCTGCCAGCAATGAAGGAAACAGAAAATGGAGATGTTTATGATTCATATTCTTGGTTAGAATGGGCTGCTCTCATTTATTTTCTAAGTGTGTTTAAGTTATTCTTTATTCTCCATTTTTTTTTACTCTATATAATAATTATAAAAGTTATCTAAATTCCAGAAGACATACCAAATACATATTTTCCAATTACAAAAGAATGGTCCCCAATGATAATAAAAAAAAAAAGCTGGTATTGAGCCAGAATATTTAATATTTATATCCTGATATTCACACATTATAATTTTTAAAAATGGTAAAATAATTGACTTTACTAAGGATTCACATCTAAAATCAAAAGTACTCTGAAAGAACTTAACAGGGGGACTCTGTCTCAGAGGGAATAAAAAAGTTATTTTGATTTAAGATTATTGTTTCCTACGGGTAGGAATAAAGGATTTATTACATAGAAAGAAGCTAATCTATAATAAGCAATATCACTGGATCGGCATTACAAAATATCCTGGAGTAAAGAAGCCTAATGGAGGGCAGAATTACTGGGATAGACATTTATTGGTAGCATTAAAGCATTGCCAATTAGGATTAATTACAAAGGAAGAATATCACCTAATAGATCCTACATTACACCAGAAATTAGTGGTGAATGCACGGTCCTAAAAGATGAAGTGATCAGTAAATGAATGTGTGAATGCACATGTGAGAGTGTGTTGAACCTTGTGGGACTCAGTAACCCTCATAAAACAGTGACTCCAAAGTAAGGGTTCTCTGGCTAACACACACCACAAAGGACAGAGGCCTCATTAGCCTACCTCTGCCCAAATAAGAATTTTATTCTGTACAGACTCTATGAACCTCTAATTGAGGCTAACTTCTGTCTCTTTGACCTCTACAGAGGTTAGGATTCTTGCAACCCCTCCCTAATCACTTGGAGGCCTTGGGATCAATTGGCCACATACTTAAAAGAACAAAATGATTTTATTTGGTTCCCAATGCTTCAAAAAAATAGAAGAAAGCATTAAGATGCAAGTGACAGTAAAATGTTTTAGTGGTAAAAAGAAAACTATAGTCCAGGATGACTATATATCAACCTTTCTGGATTACCACTATTTATCCAAAGGTCTCAGACTAAGAAAGCGCACTTCTACAAAAAGCTCCGATGCCCAAGGCAAAACAAGAGATCACTTGGATTTCATTCTGACATTTCTCTGTGGTGAGTTAAGAACTACTGCTTTGGTAAGACAGCATGTCAGCCAAAGAACTGATAGAAAATCGCCTTGTTGATACGATTGCCTTTCTTTGGTTAAGCTACATTCTTTATTAAATGCTGTTAATTCACTCTGAAGATACAGAATAGTGTCCTGACAAGTTGTCACCACTCTGGCTGTAATGTCAGGAGGAATGCAAAGTAGCTGTGAACCATCCTTAGAAACAAAATCATTCATCACTATAAAAATACATACTTTTTGAAAAATGTATTTTTATTGATTTTTTATAGAGAGGAAGGGAGAGGGATAGAGAGGTAGAAACATCGATTAGAAAGAATGATAACTGCCTGCAACCAAGGTACATGCCCTCTACTAGAATCGAACCCAGGACTTTTCAGTCCTAAGCGTGACACTCTATCTACTGAACCAAACCAGTCAGGGCAATACAAACTTTTTGTACAAAATAAATGTACCCATATTCTACCAATCTAAAGATAATCACTGTACACATCAGGGTGTATTTTCTTCTAGTTTTATATTAATTCTTGTTTCACTCTCTCTTTCTATACATAATTCAAATAAACTACTGTTTGTGTGTATATATTTTTAAAATAAATTTAACATATTGTAAAAATTTTCCCTTGAAGTAAATATTCTTTGAAAATACCACATAATCTGATGCATTGGCATGATAGGAAGAAGATTATATGAAGTTTTTCTTCACATCGGATTATATCTCAGCATAATGTGTCCTAGACAAAGAATTAATGAGTCAAAAAGTATTAACGTTTTAAAGAAGTATGAAACATTATAAAAAGGCTTATATAAAAGTAACTGATTCAATTATTTTCCCCAATAAGTGACAAGTCTCATTTCTACAAATTTATTAATTTCATAAGTAAAAATATGGCCTCCTTGTTACTTTTAATTGTATTTTTAACCATAAGCCTCCAAAAGACAGTGTTTGATGATGATTCTCTTGATTAAAAAGAAACTAGTGAAAATGCATCATTAGTTAATTGAACTGTACTTTTCATTTCTTTTTCCACAATTAGTAGTTTTTCTTGAAGAAATGAGAAATGGTTATCATTAAGTGTCTAAACGGGAAATATGTTCATCAAACCTGACATTGTCACATAAACTAACACACCTCCTGCCTGACTCTGCATTGACTTGGATACTCTGGAGCGCTATACAGATTTGTACCTAAGAAAAGAAGAAATAAAAAGGTGGGTTTCAGAAAGTTAAGTACCATAAAGCTTAAGGAAAAATAAGAGACTTTATGATTCTTAAAATTATTCCTGGGCTAAAATCTAGAAGCGAAGATTATTCAATGAAACTTCAGGTGGATTGTAAAAGTGATTGTTACACAGAGAAAAGATAACCTCACCAAAGATAACCTCAAATATTTGTCTTCCCTTGAGAAAAATAAAAATCAAGACCCCCTTTTTGCTAAGCAGAAAAAATGATCTTCAAATGATCTGTTTTTAAACATATCTTAGCGAAAAGTTTATCATTTGTGGTCAATCTCTACTGAGAAATTAGACAAAAGTAACTTCGACTGCCTTAATGGTATGTGCTTTTGAAGTAAAAATTGGCAAGATATCACACGTGATTTTTTAAAAATATATATTTTATTGATTTTTTACAGAGAGGAAGAGAGAGAGATAGAAAGCCAGATACGTAGATGAGAGAGAAACATCGACCAGCTGCCTCCTGCACACACACCCCCACCCCCAACCGGGGATGTGCCTGCAACCAACATACATGCCCTTGACTGGAATCGAACCTGGGACCCTTCAGTCCACAGACCGACGCTCTAACATTGAGCCAAACTGGTTTCAGCTGCACATGTGATTTTTGAACCATGGTTTTTCAAAAATGCTTTTAAATTATGGCAAAATTATCTAAGCTGATTCATTTGTGCTTATTATAGCACCAATTATTCCAGTAGAATGTAAAGATCTGTAAGCAACATTACTGCTAGTATTATATATAAGATTTGAGCTTATAAGATTTAATTCCTTTCTACTCAAAATGACAAAGTTTTCAACCCCAATTTTTTTTCCTTGGGTTTTGGTAGACAAAATGTAAATTACACCCTCCTTTCTTATTAACTTAATGTACTAATTCATCCATTTAATTTCCTTTTTATCTTGGGGGTAAGGGCAGAGAAATATAAAATGAAATACAGTACTTCACCAAAATGTGTCTTGGGAAAGGTTGGGATGGATAGAAATGGCTGATAAAGGTGATGAACAAAATAAGTTTCCAAAACTGATTTGGTCAACCCGGCCTGCGTGGCTCAGTGCTTGATCATCAACCCATGCATAAGAGGCTGCAGGTTCAATTCCCAGGTTAGGGTACATGCCCAGGTTGTGGGCTCAATTCCCAGTAGGGGGTGTGCAGGAGGCAGCCAATTGATGTTTCTCTCTCATTGATATTTCTCTCTCTCTCTCTCTCTCTCTCTCTCTCTCTCTCTCTCTCTCTCTCTCTCTCTCTCTCTCCCTCTCCCTCTCTCCATGTCCCTCTCTCTAAAATAAATAAAAATATTTTCAAAACTAATTTGCTTAGATGCCACATTAGGGTGCTCTTTACAAAGACACAAAGAATGGCCCCTCACATCTGTGTTCACTCAGCCACTTGTTCATTTATTCAATAATTTGTTTGCTCACTTATTTTTTTTAATTGATAATATCTACTATCAGCTCTGGGTTAAAAAACATGAATAGAATAATCAGCAGGTTAAATCTTAGAGGAGAAGGACACTGCTACCTGGAGGAATAGGAACAGAGGATGAAGCAACTCACTAGACCCCGAACTAAATTCACAGAGTTTTAGAGGTCAAATAGCACCCTACATCAGAGCTGAGCTCCAAGACAGTATTTCACAAGGAGACGTACTCCCCCAATGTTATGACCCTCCAAAAATTTTTACTATTCATTTTGTAAGGTATCTCTTCAATTCAGACTCCATCAAATACCACATTTACCTTTGGGTCTTTATGAGCAATTTACCCCAAATTACAATTATGGGCAAAAATAATTTACCAGTGCATCAAGCAGTCCCCACTTGGAAGGTATCTGAGTAAAGAAAACCTGGGGCTTTGGCCTCCAGGGATGATAAACTCTCTGGTAAGCGTCAGGGAACAATATTAGCAGTGGTGTGTAGAAAAGAAAAGCCACTTTCTTTTGTTCCAAGGCCTAAGCACCGCCATTGTATACCATCTGCTTACTGAATTTGTGTTGCCTCTACTGCTGTGTTAAAGGAGGCATTTCTGGAGCTGACCTCTGTATAAAAGCCGGGGTGAGCTGAGCTTTTCTGCCTATTAAGAGAGAACAGCGGAGCAGAGGGTGAACTTCTTGGAGGAGACAGGTCAGAGTGTACAGACACTGATTCAGGTTTAGCTGACAGCGCCAGGCGAGGCATTTCTAATCTCCCCAGTTAGCACTAAATCAGCACGGTGTACACAAGCCCTTGACAGAAGACAGACAAATGGGACCCACTAAAAGGATAAAGAGTGGCCTGGTGAAGCACAGGCACTGAATACAATACAAAGCCTTCATTCCTTAAGCTAAACATGCTTTGCTTGAACCCACATCCATTTTGGACAAATCTCGGCTCTTCTGTAGTAAAATGACATCGAGGCTGATCCTAAAAAACAGATTATGCCCATTCCAGGAATTCAGAACTCAGTCATTAAAAGGCACACTCTCACCTCCCCTTCTATTTTCTGTTGCCTGGAGAAAAATCAAAGCAGAAATTAGGGAGATGCCATCTGAACCACTGTAGGATAATCCATGGTTTGCTTTTCCTCAGGCCCTCCTGACAATCAATCACTCCAAGACAGAGCAAAAGAAATGTGACCAAGCAGGAACACGAACTCTTATCTGTGGTGGTCTCTTTAAGTTTACAAATACATCCCAGGAAGGGAAGAGAAGAGTGACAAACAGAAAATCAGACAGAACTTCTGCTCCTGAAACGGAGCACTGCTAGTGGTGTGCTGCTCTGTCTGCACAGTGCACTTTTTTCTGTCATCTTAAACCACCTACACATTGTTATCTAAGAGACACCATGATCCCTGGCTTACCAATAAGGAAACGAAGGCTGAAAGATGATAAATAACTTGCCCATGATCCACACTGCAGTGAGTTACAAAATGGGGATCCTAACCCAGCTCCAGGTTAAGCCTCCAGAAACTTGCTCTTAAACACTCTGCAATACAAATATAACATCCTGTTCAGTGTGAGGATGAAATTTGTATATATCAATCACATTTAAATCCAGCAGAGTAACTTGCTATTTAAAGTACCTCTAGGAAAAATATAAATTAAGAACCCACTAGGGTAAACCATTACAAGAAAAAAAAAATCATCAATGAGAATAACTGCCCTTTGACTTACTTATCCTGTAAATTCAGATTTTTTATGACCATACCTGAGAAAAAATAAGGCCATCTGAAAATGCCAAACATGGCTTGACTGTAAGCATCCATCGAGCTGCCAGTGGTGATGGTGGGAAAGGGGGTGGTGGGCAGGCTGCCTGACACTCTGAAGAGACGCCTTTAACTGTGTGGACTCTCATACACACACAAGTCTAAATTACTCCCTTAGCAGTTCACAACTCATGCAACCACAACTTGTCTTCACATTAGAAGCAATGAATCACAGATCTCCTTAACAGAGGGAAACTAAGATAATCTCTTACCCTCAGAAAAAGAAGGTGTTATACTCACTTGATAAATGACCTAATGAGAATGACTGAAAAGGGTAGTCTGGAAAGTGGTATTGGCAGAGAGGGTAAGGGTTGGGTTTTCTGCTAGCCCACAATTCATTCTTCTCCAAATTCTACCCAGGTGTGCTTCAACTGACTTCTCATCCCAAAACAACAGAGAACTTGTCCCTTACACAGTACAGGGGGGATGAGTCCTTCCTTAAATGTTACAACAGCCAGCTATTTTATAAATACCAAGAATGTAAGAACATGTTGAGAGAGGCTATAATTTTAAAAGGACATAATGGAGATGCATGTCAATGGGGATGATCAAACCAGTTCAGGAAATAAAATTGGAACTTATAAAACAACAACATATATTGAGATAAATATATCCATTTCTATAGAAGATACATAAAATAACTGAATTTTGCATCAAGGTTTCAGAAAAAAGAACACCAGGGATATTTCAAATGACAAGTAAAAGCATTTTTCACTATATAAACAGGCCCTATCCACAGTTTCTGAGGTGAAGTCTGAGAATTTGTACTTCTAACAACTTTCCAAGTAAACCTGATGCGGCCATACTTTTGCTTTGGCCATTTTGTCCTCCATTCTAAAATTCTCTTCACTTTGAGAAACACAGCTTGCTGGCCCTTTAATTGACCTTATACAATGTTCCTCTTTCTAGCTAGCATTTTTGTTTTTTGTGGGTTTTTTTGTTTGTTTGTTTTGTTTTTTGCCTAAGTTAAATTTTAAGGCTGTTGCTCAAATGAAAGAGATGAAGCACAGCAAAAAGAGACTGTTCAAAAATGTTGTGTTTTTTTATTTATTTAATCCCTAGTTCAATACGATTACAGCCTGTGGATCCAAATGTCAAAAAGTGTGGTATGATGTTCTGTGGAACTCTACTTACATGTGGGAAATGATCCTGAACATCAGAACAGAAGATATTTTAGGGAATGCTTCTCTTTTCCATTTTTACAAAATTTAATTCACTTGGACCCTCAGGTCCTCCTGAGGGAAGGTTAATCTAAACTGGTGAACAATTACACTTTAAGCAATACAAAACAATAAAGTGTTGCTTAATAAATGTCATTTTATTACTTTTAAGTCAATTAATTTCACCTAAGCAAGGTCAAGTGAAGGCTTAACTTGCTGCTTAAATGGGCTGACCTTGCTCTCCACTGCCTACTTCAGAGCTCCACCATGGTCCACATGTCCTCACCAAGGAAGTCAATCTTCTTTAGTTCAATATGAAAGGCACTAAAAGTGTCTCATCCACATTTTCCCCACATTTACCATGCATTCCAGGCAATCAGGGAATCACAGACTGCTTACATCACAACAGAATGCAGCTGTGCCGGTCTGTGTGTCCAAACCATGCCCTCCTTTAAGGTCCTACTCAGATACCACCTCTTTCAAATAGCATTTACAGACTCCTGATTCCCATATTGCTCTTATAAAACTCTATTGCATTGAGATATATGCAATTTAAAAAACACATGTAAATATTAAGATCTCTACACAGAATCCTATACAAAGCAGCTTTATTCATAACTGCCAAAACATGAAAGCTGCCAATATGTATTTCAGTAGGTGAATGGATAAATAAAACTGTGCATATCCAGACAATGGAATATTATTCAGTGCTCAAAAGAAATGAGCTACCAAGCCATGAAAAGACATGTGCCAACTTAAATGCTTATTAATAAGTGAAAGAAGCCAATCTGAAAAGGTTACATACTGTATAATGCCAACTATATGACATTCTGGAAAAGGCTAAACTATGTAGACAGTGAAAAGGAGCTGCCAGGGATTGGGGGGAGGAGGCACGGACAGGCAGAGCACAGAGGACTTTTAGGGAAGTGGAGCTATTCTGTATGACACCACCATATAATGGTGAATACAGGTCATGGCACGGCTTTTGAAACCCATAAATGTACAATATGAAGAATAAAAACTAATGCGAGCTATGGACTTTGGGTGATGATAAAGTACATTCAATGAGTGTAACAAATTACCAATCTGGTAGGGACACTGATAGTCCTGGAACCTTTACATATGTGGGGACAAGGAACATAGGGAACTCTTTGTACTTTTAGTTCAGTTTGGCTGTGAACCTAAAGTTGCTCTAAGAAATGAAGTATGGGTACATATGTGCATATAGTATGGATACATAAGTGTATACATATAGTTATCTAGCTAGCTAACTAGCTAGCTCGGTCAATTTTCTGACTTCATCCAGATCAGTGATTAACACTATCACAGTTGTAACAGAATCCTCCATAAACTGGTTATTCTTACCAAAGAAAGACATAAAGATAAGAAAGAAGTAAGATGCTGAACTCTGTTAGTTGAAAAAGAGAAAACCAGCATGGAGCATGTTTATTCCCAAAGGAAAAGTTAAAAATATTTATTTCTCTTCTGTTTCAAAAGCCTTTAAGATTTTTAAAGCTTCTTTCCAATCAACATAGAAATTAACTGCAAATGCCTCCTACAATTCAAATAATGTTTTTTGTGGAGACAGGGATGGGAGGTGAGTGGGTGGGAAGGGACACGAATGGAAACCTACTTTTCTTTTAATACTTTCCAGGGAAATTTACCTCAGAATCAAGTTACTATTTTTTTTTTATGAGACTTTAGTGCTATTCTGCTGGATAGAACAAGGTCCTGGTTGGTTTAGTAAAATTCCAGACATGGCAGTTTACAGGAGAAAGCTAGGGTGACCCCTCACACGCAACTGGTTCCATCAGACACTTAAGCGAATGTCCTACTTGGCTGCACTGCTGGAATTTTAGACTATGCCTCTCAAATCATAAAGTTAAAAACAAAACAAAACACCATGTACTGAATGGCTTACATTAGTTTCATTAGTGCCTAAAATTTCAGCAAAATCTTACATCTGGGAATTATTCAAAGATACAGGAGGTTCCGTCACTAATAGAAGCCATTCCAAAGGAATGTGGGTTTTCTTAGTTTGATTCCCATGACTAAATGTCTTTTCAATGACCTCTTATTCATTATGGTAGCCACAGTCAGATCACTCCCTTACCATCAGAACCCTTAGAGCAGTGGTTCTCAACCTTTCTAATGCTGCGACCCTTTAATATAGTTCCTCATGTTGTGGTGATCCCCAACCATAAAATTATTTTCGTTGCTGCTTCATAACTGTAATTTTGCTACTGTTATGAGTCGTAATGTTAATATCTGTGTTTTCCGATGGTCGTAGGTGACCTTTCTAGCGGTTCTCCTGTGGGTGGCGACCCATAGGTTGAGAACCGCTGCTGTAGAGCGATTCATAACAGCAGCAAAATTACAGTTATGAAGCAGCAATGAAAATAATTTTATGGCTGGAGGTCACCACAACATGAGGAACTGTATTAAAGGGTTGGGGCATTAGAAAGGTTGAAAACCACTGCTCTAAGGGTTCTGATGGTAAGGGAGTGATCTGACTGTGGCTACCATAATAAATAAGATGTCATCGAAAAGACATTTAGTTATGGGAATCAAACTGCCTTAAAGTTTTGTTAACTCTAAGGATGGTGGAAAAACTTGGAGGGGAACGCTAACAATGACAATAATACAGTGCTAATATTCTAGACACGTAGCATGCACCAGAACTGTGTGAGCTCTTTCCAGGCACGGCCTCCCAAGGACACCTTCCCTCTTATGCTGGCATATGTCATAGCATGGCACAAGGAAGCATGGGTTTGGAGACCCCAGAGAACTTTTAAAGGCGAAGCAGAAAACGGAGCCTACTAGTTAAAGAATAGGCTTTGGCAACTGAGCTGGTGTGGCTCAGTTGGTGGGGTGTCATCCTGGTCACCTCAAGGTTACCCGTTAGATTCCAGGTCAGGCCACATACTGGGGTTGCAGGCTTGATTCCCAGTGGTGTGTGTGTGGGAGGCAGCTGAACAATGTTTCTCTCTCCTCTTTCCATCCCACTCTCTCTAAAAATCAAAATAAATATTTAAAAAATAAAGAGTGGGTTTTGTGTTCCAGCTTTCTATCTTTAGAGTAAGGATGCAAATACTTATTCCACAGGAAATATTTTTTAAGGAATAGGTTTGAAAGAATTTGATAAAGTACCTGAAATATGACTATCCCACTGTGGACCCTTCCTCTAGTATTTTAAAAACACTTTTAAGGACCATTTCTAAAATTTCTGGATACCTCGCAGAGTCACCGATATACCTTTAAAATACTTCCTTTAACACTCTATTCCTCATTCTCAGGGTCTTAATGTAGACTAGGAATCCTGTGCCTAGCTCTAGTAAGTTAACTAATCTAGTCCCTGCCTGATAAATCCATACCCACATCAATATTTTCCTAAACACATACATTCAACAACCATTCACTGAGCACCCACTACCTCAAATCTATGCTCTGGGCATGGAGGACACACGTGAGAGAAAAGCCTTACATTACAGTGAGAAAGACAGAGACAAATGTTGAGGGACAGAAAAATGAAGGAAGCACACGGAAAAACACATCAGTGTGATATTTAAACTAAAGTGAAAAGGTTAAAATGTACCGAAGGCATGAAAAGAACCATCTCAGGTCATCAGAATAACAACTGATGGGAAATAACAACTCTGATGGGAAAGGTCTTGGCATATCTGAGTACCAGATCTTGTCAACAGACCTTAAAAACCTCCATGACCAGTGGTTGTGAAAACCCGCTTAACCTTTGGAGGTAAAACATTGCTTTTATGTCTAGTGCAGTTAGGTGAGTGACCACAGCTTCTGCCTGGGAATTGGAAGAAGCTAAAGGTCTGCAGCACATGGTAACCTACCACGTAGGGCATTCTCAAGTGTAACAGTTTAGCACAACAGGGGCTCTTAAAAATGTATATCATTATCACTAAAGTTATTTGGGGCTTAAATTGAATCTATAATGTAGAAATGATAAAAATGTTGATTCTAAATAGAGAAATACTTAACTGAATAGGGAAGATGTTAAGCTGGTGTTTACATAATCTCCCTAGTACTTTTATGTGAATTAAAGTGGGAAAAATGGGGCAAAGAAAAGTACCTCAAGCTAGAAAGAGACAAGTGGCACTCCCATTTAAATAGAAAGGAAATGTTACATCAGGAGAAGGAAGAGGAGGAAGAGGAAGAGGAGGAGGGCCAAATTAGTGCAATTAAAACTCAAATGTTCAAAGTAGAAGAAAACCTTGAGAGGCTATTTAATTCCCCCCACTTAAAAGGTAAGGCCAGGGAAACCTACCATCTTCTGGTAATTTGATTACAACTAGTCAACAGTCCTACAAACTAGAACTATGGAGCCTATGCCTATTTATTTATTGATTGGTTTATTCGTTTAGTCATTCATTCTAGTTACTTTAAAAAAAAAAAAGTAACTAGTGTATCAGGAGCTTGTGGTTAACACTGCATGTCTGGTAAATGCACATCTTGGATCCCATTTTTGTGAAGGCAGCGAGACCACAAGTAGGCAAGTATAACCAGGTGAACAACCATAATAAATTATTCAAATTAACGATGTTGTTGTCAACCTAACAGCAATACAGAAAGAGGAGAAAAGACCTGGGGAGGAAAGAGGGAAGGAGAAGGATTGTCTTCACAGGATGAGCATTAGACCCAGGTAACCCAGATATCTCAAGGCATCACTGAAAATAGTGGAACCAGGCACACTTTCAAAAAATGTATTTTGATTTATGGATAGGTAATTCTGAGTGACCTTCAGTCAGTTAACTCATATATTTGGTCACGTAAGGACCATGCAATTAGGCCAAAATTTGAAGTCCTTAAATGTATGTTTTTTAATAATCCCATTCCATCACAAATTCTGTTACAATTTAAAAGTTTCCTACTTACCCTGCAGGTATTTCAAGTCCTTATGTTAGACGCAATTCTTCATTTTATTTCTACATCAAAATTAATCTCTATAGGGCCTTTACAGTGAACATAATATCCACACTTATTCATATATATAGGAAACAAGAAAAATGAGAAATTTTGTACTTAGTATGCCCTCTACCCCCTCTCGCCCAAGTTAACAGATTAGTCTTTTTCCAAGGAAGTAAGACCTCAACATTTATTTTCAAACAATTTTAGACCCATGTCATTTACATATGTTACCAAACAAATTCAGCTTTTATAAAGGGAATACTAAAGGAGTAAAAGAGAAATAATGTAGCATTCTATATCTCCTATAAGAGGTAGCTGGCCAACCTCCTGTGTCTCTCCCTGGCCCCGATTGTGCATCAGTGGGGTCCCTTAGCCTGGCCTCCACCCTCTTGCAATCTGGGACCCCTCAGAGGATGTCGGAGAACTGGTTTTGGCCCGATCCCCACAGGCCAGGCCGAAGGTCCCCAATGGTGCATGAATTTGTGCACCAGGCCTCTAGTTTAATATAAATGACATGACCTTTGGAGCTACACAGGATTCAGTTCAAATCCCACCTCAGCCACTAACCAATCTTATGAGTAAGGGCCACAGCTGGCCTATACGGGACTTAATATAAATTAGAAAAAAACGTAGTCCTTTACCTGCTATCTTGGCCAACTACTTTCATGCAATGAACAACTTGTGACCTGTATATAAGTATACATACGACTTTGGAAATATCTCTGTAAGCTTTAGTGAATATAATACCATTTATACCTCATTAGGTTGAAGAAAGAATTAACCAGGGTAGAGAGATAAAGCACCCAGCATGGAGTCTAAGGAATTAGAGCTAACAACCTAGGAAGTATTCATTCTCATCTCTATGCTTCCCCTTGGCCAGTCACCTCTATGGTCAATAGCCCTGGAAAGTCCTATTATGAATGGGTAATGCTCTGCCATTGAAAGCAGTTAATGTGTTCCAGGATTTAGCCATTGCCCTGGAGCTTTGTTATCTGTAACAAAGGTGGATGCTGACCTGGCACTTGAGTGCTAAAGCTTGCTCTCTGTGTCTCCCAATGCATTGCACAATACTAATCATTTAACCTGTATTTTCTCCAATCCATTTCTTTTCAAATTGATTGCCTGTTGTAACCATGCATTGTAGTACACAGGACACTAGTTTTAAATTTCACTCCATAAACTCCATCTGGGAAAGCTTTTAAATCCACCAAATGACTATAATGGGTAAACAGAAATCTTACCCACATAAACCCCAAGCCCTAAACCACTCCCATGATGTTCAGTCATTTCTACTCTGGGAACAAATCTGAATTCTTTTTTCCTAAATTAAAAACTCATTTGAAAGAAGTAGTATTAAACTACACCATAAACATAATAAACCACACTTAAATCTTGGTTGCAGTAAATATCTCTTGCCTACAGCTATTAGATTCCACAAGTGAATTTTTAAACTTGCCAGCAAAACAGTATATTTATTCTGACCATGGTTTGCTTTCTGTGGCTTGATGTTCTCTTGTGCTTCCTTCTGATGTCCGGGGGTGGGGGGAGGGCTTTAGGGTGTCCAGAACCTGTAATAGATTTATTCGGGAAACAACAGTACTACAAGAGATTTCCCACTTCCTCACTGCAAGGTAGTGTAGGCTGTAGGCACTAATATCAATGGTGGCCTTCTTGCCTACCCCATTACCTTAGTGATTGATTAAGACTGTGAAAATGAGTTTGAAATACGAGCAAATTACCTAGAAAGAGTTAAAGATTCTGGGCAGGTATTTCACTCAAAGACCTGGCCAGCTCTTCAAAATGAACAGACATACATTTGCTCAACAAAAGCACCTTGGGAGAGATTCTTGTTATTATGGGAATAATCGCTTCAAGTTGTTATGTGCTGTAGACAGTACAGGTAAAAAGTATCTGGAGTAATAAAGAGAAGTTTGAAGTATGTAGAAGTTATTCCAAACCTCAAATTCAGCCACTGACATTGAATATCCAAGGGCCTAGATCCAAGATTTCATCCTAACAAAACTCAGGATTGGAGCTGGGAGGCAGCCACACAAGAAGAAGGCCAGCTAATGACAAGCAGGGACAAGAGGGCTTACTGTTACATCACCACTCACACTATATGCCCCAGAGTGTCCTAAACCCCAGCAATACAATCTAAAACCTCCTGATCAGACTATAAAACACATTTCTCTTATTTAAATCCTTGAAAATTATTCATAAAAGCCCATTTTTAATTCTATGAGAATACTTAAGAGTTATAAAAAAAATCTTCAGTTTGGTATTTCTTTAGTCCTAAGTTTGTCATTTCTATGTTACTGAGCTGAATTGTCTTCAATTTATATATATATACAGTATATATGTGTGTGTGTGTGTGTGTGTGTATATATATATATATATATATATATATATATATATATATATTCTCTTTCACCAAAAATGTCCTTAAAAAGACAATATGAAAATGACAAGATTACTAATTCTTCATCAAAGTATGATTATTATTTAAGTGAAATATATGGAGCAACTTAAAAGTGCAACAGCATGGAATCGGTTAAATGTGATGAAATGTTAGTATGTTTATTATCTCCCATTTAACAAATGACTAAAGAGATACACAAGATAGTAAGTTTTAAAAAGTGTCAAGAACAATATACACAGATTAGTACTCTTTTTGTTATTTTATGTATACTAGTAAATTTTTAAAACGACTTAAAAATTTGAACCAAGGTATCATTGATGGCGGTATACAGATATTCTCTAAGTTTCCTTCTTTAGTTTGTATTAACCAACTTTTCTATAAGGAATATATATTGATGCTACAATAAGAAAAAATGGTTTTGATAATGACCTTAGGTTTTATCTTATTCATTCCTACATTTAACAGATTGAAATTCTGCAGATCATTACATTTTAATGTGTAAAATTACTTCTAAATACATCCAACATCACTAATGTATCACCTGTGGCTCACACACAAATGGATTAATAAATAATTACTGAGTACCTATTTGCTAAGTGCTCTTCTATAGCTAGGGATATAGAGATAAGTAAAGGTACTTCTCTGGCTTTTAGAAGTTCACAATTCTATCCAGAATGAGATAAAGGCAAGCAATAATTATTATACAGTGAAAGAAAATTCGAATGAAAAGAAATATGTACAAAATCTTATGGGCTCAAGAATGGAGCTTTTAGTTGGGCTTTGGGGGTTCAAGGACTGGGTATTAATGAAAAATACAAAGTCTGTTATGAGGACAGAGAGAGGCAGAGCCTTGACATCGGAAACACTGTGTGTGATATAATGAAGACACAGAACAACATGGGAAGTAAGGTGCCCAGTAAACTGCTGGGTGTTGGAGAATGTATGTTGCATGGAGAGAACACCAGGATTTCTCATAAAATAGACTAAAAATGTAGAGAGAAACCCTGAAAGGCCTTGGAAGGCATACCTAAGTATTTGGAAACCTTTTGGAAACAGAGTGGAAAAGCATGTGATTTCATATCATCATAAACCTAAGAGAATAATTTTCTCTCCCTCTCATGCCTTCAGTTATCACCTTTAGACCTTGACTCCCTACTACATGCCTCTAGCCCAGACACTCTCTCCTGTACACCACACTCATAGTCCCTCCTGAATGGTTAATCATTTACTTACCATATGTTCTAGGAAGCCCAACACCTCCCTCAAATTTAAGATGCCCCACAACAATCTTTCCATCAAATCTTTAAACTACTCTACTATAGAAAATCAAGCCAAATCAGCATCCCCCTTTCCTTCCTCTCAGAAGTCCACATTATAAAAGCTGGAGAACTTGCTTTAAATTGCTTTCGAGTCTCTCACCCTTTATTGAGCACCTGCTTTTTAGTTCAAGAATCTGACTATATCTTGGTTAGACACTTAGGTCCTTAAGTGATCTCTCCACCAATTTATCATCCATACCACTTTACTGTTACCAGGAGTGATCTCTCCAATAACAATAAGCAACACTGAGCTTCCTGGTTCCAAAGTCTCTGAGGGCTCCCTATTGCCTACCACATAAAATGTGGTCAAACTGTGCCTGCTGATGAGATTTCCTTCAGCTTTTTAATGTACGCACAGTGTGTAAAACTGAGTTTCTTAATACATTAGCACTTGGCTCAGACCTATGTTAAGGCTACCTCATAAGGCCAAGTGGTAGGATACAAACAAGTAAAATACACTAGGAAGTGAGTGTCTGCAGCGGTATGATGCAATACTAAAATATGTATCCCATAGAGTGAATCCCTTGAGAGCTCTTTAATGGTTAGCATTCTACCTGGAATACTGTAGATCTTTAATAAAACTCTTTGACAAAATGGATGACTTTTTGCCAAGTAAAAGAAGTTCCAGATCAATTCACATGACACGCATAATTAGAAATATAACTTTTATATATGATACAGTGGCAATACAAATCTGTGGTGAGATTTTTTATGATAAATTTTTTCTTAAGAACCATTCTCTACCCTAAAAAGGTCCTTCCATGGGTGGATCTCATTATACGTTCCATCACAAACAAGAATTTCACCATGACAAATTTACCAGTATTACAGATCATCCATAAACTGCCCATTAGCATAAGAGACTTATTCTAGAGGGCTTTTTAGGATTTTAACCAGACCACAAGTTTTAATCAGCAAAATAAAAACCAAATGGCTCTCAGGTTACATCATCCTATTAGAGAATACCCAATAATGACATATTAAACTTAGCTTTATATACAAATATACACATTGCTCTAAAATTCAAACAGTTCCAAGATAATATAGGACAGTTTCTAATACAGTTTTATGAGGTTGTCGTTCTCTTTATCAAAATAAAATAAGGATAATATTCAAATCCTTAAAATTGCTGACCAAATACTTTGTGGCAGGGAAATATGATAAAAGATACAGTACTACAGAATTTATCTCAAGAAGGAAAAATTGGTTTAATCAACAATGTTCACAATTTCCATTTTATAGAGTGTTCCAATTATATGTCCCAATAGATGACCTCCCTGTTCTGTTCCTTTGTTTTCCCATTTTTAATTCCTGCTGCCTCTAGGTTTCAAAACATGTATCACACTGATTGCTGAAAGTCAACAGCTTCCATTTGCTTGAGAACAGAGTTTAAGTTTGAACCATCTATAAAACTTACATATTCTTTAACAAGATGGTAATTCATATCACTATATGCTAAAACATATACTACTTATATAATATGTGCAAGTTCCATGGTAGGCTTACTATTTTATTTTATTTAACATACAGAACCGTTAAAGGTAGGTGCTATATTATTTCTATAGTACTGATGAGGACACTGAGGCATAGGAAGGCTAAATAACCTGCTTTGGATCATACGGAGTGTAAGTGGCTGAGCTGGGAATCCAACCTAGTCTGTACTCTTAACCTCTATGGCCTATTTGATGAAATTTCTCCATTAAGATACTGGAAAAAGAAGATACCCTGTGAGCCAGCTCTTTTCAATAAATTCTATCTCCTTGATCTTAAGGGGAAAAAAATACTGAAAAGGAAAGAGGAATAATTCAGACGAAGGCATTTTAGTCAGCATTTCCTCTGATCAATTCCATCCATATTTTGTCACCAATTTTGAGTGACAAAAGGCATAAAATATTCAGAAAGCGTAAAATATTCTTTAAAAAAAATATGCTGGTCTGTTATTCTCTCCATTGAAAAACACAACTTTAAAAAAGCACCAATCAATAACAATAGAAGCCACAAATGCAAGTCATATTTGCAATTTAACATTTTTAGTGACCATATTTGAAGAGGTTAAAAAAAGGTAAAATTCATTTTAATTATACATTTTATTTAACCCAATGCACCAAAGATATTATTTCAATATATAATGTATATAAATTATTACAAATACTTTACATCCTTGTTTTCATTCTAACACTCCAAAACCCAGTGTGAACTTTACATCTGCAACACATCTCAATTAAGATTAATCATTGTTCACATGCTTGATAGCCACATGAAGCTAGTGGCTGGCTGCAGGAGTGAACAGCACAGCTCACTATTGAGTAGTTAAAATAAATATAAAAAGATAGTGGCCTGGTGCACAAATTCATGCACATTGAAAGGAAATCAATTAGAAGAAATATTTTAATATTGCCATTCATCCTTACTCTATAATAGAAATGTCAAACAAATTCATGTATAACAATGACAGATCAAAACACACTTTGTGACTGGCACCAGGGAGAGCTTTATATGTATTGTGCATACATGAGTTAACTTAGCCTTTTATAGATATAGAATAAACTTGCTTAATTAGACCTGCTTTCTGATTTAGCTTAATTTTTTCCAGCCCAGTGAAGCATCCCAACTTCTCTTTCAGGTAATTGTTAGCAACACAGCAGTAAATATCAACACGAAGCAGATTATTATTGTAAATCATGCAGGAAGAACAAAGGGTAAAATATTTAACTGCAACAGTGTTTGACTATATATTCTGCACAGTGAGGAAACATGAAGTTATTTTTGAGGTGCATCATTTCTTACTTCTTTTGAATCAGGTCAAGTTTCTAAGCTTTTTAAATCTCCATTTCCCAAATAATAAAAAGAAAATAGGATTTCACAAAGTCTCCTATCTACTTACTCCAGGACTTCTGTGAGGATCAAATGAGATGAGGCAAGGAAAATGCTTCATAGACATTTGGTTAAAGTGTAAAATGTTTGCACCTGGCTATCAAGCAAATTGTGATCCTGGACTGAAGAAACTGCAAGGAGGCTAGTTGCTAGTGAGAGGAAGCTGGGCTTGCTACATGATGTCATTACCTGGATAGTCAGACACTTAGCATATTAGCCTTATATATATATATATATATACAGTGGTGCCTCACACAACGAACTTAATTCGTTCCAGGAGCAAGTTTGTTATGCGAAAAGTTCGTTACGTGAAAATCGTTTTCCCATAACAATACATGTTAAAAAAAATAATTCGTTCTGTAGCATAAAATATGCTAAGATGACATAAAAAAAGATAAATTTTTTGTTATTATTTTTATTTAGATACATCTAAAAACATAATTTTTAAAAAAAAAAAACACACATTTTTTTAATTTTAAGACAGACTAAGTAGAGTCTACCGAATCTTGCACATCTTCATCCATTTTCTGTTTTTTGGCCGATGGTTTCATGAAAAACCTGTCCAAAGTCGTTTGTTTTTCTCTTTTCTCCAACATCTGCCGGAAATAACGGACAAGAGTATCGGAGTAAAGATCGTTGATCCTGTTTGCTTCAGCTGAATCCGGATACAGTGTATTGAGTTTAACTTAAAAGGACGACTGCCGTGATACGTGCGTGATTTAATTCGTAATGAAGAACGATTGCCGCGATACGTGCTTAAGTTAAGCGCAGTGACTAACGACTGCCTGCAGTGCCTGCACGGAAGGATGCAATACATCGGCAGCGATCGTGGAAGCTCAGGCGAAGCAGTCGTGGAAGCTCAGGCAAAGCGGTCGTGGAAGCTCGGGCGACTTCGTTGTGTGAAACGAAGTTCGTTGTATGAATCATGAAATAAAGTTCGTTGTGTGCAGCGTTCGCTGTGCGAGGCGTTCTTTATGCGAGGCACCACTGTACAGTGGTGCCTCGCATAACGAACGCCTCGCACAGCGAACTTTGGACAGGTTTTTCATGAAACCATCGGCCAAAAAGCAGAAAATGGATGAAGATGTGCAAGATTCGGTAGACTCTACTTAGTCTGTCTTAAAATTAAAAAAATGTGTGTTTTTTTAAAAAAAAATTGTTTTTAGATGTATCTAAATAAAAATATGTCATCTTAGCATATTTTTTTTATGTCATCTTAGCATATTTTATGCTACAGAACGAATTATTTTTTTTAACATGTATTGTTATGGGAAAACGATTTTCACGTAACGAACTTTTCGCATAACAAGCTTGCTCCTGGAACGAATTAAGTTCGTTGTGTGAGGCACCACTGTATATATAAATTCCTCTGTTCAATATTAAAAAAAATACTGAAAAGGAAGTGTTCATAAACTTTCCCCCATGTCTGACTGTCTTTTTTAAACTAGAAAGAAAAAGGGTGTACCTATCTAATGCTGTTAAGCTATGGGGATGCTCAAACAGTAATCGCTAATTGAAATGTGTGCTCATTATGTATTTCTTATGTGTCCAATATAAAGTGGGTTCAATAACACTTCCCTTATCGCCAGACTCATCACTTGTTGTTCCATGGGGGCCAAACAGGAGGTTTTAATAGGAACTGAAAAGTAAAAATATGTAGCTATTTCTTGAAAAAAAAATGTTTTGGGTAAGAGACATTATCTTTATTTCCAAAGGACAACATTTCCTTTTCTATGTACTTACCTATGTGGAATACAGTTGAGTCTGATCATCTTACAATGATATTTTCTTCACCTAAAAGTCAATTTCACCCTAAATTCTCAGTCTGGATTTTCCCTCAGCAGACAATTTGACTCTATCAACATTAGATCAGTTGGAAGTGTGGGGGGAGTGGGGGCTCCCATGGACAGCAAAGGCTGTTTTTTATCATTTATGTTTCATTTACTCAACAATTAAGTACATGTTAACCCTACCACCCTATAATCTTGAAAATGTAAAAAAATTAATTTGAACAAAAGGTGTTTTCCCCCCACTTAAGAGGATAACATCTAACTAAAACAGAATGTAACCTTTGCTGTGTTCAGTAATTTACTCAGTAAAAAGTAATCAATTGTTAATGACACCTCCAACCTATTCCAAAAAAACAGAGGGTAGAAGGAGGGAAGGAGAATGTCAAAACAAAAGCCTATGCTAGAAAATTTACAAGGAAGAAGAACAAACATCCTCTTTGGGAATTACTCTAGGCCACACAGCAAAGAATTATAGCACATAAATTGAGGTTACATAAACACTCTAATAAAATCCAGAGCTTGATTTATAGAAGTGGCTTGTTTTGTGCTTGCTTCCCCAGAAGACCTAAGGCTGGAAACCAGCAAGCTGCCCATTCCCTTCAGCAGAAGAGGTTTGCTGGGAGCTGCTGTATCTTCCTGTGTGTGTGAGAAGTTGATGCCAAAGCAGAGGTGTTCAGAAAATGGTAGGGCTTCAAGGGGCTTCGAAATGTCCAAGTATAGCAAATAAATAGAATTTACCTTCATTCCAGAACAACATGCTGGTTGAGAATAAAATGATTATGCCCCACACATCACCTTCAGACACAGAGAAAGAACTATTAAATAAAATCAGCTTGACAAATAGAGGCTGAAGTATATGCAGCCCCCAATAATAATAAGTCAAGGCCCTATTTGGTAAGCTGGCTCAAATAGGTTAATTCATAGAATTAATGAAAACAGAGGTGATTATTTTTCCAAACCCTATCTTAACTGCCCCCCACCTACCCCCACAAAAGAACTCATTTCAGCCCTTGTCTATGCCTAGGGAACTGCACTGCCTTCTTAAAGTTAGAGTTACTTAACCTTTTCTGATGGTTGCTTCAATGAAGTATCTTATCAATACATTCATTTATTATCACTTTCCTACACATTGTTTTTCATACAAGGCAAATGGTAAACAGAAAAGCAGTATGATGAAATGTATGTATATCATAATTATGCTGGGTGTTTCTGTATGAAGAGGAAGGAGGAAGGAAAGGAAGAAAGCAAGCTTCAGAGAGAGATAAGACTTACAATGTATGATAAAGCTAATTCCACCCTTCAAAAAATATGTTTTATTTATATCAGCAGCAAAGAAGAGGGCCTGGCTGTGAGCCTGTCTCACTCATACATAATGTCATCAGAAGTCTTCGATAATTTCTTTCTAAATCATCCTTGAGAATAAAAAGAAAAGTTCATAAAAGTTGTTTATATTTTATTTTCTTAAATTAATTTGATGAATAGACTATAATGAAACATTTTAAGCTCTGCAAGATTTTTTTTAACATGTTTAATTGATTTTAAAGAGAAAGGAAAGTATAGAGAGACGGAAACATCAATGAGAGAAACATCAATCAGCTGCATCCTGCACGCCCCCTACTGAGGACATGTGCCCTGACTGGGAATCAATCAGATGAACTCTGGGATCATGGATCCACATTCAATCACTGAGCAATACCAGCTGGGCACTCTGTAAGATTTTTAAAAAACAAGTGTGTCCATATGATTATAGCTCCTCTTTTACATATAGAATAATTCTGAAGTGTGTCTGATAATTGGATTGGCCTGTGAGAATGTGCAAAATCACAGTGCTGCAATGTATGTCCAAGCAAAATACTAGCTGACCTCTGTAAGAAGCAGTGAGGTCTTTATCAGCTGATTTATTAGGCTCATCTCACAGCAAACATGCACCTAGAAAGAACCACAGAACCTCAAATAAACAGCTTCATTTTTGAGTCAATGGCCTTTTACAAGTATTCATAAAGACTTCATACATAATACAGAGGTGTCACTGGCGAGCCCGTGTTAAAACAGATTCTCCCAAAGAAACTTCCAGAACAAAACTGTGAAATAGAACTAAACAGTGCCATCTGGTGCGAGAAAAACAGGGAAAAATATTAGCTGGAATTACAAGGCAGCATCTCATTTTAAGAAGTCTGCATTTATATTAGAATTGGTGCCTTACTTTTTTCAGAGAAAGGCCCTAGTGTTTCATGCACAATTATTTTTTTACACACTGAAAAGAATGTTTTCTTAATGGGAACATTACAAAGTTTTCCATCAACCTAAACTACCAGTGATTGAGCAACATAAACTTAAAAACCATTATCACACCTGGTGCCAATCTTCATAGGATCTGCCTCATCAGTTTCAATAGTTATCTTAAGAATGTTACTTTTCAATTGTTTATCCTCTGGATTTCTCTTCAGTTTAGCATGCTCTCTATTCAGTATGCATCTCCTTTATTCCCCCTATCTTACAAGAAATATGCATCTCTACTTCCCCCTATCCTTCAAGTAATATTCTTCTAATCTCATAATTTATGTACAACCTCCTATGTTTTTGAGGGTCGAATATCTTGCAGTTGTAATGATTTATTGAACAGTATTCGCCTAACCACTTGCCAATAAAGCATACAGTACAATGAAACAGCAATTTCACCAACAATTTACAAGGATACCAATTATTGTTAATTTTAATAGGCTATTTCTAACAGAAAAAAAATCATCTCTGCTAAAACTTTGGATAACAGAGTCACTCAAAGAATCCAATAACATTTCCTAGGTTGTCAAAAATGATATCAGTTTACTAATAGGAAAACCAAACAAAATTGAGATAAAGAAATTAAGGGGTCTGGGAAAGAAAACACTATCTCTACCATTACCATTAAAAGATGCGTGTTCCAGATTATCTTACAATAAAGTAATAATTGATGTTCCAATCTATTGATTCATAGGGACAGAAAAAAACACAGAGATCAAAGATGTAATAGATTGACTTCATGTGTAAAAGAGAATAAAAAGATAAACACAGACATCTATTCATACATAAGAACAAACTGAAAATGCCTGCATTCATTTTTCTTCTCTGAATGGAAGTAAATGATGCAATAAATCCTCTGAGTATACAGAAAAGCAAAAATAAAATGTCCCTGGTTGGCAGGTGTTGTGCCTCAGATCTTATAATGTGAATTATGAATGAACTTGCTGGAACCCATATGAAATTCATAGACAAGCACTACCCTTAGCATTACTCTAGAGAGAGGAATTTGTAAGCCTTGGAATGAAACAGGGATCCTGATATTTCACAAAGCAAATCATGTAGATATTCTCCAGATTCACAATACCTGAGGATATCCCGAGAAATGAATATATAAGTGGTGGAGAAGAACAAAACTACTGAAATCAGTAAGTCTTACAGATAATATAATTAAAAGAGTATGAGGCTTTTTAAAACTCCCTTTTCCACAGCATGAGGCTTTTAAAAATTCCCTTTTCCACAAATCCTCTTAAGAACATTCAAGAGCCACACAGAAAGTTTTCCTCTTTAGTAGCCTGTAGATGGTGCTACTAACCTGTTTTTCTTTAGCCTGAAAATTGTTGCAGTTTATCACTACAGGAAGCTAATTCATATTATTTCATTCGTTGTAATGTTTGAGGGGAGGAGCCTGAGAAATCATCCTATCTTCTCAACAATCTCTCCATACGTATACACAGATTGTTTTCTTTAATAAACAGAAATGCTAATAAAAATTATAGATACTAGTAAACAATGTGTAAAATAAATTATAGGTACCCACGGAACGAAATAATTGGATGGGTGAAAAAAAAAAAAAAGCCATGGAGATCATCTTATCTTTTGTATCTCTACTTACAGACACATAATTAACAGCTGTAACAGCACCTGGCCCAGAGCATAAAACATGGCGCCCTGTGTGACCAAGGCCTGCTTTCGGTCTTACAACCTCTATTAGTGAATGCCCACCCACCAACCAATTAGTCCAACAAGGCAAACTATGTAAAAACAGAATGCAATGTTGTTGTCCTAAGCCTTTCTATACAGAATGTAGTCACAGAGGTCTTAGGATGGTGCCAAGGTCACACAACTCCTTGGTGGCAGAAGGAATTAGAACCCAGCTCAAACAAGGGCACTCTGAACGTCCAGCAAAATCTCCTTGTAAAACAGGCGATTCCTTTGTAATGTGGCTGCTGCTTAAATATAGATGTTTTGAACATCATATGTTACACTTGAATAAAGCAAACTACATTTATATAGTAAAAGTATATTCATTAACCAACCACCTTTTTTACATGGTTTACTTTAGCTCCAAAGAAGACCGTTTTTTAAAATTAATAAATGTTATTTCTTTAGAACAGTTTAGAACTTCACAGCAGAATTGAGCTGAAAGTACACTTACACACACACACACACACACACACACACACACAGAGTCTCCTCCATTATCAACATCCTGCACCACATTTGTTACAGACTACACTGATCTTTCATTAGCACCCAAAGTCCATATTAGAATGTGTTCTTGGTACTTTATATTCTTTGAGTTTTTACAAATATATAATGACATATCACCATCGTGGTATTGTACAGAACACTTTTACTGCCCTAAAAAATCCTGTGCTCGACCTAGTCATCCCTCTCTCCCTCCAACCCTTGGCAGCCATTGATGTTTTTAATGCCTCCATAGTTAGCCTTTTCTAGAATGCTATTTAGAGGTCTAAGAATGGCAATAACTTGCTCTTAAAGCATTCCAAGGGGCAAAGGACTGCTGAGAGAATAAGAGGTGGTCAAACACAGAAAGAAGAGATGGCTGGAGTCAGAGTGGGACAAAAGATAAGAAGAATGAGTCAGAAAATTATAGGACACCAAGGCTGCTTCTCTAGTAGAAGCACAATATCATGTGCAAACTTTGTCTACAAGATAGATTCTCCCCGGTCTAAAATTGTATTCCGTTTAGGCATGATATACTGTTCTGTGTTAATATTGATGGGAAGTTTAAAAGTATTTCTTTAAGCAGCTTTTAATTGTTCCTGTCAAGTTAAAGCAAGATTCACAACTTGTCGTCACTTATCATTTGTCATGGGCTTCCCATTGCACTGAAAATGAAACACAAAATCTTGAACTTGGTCTCAATCCTGGCATGCCTTTTCCAGTCTCACTCTTACTGAGGTCTCTCCAGCTCACCACACTCCTAGCCACACTGGCCTTCCAGCTCCTGAAAATGGCTTGTCTCATTCTTGTCTTGGGTCTTTGTTTGCAATGCTGCTCTACCTCACAAAATGCCCCTGACCAGGTCCTCTAGTTCTTAGAAATTCACTTGGAGAAAACGTATTTAAACTGGGAGCTCTTCTGTTCTGTAACAGAACTTATAATATCCTGTAACTTTTATTTATTTCTGTTATCTGTGCTTCCCCCACTAAACTGAGAATTCCAATAGAACAGGAACCATGTTCATATTTTCCAACATGGTATGTTCAGCTCATAATACACTGCTTGCTACATATGGGTTCTCTTTGTGTAATTTTAGGATGTGTGTGAAAGGGTGGTCAAAAGAAAGGCTGCAGGAGACGGATAGAAAGATGGTCAGAGATTAAAGACAGAGAAAATCAGGAAGAATAAGAACCTAATCCAGAAAAGACATCAAGACTTCAGAGCCTCCATATCTCCCTTTCCGACACCACAGACTCAAAAAGACCCCCAATGGGAGTATATTATGTGTGACAGGTATTATGCGTTAGCTGTCACTCAGGCCAATGCTATAGCGCCAATATCATCACTTCCCCCATGTAAAGATGAGAGAATGGAAGCTTAAGAGAGGGTAATTCACTTGCTAATCTGACAGAACTGTAATGGAGCTGGATAACAAGGAATTTGAAAGCCAAACAACCAGAACTTAACATGCACAGAATTCCACACAGAGGGCCTCCAACTCATGCCATCAAAAGCATTCTACATGAGTTTGAAATTTTTTAGTGGGTGGCATAAAATAGGAATTGCTAATGCTCTGTTTTCATATTTTCCACTGGAGAGAGGACTGTAGGGGTGCTACAGACATGAGCAATTTGTTATATTGAAATGATAACTCAAACTCAATGCCCATGTATCAAAAACTTCATCAAAAATAAAATTATTCTGAATATGGTAACTAACAATGTTTGTCCTGGCTTAATCTCAGGAGATAGTCATGACAAGGAGACTAACCCATCCGTCTACAAGCTTGGTTTCTATTTACAATCCTAGAAATTGTTAATAACTGCCAAAACTGTCACTGGGTACAAGGCTAAATACTGGAGGAACTCCGAACTTACCACAGAATTACCAAATACAGCAATAATATCCATGGGCAGCAATAGTATTGATATAATAAATATTGTTCTCCTAACGTTCACAAACTCAGCCAGAAGAAGGCAGTAATTCAGTCTCTTGCATTACATATCACTCTACAGCTTATTGAGCACTTTACTTCCTTCCTTTCTTCTCCATTTCCCAAATATTTGTTACATTCCTATTAAATGTAATGCAATGGGGAGGGTACCTCACTTGATCTCTGTGTGATCCTCTCAGAGGTAAGCAGGACAAAGTAAAGGAGGAAGGAAGGCTCAGAATTGGAATCACAAAGCAGCTTTCCTAATGCCTCATCTAGTGCTCTCTGAGAATGTTCTATCTAGCATGGCACTAATTTTTCAGAAAGACATAGACAAGCACCAAGCTGGTGAAGGGAAATCTACATTTATCTTTTGTAATTTCCCTCTGTTTTCCTACAATAACAATAACATCCTCCACATAAAACCCAAAAGATTCTTTTTGTTTTGTTTTCATTTTTCTACTTTGTATATATCTAGACTGATAAACTACAGATAAAAAGGATTTATATTCCCTCCATAATAGTCTTTGCTTCCTTAAACTCTCCCATGTTGGGCTGTTTTTCTTTCTCTACCATAAAATACCAGATATTTGCCAATCTTTCCAGGGACTCACAGGCTCCAACCAAACCTGCCACAGTACAGCCACATAGATCAAGCTCCACACCATTTCCCAGTGAACGATACTCCCTCATTTAAAAGGTCCTTCTTTCTTTTCAACTTATGTGCACATCATACCTAGCAAAATATTGTACACACTTGTCTCACACACATTATAGTTATACAAATCTATCCTATATAATAAAGAGGTAATATACAAATTGACCATCATTCCAACACAGAAGATGACTGCCTCCATGTGGTCAAAGATGGCAGCCCCCATATGGACATAAGATGGCCACTAAAAGATGGCCAGCTAGGGATGGCAGTTGTCGGCGATCAGGCCAGCAGGAGAAGGCATTTGGGAAGGATCAGGCCTGTAGGGGAGGGAAGTTGGGGGAGACCAGGCCTGCAGGGGGAGGGCAGTTGGGGGTGACCAGGCCAGCAGGGGTGGGCATTTGTGGTGGGGATTAGGCCTGTAGAAGAGGGCAGTTGGGGGAAACCAGGCCTGAGAGGAAAAGGTATCAGTTTTCATGCAAAGGATTTCTTTTGTTTTGTGAAAATCTCTTCAACCAAAGTAGTCTCCAGAAAGCCCTTCCAAACACTAAAAAGATAGGTGGAGGGACTGTTAATTAAATGTTTCATTAGTGCTTGCTATGGAGTGACTCTACTCATTTCAGGGAGGTCAAATTTATGATACAGCAGAGTTTGAGTTCTATGCAGTCTATGTATACTTTATAATACATTGGGGCACTTCATAAAAATCAAATGAACAGTACATTTATGCCCACCCCCCTTTTAAGAACCTGAGTTATAATGGAAGATTTAAAATGACTGGATAGTTTATAATTTTTGCTGCTTTGCCTTTATGACCCATGATGAGGAGAACTGAGTTGATGCTAAACTTTGATAAAAATTATTGCTCCCCAACTACTTATTATTTTGTTGGGGAAATACACTTGGCTTTGTAAGGTGAGCTCCACAAACAAACAAACAAACAAACAAACAAAATGTCACCTGTCATTAAACTGTTTCTTCTCTTAGATTACCTCTAGTGGCAGTGGGTGTGGTGTTTTCATATTTTTCTTTTTCTCTCCTCAATCAAGTCACAGACTCTCTGATCCTGTTTCTTTTATTCCCTAAGTGATACAAAGTGCTTAGTAGATGCTGAAGAAATGGGTTTTCAGTTTCAGTGAAAGAATACACAGAACTAGGAGCAGATGTGGTGCATTCTTATTAGAAGGCAAAAATTAGGGCATCACTCTTCTGTAGGGAATCCAGGGCCCCAGATCAATCTTGTGGGAAAATACGTTCAATTACTCAATATCCTCAAAGTGCCTTCCTCAAATGAGCACGTTCAAGGGCTCAATCCATCTTCACTGCGCTCTGCCAGATGAACTGTTCTAACATCTAATTCTTTTTATAAAGCAGAAAATGTTTCTCAAGCTCCTTATGGCTGATTGAACTAATTTACTGTGGAACAGGCAGCAGCCTATCTTTAGATAAATGCTAATCAGGACGTTAGTGCTCTCTTCAGTCGGTCTGCCACTATTATGCTGAAAGGGAAGGTCAACAGCTAATAAACCCAGTTAACAAGCCATTCTGAACTTTGCTTTAGCTTAACACTCTTCAAAGTTGCAGTCATTAAATCCATAGATTATTAGAGGCTGTGCTATTGTTTTTACTGCACACTGAGACAAACTTTCAGTGCAGTCATTAATTGAATTAACATTGTCTAATCCAATTTTATAGAGTGTAAACTGAGATATGACCAAGGGGGAGGCTTTCTCAAATGTTCTCTCAATAAGCCAATGGGAATACAGTCCACAAAGGTTAGGCTTAGGCCGGACAAGGACAGGACACCATGTTATGTTAATGGTTTCCTTTCCCTCACAGCTCTCTCTCTCTCCCTTTCTTTCTTTCTTAAAATCTTTCAACAAGTAAAAGAAAGGCATTTTGTAGTTGCCAGAGGATACTTTTACACTGCAGGAAAACCAGGCAGAACAACAGTAGGGCCATTTGTACTACACTGCCACACAATCCAGGATGACAATGCAGGCTCTCAGACAAGCAGCAGTGGGATCGCTTTCTACCAGATACGGCTAGGACAATTAGCTCATCAGAGACCGCTATGAGAGTTTGAGAACCAAAGGGCTGCCCAAACAGCCTGAAGACCAAAAGACTCTACGTCTAATTTAGAAACTAAAAAGATTTCAACATTATACACTTGGGCCCTCAGTATAAGATGGGCAAAAAACTCTTATAATCCACAGTTTTTGACAAATACGAAGGGGCTCAATGCCTGGTCCTAATCAATAGGAGAGGTGGCTCGTCCTTGTTTACTTATCAGGGATCAATATCGCCTTTTTAAGCAGAAGGAGAAAGGTATGTAGTAGATTATGTCCTTCAAGTAGAACGATAGCTGCTTTCTCCATTTTGGCTATTTTGGTTATTAAAATTAGAAGCCTGAAGAGGCAGAGGAAAAACCTACAACTTTACAATAGAAATCAGGTTTGCTCATCCAAAGTCATGGTATTCGCTAATTTAAAAGATCCATTCGTGCTAAAAAAAAAATAATAATTTAAAATAAGTCTGAGTATTTTCAAAGAAACCTCACACCTGTTAAGAGTCTTTACTGTGACAACATAAGAAGCGACATTCAATGTGCCATTCAGGGATTCTCCCTCGAAAAGGAATCGCCGTCGTTATCATGACACATGATGCAGGCCCCATCTCTGGCCACATGCTTCCAGGTGTGTCTGGACCAGTGATGGTGACGCCATTCAATGGCCACTGACCGGTTTAGGTGTAAGAAAGGGATACAACTTGGCTCCGTAAGACATGTAGGGAACCTGCTGAGGCCTCTGGAAAAGGTATCCTGATGCCTAATGAGGAAACGGAAGGTGAAGACAGGTCTTCCTCCTTCAAGGTGGCACATGTACGCTTTGGCAGTCAAAAGCGTTTCAGCACAGTAAGGGTACAGGCCAGGGACTGGCAGATTATAGTCCACTTGCTTTTGTTAGTTTTATTGGAACACAGCCATAGCCATTCATTTACATATCATCTATGGCTATTAAGATCCAAGATGAGCCATTTCAATTAAGATCTTATAACCAGCAAAGTGAAATGTATTTACTATTTGGTCCTATGCAGAAAAAGTTTGCCAATCTCTGATTCAAATTCATACCTGGTTATTTGTTTTTCCTTAATAGTTAACCAATATACTACACTTGAGTATAAGTATGTCCATATGACAGTGACAAAAAAAATCATTTATTTTTATTTTTAAGGCTTAAAGCCTAGTTTTAAGTGTTATACTACTTTCTAAGAATTCTGGCGTTCATAGAACAGGTAATAGTAACTTAACTATAGTATTTCAGCTGCAGCATCTTTTGAATATAATCCAATTCAACAAATGTTTATTTAGCTCTTACCACGTGCCTCAATACCAATCCAAATAAAATACCATCTCCATTCATAAGGAGGTCAAAGAAAAATAGGCAGACAGCTCAAATGCACAAATGATCTGGAAGAGGGAATAAAGCTATGACAGGAGCCCTTAAAAAAAAGATTACCACTTTGCAGAGAGAGAAAAGCACATCTATTTGAAAATGTGACAAAAAAATATTCACTGAGTACTTACTATGTTGCCAGGCACTGTTTGAGTGTTTTATATTTGTTAGATTTAAAGTAACAACCATGATGTAGATAGTATTGCTCTCTCCATTTTGCAGTTAAGGAAAGCGAGGCAGAGAAAGACAAAGAGACATTTGTCATATGGTGGGATTGAGATTCCAACTCAGTCAGTCCAGCTCAGGGTGTGCCTTCCGGACACCGTCCTCTGCTGTTCTAGTTGAATGGCATTCTAAAGGAGCCCACAGAGGCTGAGAGCTAGGGAGTAAAGAAGACTGTGAAGGTCATATACATTAGTCCTATTTAGCAAGAGGACAGTGTGGGGAGTAACAGAACTGAAAGAGGGAGTCATGGATATATCACTGAAGAGCAGAGGAAGGCTGTAGTCAATCCAGAGGCAATGGGGACTCTGAGGAATTTTCCTCATGGCTCATAGGTAAGTTGAATGAAAACAGAAGTAGGTTGTTCTGACAGAAATGAAAAGACAATTCTAAAATAGAATATTTTAAAAATCTAGGTAAGAACTAATGTGGCAGAAGCATAGCATTAAATAATGGAAAAGAGGAGAAAATATTAAAGAGATGGGGCTGAGAAAGGAAGAACAAATAAGCATAGAGATGGTGAGCCCAGGTGTATAAAACTATGGTCAGCAAACTGCGGTTCGTGAGCCACATGCGGCTCTTTGGCCTCTTGAGTGTGGCTCTTCCACAAAATACCTGGCCTGGGCGAGTCTATTTTGAAGAAGTGGCATTAGAGGAAATTTAAAAAATTTGGCTCTCAAAAGAAATTTCAACATTGTACTGTTGATATTTGGCTCTGTTGACTAATGAGTTTGCTGACCACTGGGATAGAAGATAGAGATGCATTCACAGAAATGACAGAAAAAGAAACTGTGTTACAGGGAGTAAGATGAATAAGACATCAGACATGATAATTGAATGTGAAATGAGTTAGAAATGTTGTGGTGGAGCTGAAGTTTCATTTACACAACATGGAATGACTTGAGGAAAGGCAAAGGACCTCTGCTTCAGAGACAGACAACATGGCCTTCTCCATGCACAGCACTTTCTAAGGAAACCTGCCAAGTGACCAAACCTACCCTCTGGTGGCCAGGCAACGTCCACCAGGGCTTTCTCTAAGGCAGTGTTTCCCAAAGTGTGGTACGCGTACCCCCAGGGGTACAGGAAGAGTTTGGTGGGGGTACACATTGCACCGGAGTTTGGTGGGGATATGCAGTGCACCGTGCTTAGCTGTGCCTAATTCTACGTTCTCATGAGTACGAGGTGTACTCAGCGTTACGAAAATTATAGAAGGGGTACACATATGTCAAAAGTTTGGGAAACAATGCTCTAAGGAATCTTGAATTATGAAACTGCTATAATGACACTGTTAGCAAAAGGGATAAATGATAGGAAAAGACATAGGTGTAAGAAGTTTATAAGAAAATGCTATTATATGAACTAACGTTAACAGGGAGCCAAAAAGACAGAAAGTAGAGGGAGAAGCTGGGTGCAAAAAGAAAAAGAAATGAAGATGAATGGATACAGGTGTGTGTGTGTGTGTGTGTGTGTGTGTGTGTGTGTGTGTGAGAGAGAGAGAGAGAGAGAGAGAGAGAGAGAGAGAGAGAGAGAGAGAGAGAGAGAGAGAGAGAGAGAGAATAAAAATGAAGCCTAACAACTGATCAAGAACAAGCCACAAGAGAATGACAGTATGCCTGTCTTAGTCAAACTTCATATGTGATCCTTACTATTAGAAAAAAATGTAAGGCGATTAGAATGGGCCTTGGTTCCTCCTATCTAAATAAGCCAGAAGAAAAAGAACACAGTTTCCCATATTTCCCTGAGTTCTACCTAGGTTTATAGTACAATAAACATTCATTTGATTAATGATAATCCTATTTCTATTATATGGCACTAGAGGCCCAATGCACAAAATTCATGCAAGAGTAGGCCTTCCTTCCCCCAGCTGCTGGACCGGCTTCCCTCTGGCATCGGGGACCTGGGCTTACCTCCAGCCACCAGCAAGCACCTGAGACCTGGGCTTCCCTCACAGCCCCAGCTTCCTCTGGAAGGTCATCTGGAAGGATGTCTTGTCTAATTAGCATATTACATTTTTATTATTATAGATTCCATTTTCTAAGGGCAATAAAAGTGTATTCATGCCGAAACCGGTTTGGCTCAGTGGTAGAGCATCGGTCTGCGGACTGAAAGGTCCCAGGTTCGATTCCGGTCAAGGGCATGTACGCTGGTTGCGGGCACGTCCCAGGTAGGGGGTGTGCAAGAGGCAGCTAGTCGATGTTTCTCTCTCATCGGCGTTTCTAGCTCTCTATCTCTCTCCCTTTCTCTCTGTAAAAAATCAATAAAATATATTTTTTTTAAGAAGTGTATTCATTAGGAAAAGAGGTTTGACCTACTTTAACTATGCCTTATAGCACTTACTTACCTTGAAATTGTATCATCTCTTTCACAATGTGTATCAAAATGTAAAATGCACAATCTTTTCTACCTAATGTCTTAGTTTGGGTTCAAACATTTTGGGCAAGTTCCCAGGTCATGCTATGCTGCTGATCCAGGGACTACACTCTTAGAATTAATAAAATAAGCACTGGATGAAGACTGAGCAGTGGAGGCAAGCCCAAGGAAACATGAGAAGTGAGGAGGGAGTCGAAGAAGAAACATAAAAATATATATAAACATTTTGAGACAGCGTGGAGGGACCTGGAGAGTATTATGTTAAGTGAAAGTATTACATGATCTCCTTTATACGTGGAATGTAATGAACTAAATAAACTGATGAACAAAATAGATCCAGAGACAGGGAAGCATGGAACAGACTGAGGAATCTCAGAGGGAAAGGGGGAAAGGGGCAGGAAGAGATTAATAAAAGAACTTATATGCATATATGCATAGCCCATGACACAGACAGGAGTGCAGTGAGGGCCTGCGGGAGGAAGCAGATTACAGGGGTCAATGTGGAGGGAAAGGGGGAACATCTGTAATACTTTTAACAATAAAGTTAAGATATATATGAACATCTAAGGGATATACAAGGAAGAGAGGCCAATAAAGCTACCCAAAGTAGTTTGCGTAGTGCAAGAACCAGTCAAAGCTAAAATCATGACAACCAATAGCAGGGAGTTTTAGGAAACAAGTCATAGGAATTGTTATAAACTTGAAGATGAATTCATTCTACCCCAGTAGAACTAACCCGTCAATGGCCTCCACAAGCCAGCACCTTGGCATCTGCAGGGGCTTCATCTCCCAGCCAAGTCCACCTGTTTCCCCCTCCTTCCCTCTGTCCTTCCCATTTACAAAATAACAATGGGCATATTGGAAAATTTATTTATGTATATGAAAGAATAAAATGTTAATGTCTATTTCCTTTTAAATCCCTTAACTGCTAGCTATAAAGCTCCTCAAAGTCCACACAGCCTCCTGAAGCTGGGCAATGTTTCCAACTTGTCAAGGCAAAACCCACTGCAGCGAATTTGCCAAACTCAAGTTGGCATGGAGTGCATCAAGCACCATCTATAAACATTCAAGCTGTTTCTTGCCAAGCTGCAGGAAATTGCCAATCCAGGTCTCCAATTAGGACTTGGAACAACAAGTAAGTCCTCACTCACTGTGGGCATTTTTCTACATCCGTCAGCAGCGCCTCCAATGTGTGCTGTGAGGAGCCAGCCTCTCAGAGGAAGCTCACAGGCTGCTCTCACTCACCCTGGTCTGTCCAAATCCATTACCAAGTGCCAGCAGCCCAGCAAAAGTTGCTGGCAGTGACTAAAACTAGGCAAGGGAAAATGGAAGCCAATGACTGGGAGCCACCAAGAAAGGAAAGAATATTATTAGAACCACTTTCTGTAGATGAGGCCAGCTCCTCCAGTGAAACCAAAAGAGAGCTGTCGTGCCTTCCTTCTAGTGAAAATCTGGCTGCAGATTAAGTAAAGAGGTGCCACTTGAAGCCTCCTGTGCTGGACCTGCAGCTGCACTGCCCATCCTCTGTGACTGATCTCTCCATGGGCTGAGCCAGAACATTAAGGTTTTGGCAGCAGATCAGGAAGAAATCCATCACCAAGAAAAACAGGCGAAAGGGCACGGGGGGGGGGGGGGGGGGGGGGGTGTGACTCTCTTTACAATTTTCCATGCCTAGCTTAGAAGTGATCTTGTGCACTTGGCATAGTGATGGCCAACTCACTCTACCTTTAAGTTATCTATTTGGAAATCCAGGTTGCTCAGTCACCATCCTGAGCAGCCTATTTAAAAAATGAGCCTTGGGTCGACACCAGTTTGGCTCAGTGGTAGAGCATCTGTCTGTGGACTGAAAGGTCCCAGGTTCAATTCCGGTCAGGGGCATATACATTGGTTGCGAGCACATCCCCGGTAGGGGGTGTGCAAGAGGCAGGTGGTCGATGTTTCTCATCGACATTTCTAGCTCTCTATCCCTCTCCCTTCCTCTCTGTAAAAAATCAATAATATATATATATATTTTTTAAAAATGAGCCTTGGTAACAAAGGTATGAAGATGTCATATTTATAGCCAAGGAAAACACTAAAAAATAACCAGTGATGATAATAAGGGAGGAAATGTTAGGAAGATAACAGGATACAGAAGACAGGACATGAACAGGGAAGAAAAAGAGATCAGGTTTTGAATCTTGAGCTCAACCATTAAATAGTTCAAAATCTGTTCTAAAATGCATTAAAGAAAATTCTACACAATCTGAAGAGAGAGAGAGAGAGAGAGAGAGAGAGAGAGAGAGAGAGAGAGAGAGAGAACACACAATGAGAATAAAAAACTGTAATGGTTAATATTTTGTAGCCAGTTATTTACTCAAAGGTGACTTTTGGTGTTGCTGTGTAGGTATTCTGTAGATGTGGTTAATATCTACAATTAGTTGGCTTTAAATAAAGGAGATTACCTCAATAATGGGAGAAGAGGAATCATATACTCAGTTGAGCAAAAACCCAGATTTCCCAGAAAATAAAATTTCTGCATCAAGACTATATCATTAACTCCTGCAAAGTTCCAGCCTGCAGCCTGCCCTACAGATTTTGAACTTGGCAGTCCCCACAATCAAGTGACCCAATTCTTTAAAATCCCCCCCCCCTCTCTCTCTCTCACATCCACCCACACACACACACACACACACACACCCCAGGTTCTGTTTCTCTGGAGAACCCCAACTGATACAGACTTAGAAATAGAAATATAGAGATATACAGACAAACAGAGATAAAGGTGAAGAGAAATGAAGAGACAGAAAAGGATAGAAGAGAAAAACATAAATTAGGTGGAACTATGTAAAGAGCTTGGGACTCTCCCTATAACAACTCTGTGATTAATGGAAATGCTCTCAGCACTGCCTAGGAAGTCAGGGAGCATTAAAGGACTGTAAAAGCAACAATCCATCCCATTGTTTGTAGTCTGATTGCAATTTCATGGAATGCATGTTGATCTCGATTCACTACATACTTGCTTCATTTTGCCAGCCAGCACCTGCTGCTTGTTTAAAGGCATATTGCATCATCAAAATTGTATTGAGACACAAATAGGACTGACTGCATTTTAAGTAACTTCATTTCTAGGAAGTCCAGAACTGCCTTTTCAGTTTAGACCCTAGTCTTTTACTTAAAGCTGAGCAAAAATGTTCATCATTAAAATAAAACTTTTAAGAATCCAGAATTGTAAAAGAGTGAGGGGAAGCCTGGCAATGGTACAAAAGAACTCCTTCCAAAAAGTACTATCTATCTACCCTTTAAATTAGTCTTTGAATGATATGCGCACACATTCTTATCTAGATACAGTTTATAACTTCCCCTTCTACTCTAATAGAGAAACTGAAGTTTCCCTTGAGGTGTTACATAAAGGCCAGAGATTACAGGGCGTGGAGGAGAAGTTCTATGGATTTTTTATTTTTTTCTTTATGGGTCAACATCCTTTTAATTGTACAGAAATTACATTTTGTTGGCTTCGCTTTGCAGTACAATGGACACCCACAGAGATTCAATCCAGAGTTATTTCCCTGAAGTGTCCCTTTTGCTATATTTATTATTTCACCTGGAAACCATTTTAGTGAATTAGAGTGTGTGGAGTTTAGTTTAATTTAGTTTAGTGAATGCTACTTCCCATCCTCCAACCAAACTCCAGAAAAAAAATAAGTGAAACACCATAATTAAGTCATTACTTTGGACCAGGAAGTCTTCTAGGTGCTTCACATTTGCTAAATCATCCCCACTTTACAGATGAGGTGATCAAGGAACAGTAAAGTTGAGAACATTGGCCATGGTCACATGGTTTGGTTAACAAGGTCCGAAGCCTGGACCCTCCTGTGGCCTCACATTATCGCACCACCCACTCAACCTATGGAAGCATACAAAGTGACATAGGGCCAATCCAATCTCTAAAAGGAATTTAAGAAAATGGCACTGACCAGGAAGAGCAGTTTGTAATGGTGAGAACTGGCAAAGCTATCATTTGGCTGCTAACGTGTTAAAAAAACAAACAAAAAAACACATTGCTAATTTTCATTGCTCTGATCTTTCCAATTGGGTATGAATTAAGATGAAATTATTACTGGTGATAATTATCTTATAAAACACACAGTTATTGAAATAAGAGTGCATCAAGAAATCACCAGTAACAGAGGAACCTGTGGAGTTAAGTGAGAAGACAAGAGGCAAGGCATCCAGCACAAGTTCACAATGAATATTGCTTCCCAGGCTTTCACTCTAGTAACTGAATGGCTGGCTTACTTAACTGCCCCTTTGATGTGATTTAGAAAAATCAAAAAGGTGTTAAAAATCCATTAGCCTAACACCCACAAAAGGTCAGTGAGAAGCCTGTGAGCCAATAAATAATAGCAGCGGCCTTCTCCCAGATACTATGGATTTGCCCATTAGTCTTGGGCTCTGGACAGCTATGAGGCTGTCCTTCAGTTTTAGTTACCAGCCACTCTCCCCTTTCTCTGCTTTCTGGCCACTCACAGCAGACCGGGAATATGTCCTCTACAGCCTCTTCCTACATCAATATTTGATTTCTTTCCATGTAAAACGTGTTATTAAACTAATCAGAAGTTGACTTTCACCACAAACACTTTTTAAATAGGTCAAATTAAGATAAAAGGCCATGTGCTTTGCCTCTATGGAACTGGGACACTAAACCAGGCATTCATGCCATCATGCAGATTAAATGTCATTAGAGGCAATTTGTCACCCACACGCATTTATCCCAATCTAATAATTAGCTAAAATAAAGGCAGAGCGACAAACCTGTGTATTTGCCTCTATATTTCTTTTCCTAAACGAGATGAAATGTAGATTCAAAGAAAGGCTGAAGGCAATCTGCAAATTTGGATAATCTTAAAATAAGCCAATTTGCAAGAATTCAACAGAATTAAATACTAGCAGGAGGTAGTGACCCAAGAAAGTGACACTAGGAGCAGTGGGAAGGAGGTTCTGTAAGATCTTAAGTTCTGGGCAGCATAGCTTTATGAAATCACTTTTCTTTTCTACCCTTTACCCTCACTTACCAGATAATTCCACCCTTTCCACATTTCTGTACTACTAGTGGCCCGGTGCATGGAATTCTTGCACATTAAAAGGGAGTTAGAGGAAATATTTTAATATTGCTATTTGCCCTTTCTCTGTAATAGAAGTGTCAGAGATGAAAGAAAATTAGTAAAATGTATATGGAAATCTCCCTCCTGTCAGAGTCTGGGGTGCTGCTGGCCCTAGAGTCAAGCCATCACCCACCACCCGTAGGTGCTTCAAAAGTGCATGAGACACAGACCTGGCCGGCTCCACCCCCATTTAGTGAGACCCAGACTGGGCTGGCCCCACTCCTGTAAAGACCCTCTAGTGGGGAGGTGTAGTATCAGGCCCCGTTAAGCCCCACCAGGCGGGGGGTAGAGGGGTGCAGCCTCAGGTCCCCTGTCAAGCCTCACTGGGTGGGGGGCATGGCCTGAGGTCCTCCACCAAGCCCCTCTGGGCAGGGGACACAGAGCATGGCCTGAGGTCTCCCAGCCCAGTGCTGGGGGGGGGGGGGGCACGGCCTGAGGTCCCCCACCAAGCCCTACCAGAGTAGCTGTACTGGAACCAATAGCTTAAGAGCTCAAGATTATGTTCATACAGCCCCTAAAACCACATAAAACTACCTATGGTTGTTTTTTTAATTAAGAAATCAAATAATAACAACCTCAAAGAGATTCACTAACATCTAAGGAACAAGCATATTTCTCCGGCACTAATTCTAAGAACTTGAATTATATGAATCCATTTAATTGTGTCGGCAACTCTAGGATATAGAATAGTTTATGTCATAAATGATAAGCAAATCCACCAAGATAGTGGCAGGGGCAAGCCTGAACCCAGAAGGTCCATCTTCAGAGCCCATGTTCAAACCACTACATTCCACTAACAATTTTTTATAATGAATGTCATTGACTTACCAATGAAAAAAACACACAAACGGACTTAGGAAAAATAATGTAAAACAGAAAAGGGAAAACAATCACAAAAGCAATTTATAAGTAAATTTTAAGGTATGTTCTCTCTTCCTGTAAGCAACTCTCCACGGCAGATAACAGATAAATCTCTCTTTGCAATAGAAAATACCACAAGGTGAGGCAGATTTATAGAGCACTACTTGCTGTTTATAAGGAATATGATTATGAAAGATTTTGGAAACCAGAAACTCTTCCACAGAGAAAGCAGTCAATGATATAAAGTTCTGAACTGGAATCAAATCAGCACTATGGTTAGACTTTATCTCGAACAAGTCATCTCACTTTTATAGCTGGCAGTTTCCTGATTTACAAACTCCAGGGGGTTAAAGTAGAACCCTGATATACTTTTTAGTTCTAATAAGGTATGATTTTGTGAAATCCGGGTGTTCACTGATTTTAAAGTCCAATTGCAGTTCATTACACTGAATATGCTTTAATTCTTTCAATTGTGAAATTAAAACACAGCACATTAAGAAAAATTGTGTGTGTGTGTGTGTGTGTGTGTGTGGTAGTTACGGCATTTTTTAAAAAAGAATACTGTACTGATAAACCCCATGGACAGCCCCCCAAAAAAGGGGGGGACCCACAATTTTTCAGATATGCCAACTAAACAGGGAATGTAATTTGCATTTCTATGGGAGGCTTAATGATGGTTTGATTTGAGGAGGCTGCATGAGACAGAGATCAAGCCACTGGAAAAGAAAGAAAAGAAAAGAGAGGGAGGAAGGGAGGGAGGGGTGGAGGGAAGAAAGGAGGGGGGGGGGGGGGCTGACAGACACAGGCTGTCAGGATGAGTTCTGAAGGGTCAATTAACCTTTCCAAGCCAAAATTTCTTTCAAAATTGTCCACTGTACCCTTCCAAATACCTCAAAATCTGTTCCAAAATGAATAAAAAATAACTATCGCAATATAATTGTTTCCAATTCTAATTCTGCCTTCCTGTGGGCATATTGACAGTGATGGCCAGTCGGACTTTATCTAGAAGAAAAAAACTGAAAATACTGGTGTGTGAGCAGAAAGTCTTCTCTAGTTGAAGAGGCCACAGCAGCCTCTTGGCCCCATGGGAGATGCTCCAGCTGACCCTAAGCAGGGCAGGCAACCAGCTCTGAAGCTTGTGCCTGGGAATCCCTGTTTGCACAAGTCATGGGGATTCACCCTTCATGAAATGACAGCAAAGCTCAGAGGAACACCACTCTGCCCTGCAGCTGTGGCCAAGACTGTAATGTTTAAAGGTTATAGTGATTAAGCACTGTGATTAATTTAGTCTCAGCAAAATCAATTCCACTCAACCACAAATCTCTAATTTACATACCAGAGCAAGCTAAACTCGGTTCTGGTCAATATAATATGAAATTTACAATAATCTCCTACACTCCCATTCCCACCCTCTTCCTCTTCTCAAAAAGAAAGGCATATTTTATGGGGAAATCACACAAAAATTACATTCATTTTGGCAGTTTATATAATCTTTTATTTGGCTAAATTTTTAATGAAAGAATTAAAGCATATTCAGTGTAGTAAACTGCAACTGGACAATAACTTAGCCATGTTACAAGTGATGAAAAGTACTGAAATTGGATCTATATTGCTGCCTAATGCCAGAGATTTAGAAATCTCATAATAGTTGAGGTTTCATGCCATTGCCTGGTCAGTCTTTATCACATACACCAGTTCAAAATACATCCAAGTATGTTATATTTACTTGTGTAGCGTATATCCATTTGTGCAATAATTCAAAAAAGTTTGTCAAGGAAATGTACAATTACATTCCTTTCTCTCCATGGTGACGTACACAATGTGTAAAGTAAAAGACCTATGTGACATGAGCTGAAATAAGATAATCTGCTCAGTGGCCCCTCTGACCAATTCCCCCTAACTCCCCTGCTCCTGTGGTGCAATCTCCAGACCAGCTTCAATTCCCTGAAGTAGCCAAGATGGTTCATCTTCATAATCATCTTCCCATCTCCTAAACCACAGGATCCCAGTGATAAACAGAAAAAAATATTAAAGGGGGAAAGAAATATAGAAAGTCCATCCCTAAACTATCAACAACAATCTCAATTGCAAGACATAAGGTTAACACAGAACATTTAGACCTGTCAAACTAATCCTCTTAAAATGACCTTTCCCCCTTGTGCTTTCAGCCCCTCGGGTCATCCCTGTTATCTAAAAAACATTTGTTTGACAGATGAGTCTACTGTTGATTTCTCCTTCTTTTATTTAATAATTCCTTTTAGAGTAGGTTCTGTTTTTATTTACAATCTTTGTGTAGTTTTAAAAAATATATTGAGATCTGCCTTCTGTTGAAATTCTATGTCTCAAAGGAAGCAGAGCTTCACGCTGAAAATAAGTAATCTGTCCCAGTTCCCCAGATGAAATATTGACATTTGTCTGAATTTAAAATTTGAATTTTGATCAACTGCAGATGGGGAGACTGAGAATTATCTATAAGCAGAAATGCAGCCCTGCATGTACGAGCATAAAGCAAGAAAAGATGACCAGTGGGCACTGAAAAATGACTGTTGCTAGAATAAAATTCAGACAGAACCAGAAGAGACATTCCTTGAGCCATGAGCAGTTAAATGCTTTACCAGTTTTCCTTAACAGGAGATACAAATAATTCACTCAAGAATAAAATTTCATTTAGTTTGGTGTATTATGCACAGCCTACTGTTTCTTTGCACGAACTGTGAATCAAGAAGACAATTATCTCACAACATGGGTTGTGTCACCTCAACTAATTCTTTTTTATTGTACTTGTAAAGCTTCTGGGTAAAGGACTGTCGTTTATTTAGGATGTTGTTACACTGTGTTACATGCAGTGAATGAGTTCAGAATTCAAATGCACCTGTCTTTAAGTCCAGCTCTGCCCCAATTATTTAACCTCAACTTTTTTGTACCTGCATCTGTAAAAAGGGGGCTAATGATAGTACCTACGTCACTGAGTTTCTGTGAGGACTAAGGGACACCATGCTGTTAAGGTACAATGTCTGGATCATGGTAAGCACAGAGCAAAATGTTTACTGCTTACTGTTGATACTAACCTTTTATCAGGCATTGTCATAGGCACAGAGGAAATAAGAATTTGCCTTCTCCACTAAGATGTCTAGATAAGCAACTGGTTAGCAACAACAACAACAACAATAAAAGTGTGAATGCAAGAGAACTTTCCTGGGGAATGTGCAGGGCAGAGAAGTCACCAAATTTCATCTCTTCACACTTGAGATAGTGTTGTTTGGTTACCATAAAGCACTTGACAACGGCTAAGAAAACAGCTGGGTATTAGGATTTATCAGAGATGTAAAAGAGACATTATGTTCATAATTTTCTAGACACAAAAAAATGTAAACAGTTTAGTGCTGCATATATTGTGGCTTCGTAAAGAGAAAGACACCACATAACAATAAGCAGCTTGTTAGAAAATGCTATTTTGGAGCCACTTAAAGATATGAGTTAGTCCAAGCCAATTCAACAGCACCAGGTAGAGTACTCAAACACCCTGTGACAACACCAGGAAAAATATCCACCTAATTAAGCAGACAACCCAACTTGTTATCTCCCTACAGCAAGGCATCATTTGAAGAGGGGTGCATGTCTCTGTGTATTCACTCAGAGGAAGCAAAGTCTCACATGTAAGCAAGCACATCAAAGAGAACTACTGAAAAATCACAGAGAACAAGAAAGAAAAACAATACAGTACTTAGGGGAAAGGCAAATGAAATTGGGTATCAGTATTCAAGTCCCAATTCACTGAACAATCACCTATTGAGCACTGGACAAAATACGGCAGGAGCACCAGGAGCAACAACAGTGAGTGAGAAGGCTGCGATCACTCTGAGTAGACAGGGTTTATTTTTAAATGGTATCTCTCTATTCACCTTCAGAACCATCCCAGGAAAATAAGAACTAGAAGGAATGGTCTGGGTTGGAGATAGGCCTTTCCTTTCTAATCTTTCCAATTAGGGAAGTACAATGTCCCATTTGGTGCTGCATTGCATTTAAAATGTCTGTCTCCTCATGAACCTGAAAGGAAAGTAGGCTTCAGGTTCAGAGCCTTCCATAAATAACAGTATCTAACTAGAATTCCATAACATTTTCATTCTTATACACATTTTCACAGTTATTTTTTTTTATGGCAAGTGTCACTTGCCTCCAATTTATTATAGTGGCAACATATTTCCTTTTAAACAAATATGTGTTGGAAAAACAAAAACAAAAATAGTCAACTTTTTTAAGTGTACCAAATAAATTATGATGAAACTCCAAATGGCAATTTGAGAAAGGTAGTAGGTCATCCTTGGCTATTGCAGATACCATGAAGTTATTAGCAAGATGAGAAACTAAAAACTCCCCCCAGTGCATCCTCTCAGCCCTGCCTACTTAGCACTCCACTTTCCCTTGGTCAGGAATAGATCTCACTGACAGTCAAATGTGGATGGGGGAGCATGGGAGGGGAGTAATTAAGTGAGCTCATGCCAGTTTTTCTGCCATCATTCAATCCAACAGTCTTCCTCTATCAAGGGGATGTAGGAGATGTGAAGATGGTAGTGAGCAGCTTAAGCAGAATTCCTATCTCCCAGCATCCAGTCTAGATCCTTCCTCAGCTGTCTGCTCTGAGTTTAACAAGATGAGAATTTCAAGAGACAGGATTTATTTTTCCAACCCAAGTTAGTCCTCAAGGTTTAGACAGGCAGAAAATTGTTGTCACCAGCTGTGGGAAAGGAAGAAAGCTTTCAGTCACAAGAGGATTAATAATCAAATTGCATTCACTGCATCACAGGTAGATACAGCTGCTAGCCTGTGGCATAATCTTTCAGGAAAGTATAATACTAAGTGAAATAAGCCCGTCTGAGAAAGACAAGTACCATATGAATTCACTCATTATGTGGAATCTAATGAACAAAATAAAGTAACAAACAAAATAGAAACAGACTCATAGATAGAGAACAGAATGACGGCTATCAGAGGTGAGCGGAGTTGCAGAGCTAGGTAAAAAAGGTGACGGGATTAAGGAGAAAAACAACAACAACAACTCATATACACCACAGGATGGTGGTTACCAGAGGGAAAGGGGGGTGAGAGCTGGAGGGTAGAAGAGGTTATAGGGGGGATAAATGATGATGAAAAAATTCAGTTCACTGACTTGGAGTAGTGAACACAATACAACATACAGATGGCACATTATAGAACTACACACCTGTAACCTATATAATTTTATTAACAATCTCACCCCAAAAAAGTCAATAAAAATAATAAAATCTTTCAGTTTACAGCTGCATCCCCACATTTTCACCCCTTGCCACACCAAACTTTAAAAAGAAGCGAATTCTTCCAGTAAAATGTGCTTCTATTGAACTGTGCTAGCTCCTATAAAAAGTAACCATGTGGAAATTTACTGTATAAAATATTCTTTCTTCTCCTACTCCTGTCTCCATGCTGGCAAAATATACCACAGACATACAACTGTCCTGTTGATGAGCACTCACTTCTCTATAACCCAAACTCTAGAAAACCCTCTAGCTAAACCATCATTTGTTTCATCTTTTATTCTCATAGCAGAAATACCTTAAATTATACTCATAGCAGAAATACCTTAAATTACAAATACAACCCAGCTATCTTATATAATAAAAGGCTAATATGCAAATTGACCAAACAGCAGAACGACCGGTCACTATGACATGCACTGACCACCAGAGGGAAGGCACTCAACGCAGTAACTGCCCTCTGGTGGTCAGTGTGCTCCCACAGGGGGAGTGCCACTCAGCTAGAAACCCAGAAGCCAGGCTCATGGGTGGCAAGTACAGTGGTGAAGGTGGGAGCTTCTCCAACCTCCATGGCAGTGCTCAGGATGTCTGAATGAGGGCTCAGGCCCATTCCCTGGAGAAGCAGGCCTAAGCCATCAGTCGGACATCCCCCGCGGGCTCCTGGACTGTGAGAGGGCGCAGGCCAGGCTGAGCCCCCTCCCCCCACTGAGAGCACAAATTTTGTGCACTGAGCCTCCAGTCTGATCTGAAAAGTCATTGTCACATACAGATCACATCACAGAGTTTTTCTTTCAACTGAAGTGCACAGGCAAGATGTTTCCTCAATGTCAGCATGGTCTTCTTTCAAATGTTAAGCTTAATCCAATCTTCCCAATTGGAAGACAAAGTTAAAAATCTTCTAATACCATTCCATGAACAATTAGCCTATAAAGAAAATGACAGTGTCCCTCCCCTGCTTCACATAAGAAAAAAAGGGGAGGGCGTAAGAAAAATATAGCAATTAAGAGAATGAAAGGAAGTAAAGACAAAAGAAAGTATGGAAAATTCCTGACTTCAGAACATTCAACATCATAAAGACCCACATTTTTGGATGATGTGTTCCAGCAAATGGATGTCAGAATTGTGTGTGCATTGAATAAACTGACATGTTTACAAAGAAGGCCACTTCACAGAGAGCTAAATATATGAACCATGCAGGCAGAAAAGAACTGCCCTGGGGAGGAAGTTGGGGGATAGGAATGGATACCACACTCCCTCTAACTACTCCTGCTTGTTTGCCCCTTTCAACTAGTCCCTCCACTGTGCTAAGCGTCCAGGGAGGTGTCAGGTAGTGCCTACTACCAACTCTTTCTGCTCCCTCCACTCACAAAGGATGCTTCCATTGATACGTGTCAAAATCCAGTACCACCAATACTTTACAGAGAGCAAAGGGTGGTGAAGAGGAAGATGGGGCTAGGAGAACAGCGTGGGAGGAGATACCCTCCCTGAATGGCAGACCTAAGAAAGCAAGCCTAGGCTCTGCCTGCCTCACAGTGGAAGACTGTATTTAAGAGTTTCACAAGACAGAGAATGACAGTGCAAAGACTGAGGAAGCTACAAGGGAACATCTATATCTTCAACACAGGCAGACATGTAGAGGCACCATCTTCCAGCAGGATTGAGAGGCTGCATGGCCACTTTGATGCTCAAAATCCATAGATGGCCAACTGAAATGTGACAGAAGCAGCCTGAAATACACACAGCACTGCTTTGAAGTATGAAATGATGATTGAAAAGCCCAATACAACTTGTCAGGCCATCGTACCAAAGACCCATGCTGCTCACCTCCCATCTACATATTCTCTTAGCAGTGAGGTTTCCATGAAGCTCTCTCAATAATTTTTTAAAAAATCCTCATCCAAGGATATGTTTTTACTGATTCTCAGAGAAAGAGGAAGGGAAAGAGAGCAAAAGAGAGGAACACTGATATGAGAAACAGTGATCGGTTTCCTCTCCCACATGCCCCAGAGTTTAAACCCAGAATTTTTTTTGTTGTATAGGATGATATTCCAACCAACTGAGCCACCTGGTCAGGACAGGACTCTCATGAGATAATTGGTTAAGTAAAGTTTTCTAGTTTTATATATATATTTCTATTACCTATTTCATGGTAAAATGGTTTCCAAGTTCCAAATAAGTGAGTTATAAGCCACCTTTTATAACAGAGGTATTGGTAAGCAAAATTAGAGGGGTTAAGCAAGGCTATGAGGGTGGAAATGAGGACATATCAAAGGAAAGGAGGAAAGTGTCAGAAGAATGGGAAGAGGGCTGGCTTTAGCTCAGCGGTTCCTTCGTCTGGTGGTTCCTTGTCGCACCCGCCTCAGAAGAATGGGAAGACACAAGAGACATAGCTGATGTGAATTTTGCTTTGTCAAGCACATAGTCAGATATCCACTTCAAATCTAAACAACTCAATATAACACAAGTCTTGCCGAAACCGGTTTGGCTCAGTGGATAGAGCGTCGGCCTGCGGACTGAAAGGTCCCGGGTTCGATTCCGGTCAAGGGCATGTACCTTGGTTGCTGGCACATCCCCAGTAGTGGGTGTGCAAAAGGCAGCTGATCGATGATTCTCTCTCATCGATGTTTCTAACTCTCTACCTCTCTCAATTCCTCTCTGTAAAAAAATCAATAAAATATTAAAATAAATATATATATATATATATATATATATATATATATATATATATAACACAGTCTTATTTGATTCTTTCATCAGCTTATGTGACTGGGTGACCTTTTTCAACCTCAGTGTCTCCCTCCCCCCATGTTTTATTTTATTTAGTCATGGTCGATAGGGCCCTTGGGAGAAATCTTGCCCTTTTCCTAATTTCAAATCAACACATAAGCAGCCTTTGTTCCTATTTGAAAGGCATATCTCCAGCAAGAGTCACTACTAATCTGTCAGTCCCTTTTAATTACCAAATCAAGGATGTGTCAAACATTACTCAAGTAACTGAAGAAAATCTCTCCCTTGTCTGTCCATCAGTGGTATGGATCCTTGGTACTGAGCTCTCCCTATGAGCTTTTCCTCCTGATTTCAAAATCCTGTTTTGTGAGCACTGTAAAATAGATAGATCCTGTTTGGAGATACTGGAGAATATCTAGTTTGAGTATAATTTAAGATCATTAAATTTAACAGATTATGTGCCCAGCCTGTTTTGTCTCCTGAATGGAAAGTGTAGTGTCAGTCACCAGTGACTGGCTGGGTGCTTAACGTGTTACACAACCAAAATATATGAATAATGCATAGTGAACATATTCTCAATTAGGATCAGATACACAAAATCTCAGCGGCTGAAAATAGCCAAGGCTTGTTCTCATTCACACTACATGTCTATTAATGAGTCAGTAGAGGTTCTTCTCATCAGAGTCATTCAGAAATCTAGGCTTGAATATTGCTAATCCTCGTGTAAAGGAAAATAAAATGTAGTAAAGTACATGCCCAGAAATCATGCTCACATTTCATTGTCAAAACCAAGTCACGTGGCTACCCGAAGTTAAAATGATCAGAGTAGACCATGTGCATAGAGAAAGAGCAGTTGGAATATTTGCAGACAGCAAGCATTAAGAACTACCACAATGTGTGGCACTATTTCAAATACACCTGAGAATGAGACTTTCAAAATACTAACTCTAAATTGAGATACACATTTTTTTAATCCTATTCCTTAATATCATGAAAATGCATCACAATTCGCAGTCAGAGAACAGAAGACAATTTGACAACTTTACCTCAAGTATAATTTATTTTCAACTACATTAGCATAAACGGAGATTGTGTCTCCTTTTAGTTAAAAATGTCCTGCTGAGGCACATTTTTAAAAAAATGAAGGCTCACGTATAATATAACTTTGTTAATTACCATCATATAACACTGAACAGAAAAGACAGGTTAGTGTCCCCAGAGAGTGACAAAGAAAATGCCTTACCCTTTGAACATTAGAGTTAAAAAATATTTTGACATATGTCACTCTTGGCAGACTCCTAAAATAGATTCTTTAACATTTTAAAGGTGGGCAGATAGACATGCAAATATCTCTTTAAAGAAAATAAGAAGGCTTGACATTTACCAAGTCAAAAAAATAATACTTTAGGTCTCATAAGAGCTAAGCTAGAAGCCAGTCATACTATTTATAAGTCATATGACCTTGGACAAAATTTTATTTAATATGAGGTCTTATTTTCCTTATATGTAAAGTGACAATAATATTTTGAAATGTGTAACATGTAAATCATTTATTAAAGTGACCCACATAATAAATGTTCAATAAACCTTAGCTCTTATCATTATCATCACCACTATCACTGCCACCAAATCCATTCTAGAAAGTGACCAAAGAATCTATGTAAGTTTATAAGTATAAAAGATATATATATATATATATATATATACCCAGAACTCTGAAGAAAAAGCTATAAGGAAATATACCAATTGTAAGAGTCTTTATTATAGAATAAAGAATAATTTTACTTTTTCTGGAACAGACTTCATAACTTTTCTACAAAAAAAAAAAAAATAGTTCCTTAAAAAAACAATTATTTTGAGGAGAAAAAAAAACAAAAGCTCCCTCAAGGTTATTATTTTTCTTTCATACTAAATACAATGTAATTTAGCTATAGTTTTAAAAGTTGCTTTTAGAGAAAGAGAGGAAAGTGGGGAGAGAACGAGAGAGAGAGAGAGAGAGAGAGAGAGAGAGAGAGAGAGAGAGAGAGAGAGAGAGAGAAAGAGAGAGAGAGAGAGAGACACACATTTACCTGCAGTTCCACTTATTTATGCATTCATTGGTTGCTCTTTGTATGTACCCTGGCCACCGATTAAATCCACAACCTTGTCATACCAGGACAATGTTCTAAACAAGTAAGCTACCTGGACTGGGTTAATATAATAAAATGTAAACAAAACCAAAGTTGTTTCCATCAAGTATCTTCTCAATGTGTAGGGCATTTTTTTGCCTTAATTTCTAATTTCTTATCTCCCCACGAAGAATCCAAGAAAATATTTAAACAGGTATAAAAGAGCAATAAAGATAAATATCTAGCCTTGTGTAAAGGTGGTATATCACCTGTGCCAAATTCTACTTAGCTAAAACCTAGGGAGACAGACACCCATATCAGAACTTCTATCTTTAGTTCAGAATACAGTGACATTATATCAGAAATCCCAGATTCCTATGGAAGCAAAGGTACCACAGATCACTCTCCTCATGTCTTCTTCTTTTTTTTTTATTTTAATTGATTTTTCACAGAGAGGAAGAGAGAGGGATAGAGAGTTTGAAACATCGATGAGAGAGAATCATCGATCAGCTGCCTCCTGCACATCCCCCACTGGGGATACCCCCGCAACCAAGGTACATGCCTTTGACCAGAATCGAACCCGGGACCTTTCAGTCCGCAGGCCGACGCTCTATCCACTGAGCCAAACCGGTCCCGGCATGTCTTCTTTTTTTGAAGTAAAACCTCAGCAACAAAATGGCTGCTCCAGCAGAAATGAGGTTTCTGTAAGGCATTTACACAATGCATTACTAAGCATGCTGTTAAAAGTCCCTATTGGACCTAACACCACCACCACCACCACCACCCCTCTCCCTTCCCAACTCTATGATAAAGGGATAAGGGGAGTGACAGAGGCATATGATCATTTTATAAAGGTACCACACAAGCGAACCTCTTCGGAACTGGGGAGGAAATTATCAAAGCTCTTACACCATCTGTCTGTGGAGGGGGAGAAAACAACAGCTGGTGCAAGAAGTAGCAAGATGTTGGTCCTGGAAGTGACAAGATGGGAAATGACAGGGAACAGCTTTTCACTCTTCCAACAGCAAAAGAAGCTTGCAGCCTCTGCTCTGGTGTTTGAAAACCTCCAGCTGCTGCTCTCTTTTCACATTTCCATATCTTTGTTCAGACAACATCTGAAAGCCTGCCTTTCTGTTTTCAAGCACTTTCTTTCTTTGGAGGAACATACAGGGCTATCAAGTGCAGGCTTCTCCCCCGCCTCCTTTTTTTTTTTTTTTTTAATAGGCAATGTGGAATGAATTTTAAATCTCACCATGGAAAGGAAAAAAAGGACATATAGTATCATATGAGCCTCTGTGAAACTTTTTCCAGTTGCCTTTTCCAAGAAAAATTTACCATGGGCTCTGGTTTCTGTCGTTGGGTAGTTAAACTAATATTAGATTTGGAGTATGACTTCTAAGGAGATGGGGATTAAGACCTACCATGAGCAGTGTTTCCAGGGATAGGGCACCCAATCCATGAACTAACTACTTGGAAATAGTGGGCTATACTTCTCTACCCATTTGCACTAAACACTACCACATGCATGCATTTCTTTCTACTTTAAACACTGGGTTTAGGAAGTCGGAAAGGAAGTAAGTTATAAACAAAACATACACAGTCTAATGCCAGAATTTCAAAGGACTGGCATACCACGTTAATCAAATATTTTGATTTAAAGTTGTCCCATATGCTAAACATCTAAAACCAATTTTCTAAGAACTATGGGATATGCACATAAAATATACTAAAATGACACTGAGGAAAAGTAAAAATTGTATTTGCTGCCACAGATCACATTTGGGAATCTCACTGTTTCAGACTCCACTGACTTCTCTCTTATCCCACGTGACTTGGCACAACTAGTACATGGCCAAGTGCCCCTCTGTTGTCCATCATCAGGCCAGCTCTGTCTTTTTTTTTTTTTTTTTAATATATTTTTATTGATTTTGTACAGAGAGGAAGGGAGAGAGATAGGGAGTTAGAAACATCGATGAGAGAGAGGCATCGATCAGCTGCCTCTTGCACACCCTGTACTGGGGATATGTCCACAACCAAGGTACATGCCCTTGACCGGAATTGAACCCTGGACCTTTCAGTCCCCAAGCCGACGTTCTATCCATTGAGCCAAACCGGTTTCAGCGCCAGCTCTGTCTTTACAGCCCAGGCTGGGTTCCATCTGCAGTGCACGCCACAAAGCCCCCTCTTTGAGAGGCTGACTCTTCCCCCTGAACTCAAACAAGTCTGGGTGTTTCTAACAGCCCTCTCTAGGTGACTGTCTGTGCAGTGCTCTCCTCTAAAGAAGAGGGCATGTCTCACTGATCTTTATAGACCAGTCCTACCTAGCATAATGCTTGGCAAATATTTAAAAAAACACACACACACATTTTAAAAACACAAATATTTAAAAAATCCCTATTATGTCAGACATCGGAGATTCAAAGTTGCTATGGAACACAGTTCTTATTCCCCCAGAACCTAGAGCACTGCACAATGTGAAGCTAAATATAAAAGTAATAATTATATCAGTGTGTCCAGTGTTATGTAAACAAGACTTCTGGAAATACAGACCAGGCCACCTTTGAAAGATGCTTAAAATAAATGTTCACTAGATTAAAAAAAAAAAAAAAATCTTCACAACAGTTGAATGTGCCCAACTGCAGAATCCCATTTAGTTTGAGGAAGCTACTTAATCTCTCTGTGCCTCAGTTTCCTCATCTATAAAGCAGAATAACAGCATCATAATGATAATATTAGAATTAACTGAAATTATATTTTAACTGTGTAGCATAATATCTAGCAAATATACATACTCAATAATAGCTAGATATTATTTGCTGATGCCTCTTCCAATTTCTACTATAACAAAAGAGTAAATGTGGTATTATTTTATTAATATATTGAGAGATAAGTGCATTCTAGGGCTAATAGTTTATTTGTGTGACATCCCATATCTAACCAGTAGGCCAGTCTTGTCAGTTGTAACAGCCAAATGCAGAATCCCTCACCCCATCCACTCCCACCTCTAGTCTAAACTCCATCACTTCTCCCCTGGAAGTTTACTGCATTAATTAGCTACCTACCCAGTATCCAGACCTCCACATTGGTCCCTACTTTCAACACAGTAGCCAGTGACCATAATGTAAGTAGAGCATATGATTTCTCTACTCAAAATCCTCCCATAGCTTCCCAATCCAAAGTCTTTATGACGGTCTGCAATGCGCAAATGGTGTGGTGTGGCCGTCCCTTTCTTTCTGACTTCCACTCCTTGCCCCTGTACTCACTGACATCTAGCTATGCTCCTCTCCCCTGTACCCTTGCTTCCACTTCAGTAACCCTGTGCTTGCTGTTCCCTCTGCCTACAATGTCCTGCACTTGATATTCTCAGGGGCCTAATTCAATGTTCCAACATTACCTAATCAGTGAAGCCTTTTCTGAATGCCATATTTTAAATAGCACCACCCAAAGCATTCAGTATTCCCTTTATCTGCTTTATGTTTTGCCACTGCTCATAACTGCACCTGATTTTATTTCTGTATTTTCTCTCTTCCCCCACAAGAATCTAAATTATACAAGGACATGCATTTTAGGCTGATATATTCACTGTGATATCACTAGCATCTAGAATGGAGTTGGGATCACTGAATAAATAATCAAGAGATACTCAATAAATTTAGAAGAATGAATAAATGAGCACATGAATGAAGAGCAATCATTTTACAAATAAAAATGGAGGTTCATTTACATTTCTTCTTAACAACACAGCCATGTGCCGCTTAATGACGGAGGTACATTCTAAGCCTTTGGTTTCAACATCACAAATAAACTTTTCCTTTGGCCATGATCATCATGGTCCTGGGAGGGGCAGGCTTCTGTGTCTGGTCTTCATTCCAGATCAGTAGAACCATATCGGATATTAGAATCAGGCCTTTCTCACATTTTTAATAGCCTTATTGCCTTCAATTAAACAAATCATTTAACAGCTTCTGGCACATTGTTCTTATTTTTCAAGATTGTAGCTATTGTGGAATAGAACATGCCTGGTTGCCAAGAAATAATTATCACTGATTTTACACCTTCAAATCCTTACCCACTTTTAATTTCATTTCCAGGTCAGTCACTCAACATGGTTTCTTACTGGCAATATTCAAAGTAGATTCTGTACTCTTATGGCCCATAATAAACAAAACAACATGAGAATAAAGCACAAGAAAAAATTATACAATCAAGAGACAATAAATGCTAGATATGAGGCTGCTGCAACATAAACCATATACTGTTTTTCGACAAATTTTTAAAAAATATATATTATTAATTTTTTTACAGAGAGGAAGAGAGAGGGATAGAGAGTTAGAAACATCAATGAGAGAGAATCATCGACCAGCTGCCTCTTGTACACCCCCTACTGGGGAAGTGCCTGCAACCAAGGCACATGCCCCTGACAGGAATCAAACCCGGGACCTTTCAGTCCACAGGCTGATGTTCTATCCACTGAGCCCAACCCGTTTCGGAGCAAAGTTATAAATAGTACACTCTAAAAAGTATACTATAATAAATACATAACCAGTAGCACAGTTATTTTTATCATTTTATCATTTATCAGGGGTTTGATGTTAGGATGGATACAGCGTCACAAGGAGATAGGATTTTTCAGCTTCATTACAGGTCTTTTGGGACCACCGTCACATATTTGGTTTGTTGCTGACTGAAATGTTATATGGCCCATGACTACATAAAGAACTCATACAACTATCCTTTACAATTTACACATTGCTACCACACACATTCCCTTATTTGAGCCCCACAAAATGTGTGTTTCTTGGGCAGGAAGACAATAACCACCATTTCATAAAGAATAAAACTGAGGGTGAGAAAAGTAAATGGTTTAAGTGGTCAATGCAGCCAGTAAATACCAGGAAACAAAGGAAATGAGGACTGAACTGGGTCCACTGTTCTGTCCAGCCACATAGTTGGTCTCCCAAATATGTAAAGACCATGAAGTGGTTAAGCTTAATAATGAACTGGCCCATGGAATGTTATGCCCGTTTTCCCCACTTAAAACACAGCAGATAAGCCTGAACATTACATCTATGCACACAAGGGAACAAGAAGATTGCTCTATCACTCTTTATATCACCTTTTTGCTTTTCCACAGCACTTTTTTTCAAATACAGCAAACAACAAAGTGCATCAATTACGATATCGGCATGTATGTAAATTCTACGGTTTGGGGACCAAGCAGATGAACAATGCTTATTCAGTGTCCAGTTTACAAGAAATAAAGCAAGATGAATGTAGACTATTGTTTGAATGCATTGCCTAGATAAAACGGCTTTCCACTGCCTTCCAAATTGTAAATTATATCCTATTATCATATCACTAGAGGCCCAATGCACGAAATTTGTGCAAGAGTAGGCCTTTCTTCCCCCAGCCACCAGCACCACTTCCCTCTGGAACCCAGGACCCAGGCTTCCCTAGTAGCCCTGGCTTCGTCCAGAAGGATGGAAGGAGATCTGGTCTAATTAGCATATTATACATCTATTATTATAGATAATCCCCAACAAATGCTAACAGACACTGGATCCTTCCACTTCATGTGCCCATAACTCTACCAAAGTGCCTCTGCATGTTCACATTCCATATTTTACAACCCTGTGGTCTTACACAACTACCCTTATTTTGACCTTATTTATCCTTTAAAATAATGATTCATCTTCTGCATGATAAGTTTTGTCATTCATCAAACTCAGACTTGTCCCTCAAGGTTTTCTCATCATCTTGCCTTATATCATAGACAACTACATCCTTCTTAGCACCCAGAAATCTCCTCTCTCAAACATCCCCGCCCGCCCGTGCTCCCCCCCGCCTCCCCACCCCCCTCCCTGGTCAATCCCTCTCTCTCTTTGAAGTGGCTTTAAGGATCAAGGTTGAATCTTGGCTAGCTCAGAGTTTTGATGAACTTTTTTTTTTGCTATTATTTTTTCCCAAATTAATGTTGTATTATGTTGTCATCAACTGCTGCACTTACTGCAGGGAAGGCAAGAGAAGTAGCCATTTCAACGGTGCTGGGGGACACAAGAGAGGCTCTGTCCCCTCCACAAACCACACTTAGAATTTCTACAAGTCAGTCAGTATTACTGAACTGCACTCCTTCCCATGAGCCTTATTTGGCAATTAATTATTTTCTGCCTTGTCTACCAGATCTCAAGTTCACTTGAGGGCAGTACCTTATGATCAATCACCCCATGTTACTTACTTCATAAACATTCTTATTGCAACTGAAATAAACCTAATCAACACGTAGAAAAGAGAAACTGACTCCATCTCCAGGCCTGATTAAACCCATCAAAATCTTTTCATTCTACCTGCCAATGAGGACATGCCAACTCAAGGTGAAAGATTTTATGCCCTTACCCTAAACAGGTCCAGGGAGGCAGAGGGGAGGACTTGTTCTCTGTCTGGGGGAGAAGTCATCTTGCTTTCAGACTCTCCCAATCTCTCCACATACACTCCCACTCTTCTGCAATTATATTTAAGCAAAGCATATGGCCCCAACAGCTACTAGTATGCATTCACAGCTTAGGAATGACACTGATACTATGAATGTAAATACAGGAGAAAGAAATTAACTGGGTCTCTGAGTACAGGCAGCCTATTAAGTCAGTAAGTCAAACAACACCTTGAGGAGGCCCTCCCCACCTTATTGGTTAAGCAAGTTACAGTCATGTTTTCTGACACACATGATTGAAAGCACCCTAACTTATACATTATCTAATTGAATTCTCTACAAGTGGGGGGAGGGGGGGGAGGGAAAGATCGGTACCCATTTCAACGCCATATAACAAAACTTAATTTTATTGTAAAATTGGCCTTATCAGTAAAAAAGAAACACCTATATAATTTTAGTTAGTTGGGAAAACAAAATGAGACACAAATCATTAATATGAAATAGCACCATAAGAAGTAACTTAGTGAAAAGATAGAGTGTTTTTTTAAAAAAAAAGTTTGCCTAGGGTCACATTAATGTGTCATCACCAAAGCATGGATGATTACCAGACTGGCTGCAAAACTTCCTTTAAAGCATAGCGCCGACATCCTCACCTCATGATAAAAGCAAAAAGGTGGATCTGTGTTCACATGTGAAAAAGAAATGGGACTGCTAAAGAGGTGTGTGCTCTAGATCCTGAGGGCATGCTGGAGTGGAAAGAAAAATGGACACAGACTTTGAAGACCCTGATTCAACACTCCTCTCTACCCTACCTTCTCCAAATCCTCCTGAGTCCAAGGAAATACACAATGTATCAATGTCTCAATTCCAGGCTCAAACATCAGATCCTTTATTAAAATCCAGGCAGCACCTTGATGGGGGGACTTATCATCTTCTTTGTAAAGTGTGTTGTTATGTTGTTGTATTTGTTGTTTTCTACCCTGGAATGCTAGGTCAGAAAACCAAAGAGTCTGTTTTCTACTGTGTCCAATGAGGGTTTTGATCTTAATACATAGACTACTTACCTCAATATTTATTCAAAAATTTATTTATTAGACAACTACCATGTACCAGACCATGAAGAAATAAAAATATAAAATAGGATCCTTATCTCCAGGAAATTAAAAAACCTATGGGAGGGTTGTTGTAAGTATAAAAATCTTAGTGAACTAAATTAAATCCTAACACTTTATAAAGTAAGTACTAGTTTTCTAAGATGAAAGTAGCAAATCAGAATGATAATCTCCAAGTACCAGGTGACTTTTAGTACTAGAAGGAACCGATGCCTCAAATCAATAAAATGTTCTAAGTGGATAATGAGGAGCAGTTTCAAAAAATAAATCTTAAAAAATTGTGCATCTCAGTCTGCCCAACTCTCAGACTCTTGATTCTCACCCGAATACTTCCTTGCTATTTCCACCAGTCAAGCATGAGCTAGCCAGAAACCCTTCCTCATCTGCCCTGATGATTAATTTCATATCCCATTAATCTCTTTAATTACTTTATTATCTTTAAGTGAAAGGAAACTAGGAAACATAACAGATAACTAGAAAACATGCCACTTAAAAGCTCTGAATCTCGGCCAAATCCGGTTTGGCTCAGTGGATAGAGCGTCGGCCTGCGGACTGAAGGGTCCCAGGTTCGATTCTGGTCAAGGGCATGTACATTAGTTGCAGGCACATCCCCGGCAGGGGATGTGCAAGAGGCAGATGGTCGATGTCTCTTTCATCGATGTTTCTAGCTTTCTCTCTCCCTTCTTCTCTGTAAAAAATCAATAAAATATTTTTTTAAAAAGTTCTGAATCTCTGATGCTGTATTAGACACACATATATATGGTGAGCAAAAAATACATATGAAACTAAATTTTTAAATTCATAATATAATAAAATATCGGACCTCATTGCCTTACTCCTTGAAAGTTGTTCTGTCAGCTTCCCCAAACTTTCACATACTACCAAGTTTTTACACTCATCTAATGACTTTTTTCTTAAAACTGCTAATTTTTTAAAAAAAGAATTAACATTAGACAAGTTAAATGTCTTTAAACAATTATCAAAAATCCCCCTTGGGGCACAATTTTGTCTTATCAAAAATAGCTTTTAAATTAACTGAGTTTTCACAGCTTTTAGATTTTTGAACTTAAAGATTAAGGGTCATTTACAAATACGTCAGAATGTGCAGAATGAACATTAAGATTTGTAAGATTGAGCAAATATCACCTTCATTTCTCCATCCCCGCCTCTAAACACACAGTGTGGTCACAACCAATGATCTCATTCTAGATTTTTATGAAGGAACTCAAAATACCATTTGTTTTATTGCTGCCAAATACACACTGGTGACTCAATGATTATGTCAGCAAAAACTCCTGTCTCATCTCTCTCAATTCTGTGTTTTCACAGTTGTTTTTTTTTTTTTTAAACATAAGTTCAGTCAAAATCTAAGTGTGCCCTGTTTCTCCCTCCCTCCATATTTATGATTCCTTGTATTTATGCATTATTTGAAACCATATCTTTATCCCAGTCAAGGACAAAACTTGAATAAGACAGAACTAACAATATACATTTATAAAATGATCCTGGGCAGTTTGACCTTGGAAGTATTTATAAAATTAATTATAAATCTTAATAAACATAATGCCATCTCAGCTATGTTTTTCTATTTGTTCAGAAAAAAAAATTATGGGAGACCAAGCCAAAGATCCTGCTAAAGTCTAATGAATTGTGTCTGTGACATGCCTCTCTCCCTGCAGTTTTTCTAAAACAAAAAAACAAAACAAAAAGGAATGGGTAAATTCATGCTGGCTTTCTCTAAGCACTGTTCTCTCTTCTCAATGCTCATTATATCTTTTGTTCTAAAATACTGTCCAGGACCCAAATGAAAGGTTACAAAATTTACCTTCATTATTTTTATTATTAAAGCCAAAACACATTGCCTCAAAGATAAGTCTATTCTCTCTCTCTCTTTTTTTAATATACTTGATTTTTTATTATTTTTTTAAAATATATATTTTATTGATTTTTTTACAGAGAGGAAGGGAGAGAGATAGAGAGCTAGAAACATCGATGAGAGAGAAACATCGACCAGCTGCCTCTTGCACACCCCCTACCGGGGATGTGCCTGCAACCAATGTACATGCCCCTGACCGGAATGGAACCTGGGACCTTTCAGTCCGCAGATCGACGCTCTACAACTGAGCCAAACTGGTTTCGATGATAAGTCTATTCTCTGTTAAGTGTTCCCTTACAAGCTATTCTTTCACCTTGAACTTCTCTAACTCATTGGTCAAATCTCATTTTCCCCTATTTACTAAAAGATGATTTTGCTTTACAAAAAGGTCAAATGCAAAATTGGAACAAATGAATCCTGCCTGCATTCTGTGTCACCAACACTATACCACCCACCATTGGCAGTAATCACTATTCTCAAAACAAATCTTATAAGAGCCCATGTTTTTCTTTATATTTTTTTTAAAGATTTTTGAGATTTATTACTAACTCTTTTTTTCAGTCATTGCTGAACAAGCTTTCCAGTATCTACTTAAAAGCTCAAGCTTAAATCAAACCAGCTTTATATTGTCAGTCAGACCATCCTAATGCAATACGGAAGGCTGGGTTAAAGCCCAGCTTCTGTCCAGTTCTCATGAATTGGTGCCCCGGCCAATGGGCATACAGTCACCATCACCGTTTGTTCTTGTTTTGTTTTGTTGTTATTGCTTTAAAAGAGGTAGGCAAAAGAACAACCCCCTGTAATAGAAAACCAGAGTCACTGGCCAAGATCTGGTGCCATCTGCCAATATGTGTAAGAATGCTGTTGAAGAAAGGTTAGAGATGGGGCAGATTGAACTCTCTTTAATCATTGCTTTATTATTTTGCTCCTGTTTGTGTTCAATAATTTGAGAAAATGATAGAAACACAAATCTTTCTGTTCAAATAAAAAGATGAAAGGAGAATACACAGTTAAACTATTTATCCCTCCTGCCACTTCATTCCAAACAATGCCCACACCATCCTTCTCGTTGAAGAAGGCAAACATTCCACTCTGAGATGAGAGACCACAGAGTTACCGTGTAATGTTCACTAGAATTAGATGTCCCACTGCTCTTCTTTCCATTTTCTGTGACTAAATTTAATTTGTACAACTCTACACCACTGACATTTTAACCATAATGACCTGATTTAGCTCTTTACAAGAATATTTAAATACCAGAATAGAAGACAGGTTTAAGATACAAGATTACAGCAAAACCAGAGGGTCTAGTAACACAGGGTACAAAGCTCCTTTTGATCCCATCTTTGCCTCCCTTCCTAACTCCTGCCATTCCATCCTTTCCAAATTGTACTCCAGTCATTCCATTCTGATTATAGTTCCCGGAATCTTATTTCTTAGTGTAGATCATTCTTATATAAAGCTTATTTTGAAAAAAATAAATTTGTTCCAATGCAATTGGTATAGTAGGAACAAGCAGAGCATAACATGAATTTTGTATTTGCTTGTGTGCAATTTCACATGCAAGAAATACTAGGTGAATTCAGACACACTGCACCCAGGTGTAGTGATAAGTAAGCTGTGGAGAAACACACACAAAGCATAGACATACACATACACATACTTCAAACATTTACCAGCTACCTCAGTTCACTGTATGGACATGAGTACTCCCGTCCACACCTGGTGTTACAAATTTCCACCCATTTCACACACCCCTCTTCCACCACTTCACAGTAAGGTACGAACTGCAACCCTTTCAACATCCACTTACACCAGCCAACCTGAGGTGTTTTCCAATATACTGTGCCACGCTTAATGTAGTTTTTTCTGATAACCATTTAACATGTGAAAAACTGTACTGCTATTTTTATGAGGTTTCTTTTCTTTTTAACAGATGAAGTTTTCGAGTGACAGCAATCAAATCAGACCTACAAAGAAATATGTTAATCCAGGAAAGAAAATTAAAGTGGCCACCACTGGGCTTTCTACATAGTACTAGCAGGCCCTCAATAAGCACCTGGGGAAAAGTTCAGAAATGAGACTTTGCTTTAAGATAGTCTGTCAAACTCTACCCTTTCCTTCAAATGCTAGTAACAAAATCTAATTCATCAAAGATTATAATTTGCTACATCTTGACCTAACTTAAGAGACTAATAATCCATGTTTTAGAGCAAACTCATAGAGGTGCATAGTAGACTAACAAAACTCAGAATTCCTTGCTATGCCTCTCACACTCGAGGTACTTTCTGCTTGAAATACCCTCCCTTGGCATGCCATAGACCTGTTGCTAAGTGACCCTGTGCCCAGCTCTAGTAGCAGTTGACCTTGGTTCGTAGCTTGGCATCTCCTGGATACCTCAAGCCCAGCACAAACAGCAGCTATCTGCAGCTTGCTTTGTACCTCATGTTAGACAGGGCAGTGTAAACAGCTAAACTTGGACACCACACCCTGAGGAGGACCCAGAGTGAGAACACCCAGAGGCCAGCTTCAAACCCCATGGGAGCACTAAACAACCACCTCCACAAGTGACCCTGAAGGGGGGACTCCATGGGAACCAGAGCCCCATTGAAGGAACTCCTGCTCCATGGGACTGATGTCTACACAGCAGCTCCTCCTCTGTAGTTGAGGTAGGAACTAGGAAAGGATCAACCTGAGGTCAATCCCTCTACTGATGCACCAATAGCCATCAAAGCTCAACTGCATCAGGAGAGAGCAGACAGCCCGCATGTGGGTGTACTTGGAGTATCATTCTCAGGTGACCAAGGAGCCTGTGGCAATGGGCCCTTCAGAACACCTGTTATATAAGGCAATCCTATCAAGAGTTGGAGACAGAGAAGATCTAACTAATACATAGAAACAGCCTGGCCAGCATAGCTCAGTGGTTTAGTATTGACCTGTGAACCAGGAGGTCATGGTTCAATTCCCAGTCAGGGCACATGCCTGGGTTGTGGGCTCGATCCCCAGTGGGGGGCATGCAGGAGGCAGCCGATCAATGATTCTCTCTCCTCATTAATGTTTCTATCCCTCTCTCCCTCTCTTCTTCTCTGAAATCAATAAAAATATATTTTTTAAAAATACATAGCAACAAACAGTGAGGAAGCCAAAATTTTGAGACAAAGAAACATGTACTAAATAACAGAACAGGAAGAATCCCCAATAAAATTAGTACCCATCTGACACCATACATAGTTATTACAATACTAGGGGCCCAGTGCACAAATTCGTGCACCTTGAAAGCAACTGTGGGCTGTAAGGCTGCAGTGGGCACAGGGCAGGTCTTGGCCCATCCTCCACACCTCTGCTCAGCCCTGCTCGCTGTGGCCCCCAGTCCCCTCTCTGCCAGCAGCCCGGCTCCCACTGCCACCGCTCTCATGCATTGACAGCACTGGCCCCACTCGCACCCGCCAATGGCACAGAGTGACTGGGGCCAACGCCAGGTGTAAGCGTGGCTGGCACCAGGAACAGGTGCAAGAGCCAGGCAGAACCACAGTGCACAGGAGCAAAGAATTTTCAGTAATCACCAGAGGCTCGCCCTGATGACAGAGAATGGCACCCTGCCCTGATCTGGTGCTCCCGCTTACCTGCTGCACCATCCCACCGTGGCCAACACCCACCATGTTCCGCACACTGCTGCCTGCTGCTGCCACCTGCCATGTTCCATGCACACACCCCTGGCCGTCAGCACATGTCACAGTGACCAGTTGTTCAGTTGTTCCACCATTCGGTCTATTTGCATATTAGGGTTTTATATAGAAAGAGATTATTGAGTATACTAGAGGACCAGTGCACAAAAACGCATGCACTAAGCGGGGGAGGGATCCCTCAGTCTGGCCTGCACCCTATCTCAGTCAGGGAACCTTCAGAGGATGTCCAATTGATGGCTTATGCCCACTTCCCACAGGCTGGACTCCCTCTGCAGAAAGCAACCGAGCAGGCTGAATAGGGGACTGTGCTGGCCAACCCCACCCCCAGCCATTGCAGCCATTGCAGCCACTGCTATTTCAGCTGGTGGCCTCCCTCTGTGGGAGGTGACTGGGCAGGCAATCAGAGGGTGGCTGACCAGCCTGGTCCCCCCCCACAACCTTGATTGCCCCTTTGCTACCTCCGTATCACTGTCCTATCCATTCTGCCCACTGGCACACTGGCCTGGTGCCACCTGCTTGCTGGCCCAACCCCACTAACAGGTTGTTCTGCCGTTCGGTCGATGTGCATATTACGCTTTTATTATATAGGATTCTCTATGCTATATGTTATATCCCCGTGACTATTCTGAAACTATCAATTTGCACTTCATAATCTCTTCAACTTCTTCACCCATCACCCTCAATACCCTCCCATCTGTCACTTGTCAAAGTGAGTCTGTTTTTAGTCTGCTTGTTAATTTATTTTGTTTTATTTTAGATTCCACATATATGTAAAATCACATGGTGTTTGTCTCTGACTTACTTCACTCAACACAATACCCTCTAGGTCCATCCATGTTTTTGCAGGTGGCAAGATTTCATTCTTTGTTATGACTGAGTCATATGTTTATTGGAGCATTATTTACAATAGCTAAGATATGGAAGCAACCTAAGTGTCCATTAATAGATGAATGGATAAAGAAGTGATACATATATGCAATGGAATATTGGGGTGATCATTTCATAAATTACATAAGTTCTAATCACTGTGTTGTACATCTGAAAATAATATGCTGTCGTGTGTCAATTATAAATGAAAATGAAAAGATTTTAAAAATATGTATTTATTTTTCCTTGCATTCTCCGTTATAAGTTAAATTCCATATGAGCAGACACTTTTGTTTATTTTGGTTTGGAGGTTGTTATCCCAATACTTAGAACAGTGCCTAGCACATGGTAGAAGTTAAATAAATATTTGCTGAACAAATGAGTACATGCGTTTATGCACAAGCATTGTTCTCTAAGCCATCATAAGAATAAAATTAATAATCTCAAATGCACAGAACCAAGCACCTTTAAGCAACTTGTTCAAATACATAAAAACCAAGGAAAACATCTGAGCTCCTGTTGAAGGCAGAGCTTGTGGCCCATGGAAAAGACTAGACACGGGTTCCCACCAGGGGAGCTCTTAGGATTATAAGGAGAGTTTTAAAAATGAAGGTGGTTCATATTTATAGTTTGAAGCAGATTTGAACCACATGGTCATTATTTTTACAGAGAAAGAACTCCTGTGCAATAATAGTATTTGCAACAAAGTCCCTTGACAAGAGCGTTGGAAAGGAGGTAATATTGGGCACATTCTGAAAGAATCCATGAATAATAAGGCATGGTTCATAAAATAATACCAAAGTATTGTATTTCACCACAAAACCTCTAAAAACAGCACATATTAAATTATTCTGCCCTCCAATGTGCTCACAGCCCACCCAGGTTTATAGGTAGGTAATAAACCACAAATATCAAACTCACTTTCTTTTACTTAACAAAACAAACTGATAATGTCTATCTGCAAGTGTGTATATTCCAAAGAACTTAGCATACAAATACTTGGTTCCAAAGCATACTGAAATGGTCAACTTAATTTATATACTGTGGCCATGAAATAAAAAGTATGTGCATCCCCAAATAGTTGGTAGTACTATGTATACTGTTGGATTATAAGACTTAAAAAAAGAAGTTACCCTCATTCTTGATATTAGCATCTCTTACTTCAAACTCTAATTTCTCATCTGAATATAGAAATATTGTCAGCTGCGCCTTAAAGGGTTATTGTAAGGATTAAGTGAACAGAGCCAGTCCACTCTCTAGTTTCAGTTTCAGATTATAAAAGGCAGGTAGACAGATGGTTAAATCTCATCCATTGCTGAGAATTTAGAATCACCTCACTGGAGGAGTTTAAAGAAATGATGAACAGGCTTACCTGCAAATATGCTGATTGAAATAGTCTGAAGTTGAATTCAGTAATTTTTTTTAAGTGTTCTAGTGCTGGGTTATTTCAACATGGAGCCAGATTTTTAAACTTAAAATTTACATTCTAATACCCAGATTTAGCAGGTCTGGGGTCGGTTGAGGAATATTTTTTTTCTTTTTTCACAAGCACCCCTACATGAATCTTAAAACACTAACCTAACGTACGTAACAGCATTTATCACAGTACCTGGCACATAAGTAAAAGCACCCAAACTATGGTAAAATAGCAAATAATTAAATGCATGAAATAAAACTATGTATTATATACCAAATGTATTAATCATGGGTGATCTGAAAGGAATCCACAATCATAAACTGTATTACATATAGTTAAGAGGAATTATTTTTATGACATTCATGCTTCTAACTATAGTTTAACAATACAATATAAAAATTTTTTAATTTAAAATATAGACTAGATTATAAGTTTTAACACTTTTAGAACTTTCTATAAAGGAAAAATACTATTCTGAATAAGAATGGTGCAAATTTAGAAAGAAGGGAAGAGAATTGAGTGCACAGGAAGGAGAGAAGGACAAAAAAAAAAATTAATTCCTGTAAATAAAGGCACTGAGCAATGTAGAGGGGAGTATTTGTGTGGAAATACCCAAACCACCCCCCCCCAAAAAAAAAAAAAAAAAAAACACAAAAAAAAACACAAAAAAACTTTACACACTTTTGTTCTCTTTGTTTCTAGTTGAGGGCCAAGAACTAATATGTACTGATACTCTGGCTAAGTGCCAGGCCTTCTATACCCATGATCCCAGTCAATACTCCCAACAACTGTACAAGGGAATCATGCTATCTACACACTTCACAAACACAATCATCACAGAACACAATCATGCTTTTTCCCCCCAGAGAATAAAAAGAGGCCTAGCCACTTGGCCCTGATGGCTAGCTCCTCTGACAGAGTGAGTGCACAAACAGCCAGGGGAGCCTACCTCCCTATGCTGGCAGCCCAGGCACTGTGCTATAGACACCTGAAGGAGGGTCCAGATTCCCTCAGAGCACTGCCCTTTGTGACACAGCACCTCCAACAATCTCTATTAGACAGATAAACAGCAATACCCTGGCAGGGTCAGTGACTATCACTAAGGGAGCATATAGACTCCTGTGGAGAGAGTTCAAGGAATTAATTATTTACTATTATTAATACGAAAATGGACTTGTATAAGAAAATCCTTTCCTTCCAAGAACAGCAAAGTGGGCTTCCAATTAAAATTACTGGATTTATCTTAGAGAAAGATAAATTTGGAATAGAAAGGCTGAGTGACTCAGACTGCACATAGGCAGAAAAGCTCCGAACAGCAGCAGTTACCTAAGTTGCACCTGACTTCAACACATGCATCAACTTTCAGGTATATTTTTGGGATGTCAAGCATGATCCTATGGATCAGTGGTTGGCAAATTGGGGCTTGCGAGCCACATGCGGCTCTGGAGCTGCGGTTTGCTGCTCTGTTGACTAATGAGTTTGCAGACCACTGACCTAGACTCTCTATTCCAATAATTACAGGCTGTTGTTGATCCTTGTGATTAAGCTCCTATCCCAGTGGTCCGCAAACTCATTAGTCAACAGAGCAGTAAACAGCACTTGGAAATCTGTTTGCCAACCACTGGTATAGACCAAAGGACTCACCAACTGAAATTCCATGGGTTAAAATAAGTAAAGGAATGTGCCCTAACCGGTTTGACTCAGTGGATAGAGCATTGGCCAGAGGACTGAAGGGTCCCAGGTTCCATTCCCCTCAAGGGCATATACCTTGGTTGCAGGCACATTCTCAGTCAGGGGTGTGCAGGAGGGAGCTGATGGATATCTCTTTCTCTCATTGATGTTTCTAACTCTCTATCCCTCTCCCTTCCTCTCTGCAAAAAATCATACACACACACACACACACACACACACACACACACACGAAGTAAAGAAATGTGAAAAACAACCAGAGAGAACTCTAATGCTCCAGAGGACCAGCAACAGTCATTTTTAATGACAGCAGCAGAGAAGGCCCTTGGCCTTCCTATCCACAGTGACAGCTGATGGCCTTGACCCTGGGGTGCCTTGCTGGGCACACAGACTGAAGAATGATTTGTAGAACAGCTATTGAGTATTAAGTATCCAAGAAAGCAGAGGGCAAGCATTAGATGAGAAATAAGAGGAGGAAGAAGCCTTCAGAAAAATGCCTCCTTAATAGTCTCAGTAGTATTTAATTTCTATTTTTTTCCTCTTCTTTGAATTCACAAAGGCCAAATCTTCCAGTCAAATTAGAGTGCAGTAAAGCATAAAGTCAGCATTCAACAGGTTTAATTACTGTGTAAATGAAAGAAATTATTATTCATTCATGACATTTATTTCAGATCCAATGCTAGCTGCTTTTATATAAAGTTAGGAGTAGGGGGAGTAAAACTTAGATGGGGAGAGAGGAACAAGAACTAGGATATATAATTACAGCTATATTTCCTTGCCAAGCCTTACTGAGCCTAGACAAAAAGTGCTTGTTTGCTCTCTTGAGAAAAATCATGTGATCCCTCAGTGGTGGCTCTAAAGAAAGCCTCCCCTTCCCTGACACATAGCCAGACTTGATAGGTATACCAATATTTAAAATGCCAATAACAGGGGCTTATTAAGGCCACAAAGCCTGGTACAACCCATTGTGGTTCAGAAGTCCTGAACTCTGGGAACAATTCTAGCAGTCAGGTTTTACTAAGTAATGGATGCCCCACTGCCCCAGGAGAGAAAAGGGCCAGTTGATACTATCAGGATAATCAGTCAATGCATCTTTTCTAATGAATTTCTGCAGAGTTTAAACATCTCCCACAGGCAGAAAGGCGCGTACACACACACACACACACACACACACACACACACACCCCTCTAAACTAAATCACATGTGGTTATTTATTTATTTTTTATTCACATATGTCTGCCTGGTAGAAGAGATTGCAAAAGGGGGTGCCTGGGCAGCTATTTCAAAATTGTCCACAAATCACCACTTCGCTAAATGGGAGATAATCTGTTACCTGAGTTGCTAAAACTCCATGATTTTATCAGAATATAGTCATTACAAACTATAATCCCACTGAAATGCTCTAGGTTTTCCAAAGAGCACTTTGTACTAAGTAAAATACCTAATCAAAACATGTCCTGTCCCTACTACAAAATATGCACACAAACACATGAGAACACAGAAACACACACACAGAGATATTTTTGGAACCATTTACTCTTAAATCTTCCCTAAGCCTCCAACCACTAGCTTTTAATTACTACAAATACTACAGCAGTTTGGAATTAGCAGAAACAACCTCTGTTTGTTTTAAAACCTGAGACCACACAAGTTGTAGACAAGAAATGATGGTTGAGCAATTTAGATACATTTAAGGACCAACAGAATATTTTTCTGAGAATAATAACAACGAAGCAGTAATTGTTAAAGTTTACTTGCTCACTTAGACGACCAATTTAATATCCTGAGCTGATTGGGGGGGGGGGGGGAACAAGACAAAACAAAACAATTTTTTAGATACCTTAAGTATATGCTGAGACTAATATCTTAACTCCTACTCAGATATCAAGATAACTTCTGTATTTCACAATGTAACTTTGGAGAAATAGATGCCTATGTTTCCACCAAAATTTCAAAGTTTTTATTTTTATTTATTTTTTAAAGAATGGTTTATTGATTTTTAGGGAGAAAAAAAGAGAGAGGGAGGGAGGGAGAGAGGGAGAGAGCTACATTAATGTGAAAGTACAACATCAATCTGCTGACTCCTACAGACTCCCTACCCAGGGTTGAGCCCACAACCAGGGCATGGGCTCTTGACCTGGAATCGAACCCACAACTTCCTGGTGCTCAGGACAACACTCAACCAACTGAGCCACAAAGGCCAGGGCACAGTTTCCAAGTTTTTAAAGGACTGAAATTGGATGAGTTCCAAGATCATTCTCAATTCTACAATAACATTTTCTTAAAGGCTTAATTTTTTTTTATATATAGCATATTTAGTTCTGCTAAGAAAACAAGGAAGGTATAAAGATCTCCGATATTACTCTTACCCCTACACATGCATAGGGTTCCCCATTATCAGTATCACTCGCCAGAATGGTACCATTTTTTTTTTTTTTTTACCAAGGATAAGCCTATATTGATGCATCATAAACACCAAAGTTCGATGATAACGTCCTAATAATTTAGATTACCATTGATGGGTAAATAAGACTAACATCATATCATATGGTGTTAATAATTTCCTTGTCATATTTCAACTGAGCCATGTAGTAAACAACACATACTTGTTCTCCAAATGTATTAACAATGTTCCTTAAATATTTTAATGAATTTCTCACCCAAGGTCTATCTCCTGGTGAGTCCATTTGGGATTTAGTGACAACCAACTAACCCTTGTTTCAATCAGATCAGTTGTCTTATAGTGAGCTGCTCCTGTCATGAGTCTGATAGAACATCTGGATAAGCTGAGGGTCACAGCTCATTCATTCTAGAAAGGCCCACAGTTAAATCAAAATGTTTCAGTTCACACTGTGTGGCCCAGATGTGTTCCATCTTACCTTTCTGAAATGTTTTTCTACACTCTATTGCATCAACATGTCTTTCTGAAACTAAAATCTTCTTACTAATAACACAAATTAAATTAAACTCTGCTCTGTTATGCATGCTGCAGTTCCTAGGTTCTCCTTCATTTTCACTAGTTAATGACTTTCATGTGAATTAAACACAAGATTCCTCCTATCTTCATAATATCCCATAATCCTACTAAAAGACAAGTCTCCTCTTCCCACCATACAATATTTCTTCTATTTAGTAGAGATTAGTTTTCCTCTTTCACCTTTAATCAAATAAATATCACTACCAGTATTATAAGCTAACACTCCAGTGGACACATATTTTGCCTTTTAATCCTTACCAACCAACAAATTAACAGTACATATCATTAGACCCATTTTACAGATGAGAAAATGGAAGCACAGGGAAGTGAGGCTGCATGCACAAATTCTGACTGTGGTTTTGTATTGCTATTTTTGTTTTTAAATTGTCTTTATTCTATAGGGGAAACACTTATTTGTTTTTCTCTAGTCTATTTGATGTCCAGTTGCACACATCTAAAAGGCAGAAGCAACTATTAAGGAATCCATCTAAAAACCTCAAAATAGAAACAATCTAAGGAACCATGTGCCTGGTTGAATTTACAACTTAAACTGGTGAGCCAATTACAAAAAATCCCTTCCTCTCTCTTCTTCACTGACCACCCATACACCAATTTTTTATTAAATAACTACAACATGTCAGACGCTGTGTTAGAAGCTGTCTGTTCTCTAACAGCTGCTCCAAAGAATTCAGTTTTTCATTCTGGATCACGTTTCAACAACTTTCTACCTAAATACAATTCCACACATAATAAATGAATCTGGTCCTCAACATTTCGTCAAAACACTTTAAGAGTGTTAGCATTTTTTCAAACAGATTTTCAAGGCATACCTGACACATGGTGATAACAGACACACACAATACACTGCACATAAGGTGACAGAATGTTGAACCATGAGGCCAACACACTCCCCAGAGAGTAACAGCTTACTCTCATGAAATGCTACATTTGAGCGCCCACATACAGGGTTGAGAATTAGCAGTGATTGACCAAATTCTAGGCCTGATCATCTTGAGTTGCCGATGATTACATGGCACCAATTCATGGGTCCTCAGGTGAATGTGTGAATTTAACTGACCATACCATGGAATTTATTGCAAAATATTTCTCAACTTTATACCAGCAAAGTTATATTGTCCAAAAGCATGATGCACTCAAAGTTTGTCTTTACATCTCATCTCTTTTTTCCTGGCCTTTTTTCATCTTTACTATCTTCTACCTATTCATGCTCTACCCCTTCTTTCATCAAAAGGTCTTCCTAGGGAAAGGACCATTGAGATCATGCACACTAAGTTAGCAAACCAGTGGGGTAAGAGAGTTTCATCTATTGACACTCCCAGGAACAATGGAAATTAAATAGGAAACCAACATCTGATGTTTTAGTTTAGACCATTAGCTACTTTGAAGGGGGTGTGGTGTTCTAGCAGATTCATTATTACCCTAAACTCTTGCTATGTCAGCTATAAATCTATTCCTAGGCCATTTGGTTCTGGTTCACTCACTCATTTAACAGATATTTATTGGGTGCCTATCACCTCCGAGCCAGTGTTGTAGTTCTAGGTAACAGGAAAACAGCAGTGTACAAAACAGACAAAAACCCTGCCCTGGGGGAGTTTACAGTTCATAGGGGCATGTAATAAACAATGCAACAAATGACATGTAATTATGACAGCATTAAAAGTTGTCCATTCTTGTGGATATATGTGCATAAGATCTGAGAAGCTTGTCATCTTGTTGAAAGAAAGGCATGCTGTACTGGAGAGGTCAGAAAAACTAGCACCGAAATCCAGAGGCAGCACCAGCCAGCTCTGCCATCTTGGCTGCCTCACCCTTTCCTGAAAGATGCAAAGTCTCCCTTACACAGAAAGAAGGCTGGGCGAGAAGAATTCTAAACACATCTTGTTAGACTGTCTAATTGTTTCATGGAAGAATATGGGTCACAAAGAGAAGACTGTGAATGGCAAAGATCACTCTTTATGTCCTTAAGAGTCATCAGCCTTTCAAGAGGCTCTTACCACATCCCTGAAGCAACATCGATGCAAAGGTGGCTTTAGTAAAGGCTGTGGCTGCATCATCAAAATTACAGTCTAGTCTTCATTCATATTCACATGCTCCCTTTCTCTTCTCCACAGAAGGCTCTTTGGTTTGAAGAACCGAAGTTTGAAATAAAGTACCACCTGGCACAATATAAAAGTAAACTAGATATTTTAAAACAAATGAAATACTCAAAATTCCACACTGAGAGTAACAATGAACAAAATTGATAAACACGTTTCTATTCTCATTGGGCACGTATACAATGAGGTTAAAACAAAATAGTTATAATGGAAGGCAACTCAATAGATGCTTGGGATTATAGAACTCTTCCTTCTACTTTACTTCCTAATCTTGATTTCTGATAAACCAAAGATTATTATTTATTTACATGGAAGTATCCTATAACAGGTTCCAATAGTAGAGCCTAAATGAACCAACTAAAAACTATTTCATCATCAATTGCAGTATTTATAAAGATGAAAACTGAATTTAATTTATAAATAGCAAACAGTCTTTTAGAGAGTTTGTTTAATATTTATTCAATATTATAATCTAATAAAATCCAATTTTTAAATTTCCTTAGTTGTTCCCAAATGACTTTTATAGCATTTCTCTCAACCAAGGAGTCAATAAAGTTAACAATCTTCTTGTTTTATTGCCATATCTCTTTGGCCTCCTTTAATCCAGAACATCCCTCCCTATCACCTTCTCACTTAAATTAGTAACAGAATCACCGATCCAATCCTCTATAACTGATATGTAAACTGAATTACAGTATCAAATAACTTTCATAAACAGCTACAAAATGGTTTAATCTGTCCAAGAGAAATTAAATTACAGCATGATAAGGAATGGCTTTAAATGTTTAAAGACATAATATTTTCAATGTTTTCATCTCAATATTGTCTTTGCAAACCCATATGCACACAGTTCAAATGCAAGTTACCGAAGTTTACCTCCAGACATTATGGACCCAGCCTTGAACTTCAACCTATTGCTTTTGCAACACCAAAACATAACTCATTAAGTCTAAGAGAATTTTTACAAAATATTGGGAAGGATTATCACAGTATATCCAAAAATTAACCAAATAACTGCTCATTAATTTATTTCCCACTCTGAAATCAGAATCTCAGACATGACAGTGTAGAGAAAAATTAGACTAAAATTGATTTGATCTGGAAATAACTAAGTCCTTACAGTAAATTTGGACAACTGTTCAGAATGCATCCTATATAATAAAAGCCTAATATGCTAAGTGTCCAATCATCCATTCAACCAATCAAAGTATAATATGCTAATGATATGCTAATGGCACACAACCATTGGCTATTATGTGCACTGATCACTAGGGGACAGTCCACTGGTTGACCAGTCACTATGATGTGCACTGACCACCAGGGGGCAGACGCTCCAACCAGTAGGTTAGCTTGCTGCTGGGATCCTGTCCATCAGGACTGATCGAGATGGGCCAGAGACACCCTGGAGCACTCCTACAGCCCCTACCCCGCACTGGTCCCACCCTTGATGGGCCCCCATTGGGGCAGGCTGGCCAGACCCCACCTGTGCATGAATTTGCATCAGGCCTCTAGAATAAAATAATGATGTTAGTATGCCTGATTTCAATATTCAGAAAATTTAGCTTTTCAAGAAAGGAGCACTGTCCTAATCAAGGAGGGAGACCTACAGACTCTTAATAATACTGAAAAGTTTGCACTGGCCTTTGGACAAGATCAATAAAGTTCTGACCTGAAAATTAGCTTTGCTGCCATGAACTGCTAAAAAGGATGGGGAAGATTATGACCAGTAAGATTATTTTTCTAAGCAAACCTAACTCTGGATTTCTGTAAAGAATTCCAGCTAACAATCCCAGATTATGAGAAACACTAGTGGTCTGGTGCTCAAAATTCGTACACAAAGGGGGGCTTCCCTCAGCCCAGTCTGCACCTTCTCCAATTGGGGACTGGCAGTCAGACATCTCTCTCACAATCCTGGGACTGCTGGCTCCTAACCACTAACCTGCCTGCCTGATTGGGCCTAAACTGGCAGTCAGACATCTCTCTCACAATCCTGGGACCACTGGCTCCTAACAGCTCACCTGCATGCCTGCCTGATCGCCCATAACTGCCTCCCCTGCCAGCCTGATATCGCCCCCCAAAAGGCTGGCAGAGTCATAAAAAACAAAGGGGGCAAACATGTATTGATAGTCAGAGAGGATGACACTGAAGAGGTAACATCTGAACTAAGACCTAAGAGGCAGGATGTGGCAGAGAAACTTAGGCAGAGCAAATAGATCAAAGGACTACAGGAAGGCCAATGATAAAGACTCCTGGAGGCCTACAGGGACAGTGGGAATGGGAGTAGGCAAGGGTCTCATAGGGCTTCACAGGCTATGACCAAGTGTTTGGATTTTATTCTCAGTGAACTGAGAAGTCCTATAAGATTCTGAGCAGGAGAATGCTAAAAAACAATCTGTGTTTTTAAAAGATCATATTGCTGATACATAATAAATGAAAAGATCACTATAATGAAAACCGGTAAATCCTATGTCTTCACTCCATTGATTATGGCTTCAATTTTATTTCCAGGGGTAACAAGAGGCAAATTAATCATAGCACTGTGAAGGCAAGATTAGTAGAGTGAGGGAGCCACAGAGCAACTGAATCTGGTCTCCTGCCTCAATTTAAGGACAGAGACAAGAATGAAGTATGGGGAAATGCAGCACACTCTTACATGCTCCAAATACATTTGGGAAAGTGATGTCAAGAAGATGTAGAAGTAGGAAATACTAAATTACATTCCCCCTACAGAGAAAAAAAACAAAAAACAAAAAAAAACACACAAGAATTACAAAGCTATTTGCTAGCAAAAAATAGCCCTTGGAGGGCTCAAGAGTCCAATTAAGAACCCACAGGAACACAATATAGTGAAAAACAGAATAACCACAAAGAAAGAATCACTGGGGAGATAAACTTGGCTAAGATTCCAGATACAGAGAAGAACAAAGAAATGGGGACATCAGTATCAGCCACAGGACAGGTGCCACTACAATTCCCAGTAGCCTGCTTTGCAAAAGACACTGGCAGCATTAGCTGCTGAAGTGCTCAACAGCCCCAGTATGGCCTTGGGCCCTTAAAGAAAGAGGCACTACTATGCAACCCACCAGAAGGAGCTGCCATTGTGCCAACTCCCCCCAAACATCATACATTCCTTAAACCCCATAGGCGCATCTACTCTACCTGTGCCCACACTTCAGACACCAGCTCCATATGCACCTGCATCTCAGGCACCAGAGGTACCACTGCTGTGGGATAGCCAGTCCCCGACCCTGGAATTGGCATTGCTCTAAAAGCACCCATGCTCTTACCCCTGGGTCTATGCCTGCTCCACAGGTTCCTGCACATCAGCTGCCAGTGCCATCACTGCTATAAGGGCATAATGAAGATTAACTTAACCGCAACATCACTATGGAATAAATCTGCCTATAAAGTCCACCCACAAATTTCAACTACATGTTCTTGGGTCAACTGTATACATACATAACACATGAACTCACCCATGTGCACACAATGAAACAGTATTTAACCACTTAAAAGAAGAAAATCCTGCATTTGTAACAATGTGGATGAACCTGGAGGGCATGATGCTATTTGAAATAAGCTAGAAAAAAAAAAAAAGACAAATATTCTATGATATCACTTACATGAAGAATTTTTTCTTAAAGTCACATTCATATAAGCAGAGAGTAAAATGATGATTGCTAAGGACTGAGAGACAGGGAAAGTGGGGAGATGCTGTTCAAAGGGTACAAACTTTCTTCTATAATATGAAAATGTCAAACTTTCATCACACACGCAAAAGATAATTATGTGAGGTAATATATATGTTAATTAATTTGACTGTAGTAAATATTTTGCAATGTATACCTGTATTTCATTTGTCATAAAAAAGCTGAAAAATGTACTTGGGGATCTTCTCAATGGTTTCAGACATATGAATGAAAGCTAGCATTATTTTTAATTTGTCATCAGGTTTTCTTCTTTATATGCCAGCATTTTTTTCCCCCAAACCTCATATCCTCACTAGCCATTATTCTTAATTAACCTCCAAATTTTGGTATAGTAAAGAACATCTCACAACAATGGCAAGTGACAGAGTTTGCCCAGTCTCTCGCATCCACAGCTCCCAGGCTACTCATCAGTCAAGGCCCAGATTAGAAAGTGCTAGAGCAGTTGAGTGGATAATTTTCAGAAAGTCCTATTTGGTACAATGAAGAATGGAGCAACTATGGCAACTTCGGACAAATTGGCCAAGAAAGAGAAAGGGTTTATTTACCACAGTCAACACGAGGAAAGCGATCAACTTCATTTGTTTACAGATAGTCAATCTTTTCTTCAGCATAATATAACATAATAAAAAGTCATTAAAAATGCATGTTCATTGGTTCTAATTATACCAATATTAGGAAATATTTTCCCGGAGATAAATATTTATTAAAGACTATCAAAATTTGCATAAACATTTTAGAACTCAGAACATGAAGCTTCCTTTCTTGACTCATACCATTTAAAAAAGAAAACATGTAAAACAACACAATTCAAATCAATATTATGTCAAGATCCTTATATGTTTGAACATATAATTATTCCTATATTCCCCTACACGATAAAAAAAAGATAATAGTTTAAATCAGAGTTAACAGGTAAACTCCACAGAACAAAAACTATTCAGTTTTATGCATCACAGTATTTTGGAGTTAAATATATCCATTCTTTGTTATATTCCTAGAACCCTGGAGGAAGAAAGAATATTTTTGAATATACATCTATATATTTGAAAGCCTAAGCAACCAGAAGGACCAGTCTCTATGACATGCATTGATCACCAGGATGCAGATATTCAAAGCAGGAGCTGCCACCTGGTGGTCAGTGCACTCCAAAAGCCAACCTCTCCCCCACTTCCCCCCCACCAGGCTGGGACAGGGAACCAGGGGTAGGTGGCAGTGGACATGGCCCCTTTCCCAGGGGGGCTGAGGGCCAGCTCCCTCCTTGGGGCTGGTGGCCAACCTCCCGTGACCCATCCCTCCTCCTGGCTGGCAGGCCATGATCAGCCGCTGCCCACCCACTGTGGTGGTAGCGCAGCAGCGAGGGAAGTGGGGGGAGGCAGGGAGCTGCATGGTGGAGGGGCGCTGATGACAGTGGAATCAGCATCCGGTATCCATTCCTTCCATGCCCAGCCCAGCGACCATCACCTCCTCTCTAGCCTGGCCCTGATTTGTTTGGCCCCAAATATCCCTGATCACCAACCGGGCCTAGAGACCCTACCAGTGCACGAATTTCATGCACTGGGCCTCTAGTTTAATATAAACAGTAAGTTTTGATTCCTGTCTCTCTTCAAAAATTCCTTCACAGAAGTGTATAAATGAATCACTTATGATTAATTTCCAAAAAATATATAGATTAGATTCATTTTCATAACATTGATTTTGCCGAACATTAACAAAACTAAACTGTTCTAATGGAAATGCTTTTTATCTTCCTCAGTAGAAGCAGCAATTTGATGGGGAACCCAAAATACTACATTAAAACTCATCAATTATTGACATATAGGAGTTTTTGGGGTTTTTTTTATGTCATGTACATTCATACCCACACAATCTCCGCACACAGTTATTGAGGAGTCCAATCCTTCAGTTGCTGGAAGGCTACAGGAGACTTCCCACTGCTGCAATAATTCACTACCAGGAACTTAAATGATGAGAAAACACAACTTAGGGAAGGAAAAGTAACATCCACTGCACTGTTTCCTAAGGCTTACTTACTCCTTTATGACAACAAGTTTTACTATGTAAGTGCTCAACAACAAGAACAGTTTAGTAAATCATAATGAAATGCAAAGAAATTGTGACAAATACTACATTAGAAAGAATGGTGTATATGCAAAAGAAAAATATAAAAGTATAACAAATGTTATAAAATATAAATAAGAACAAACACTGGAAAGGAACATGCAAAAGTTAAAACTGTGCCCATAATGCCATTATAATAGCTTTTTCCTAGTGAAAGAGAAAAAAATAGTATTGAATGAAAAAAAAGTTCAAGTCTGGTCACAGGTTGGTTTCCAATAGAGTAAATGTACTTCATGTCTACGTCTCCACTTATAGATACTAAGACTAAGTGTGATTCTGGGCTTCCTGCCCTCATCTGCAGATTAAAAAATGGGTTAGACTAAATAGTTTCAGTTCTAAAACTCAAAAACTCTTTCCTTGTCACTAAATATCTAGTGAATATTAAAGTCTTCCCTATTTTTCTTGCTGAATGGCAGTCACTGTAACGAAGCTCTCAAACATTATACCAAAAAAGAATATGAATATAGTTGCCAAATTATACCTTTTCTTAAAGCTTTCATCTCTGTGTCAAGAACACAGCACAACTGAGCCCTACGTGCCTTAGGTAAATGGCCAGGCCACTGGGTTATCACAAGCCAAGAGCCCTTCTTTGTCTCTGACAATTTGCTTGTTCCACAAAACAAAAGCAAACCCATTTTTGTAATTTTTGTTCACTTTACCTAAGGGCAATCAGTCCCACTGGCAAGCATTACTTGTTTTTGCGTTTTATTTTTCTCTCAGATTCACACACATACAAACTGCATACTCGAGAGGCCCAAAGAAAATGTTCCATGTTTTTAAGGATAGCCTGGAGCAAGAGGGGGAGTAGAAAGAAAAAGAACAAGGGGGAAAAAAAAAAAAGAGCAGAAAAGCCGTCCTTGTTCTTGTAATCTCTCTTAGGCAAATTCTGCATCAGGGAAAGCCACAGCTGAGGGTTTTACAGTGGTGTTAAACACATACTTAAGTCCCCTGAGAGGCAAGGAATGCATTCCCTTTAGCATTCACTGTGCTAAGCTCCTCAGCTTTCCTGACAGATAACTAACAGAGCAGTCAGAAAGAAAAAACAGACCATGTAGTACTTGCACTTAGCTGCATATACACACATTTTTTTTCCCCTACCAAGGAAGGAAAGCAAACTGAAATGATATTTAGGATCAGCTCTCAAGGCCTGGTATTCTGTTCTGCACAAAGGGGAGATCTAATATCCACTGACTAATTCAGTAAGTTTAATTTAGACAGTATAATTCTTAAAGCTTTCCTGTGCTTCAGGAACTATACCAGAGGAAGAACTAGCTTGTCCTCAAGGAACACACAATCTGAAAAAAAGGACAAAACAAACAGATATAAACCAGATTAATGAGAGAAAAAGAAAAAAAAAAGAAAAAAAAACTCTCAGGATTATCAATGTAAATGAAAGAAAATGTGCAGATGCAATTGCCATAAAAAACTGGGAATTAACTCTAGGTGTGCACACTTGAAGTGGTAAGAAGATGAGATCACATAGTTTGATGGATCTAATCTCACAGTGTATTAAGGGCCTATAATACTCTAATGTCTGATTACAAGCACATCTTATTAATAGAAAATACCTTTTATTAATTCATGAAATTCAGCCTTAAGTTTTTCCACCATTTATTCACAAATCTAATATAAAGTTTATTTCAAGACATGTGATACTCAAAGACCAGACTAGATTCAAGATTCTTAAGCACTGAAGGTATGTAATCAAGTCCCATAATGGGTTATCATTTAGATCAGTGGTCTGCACTGCAGGGGAGAGCAGTTTGGGGCAAACAGGCTGGCATGGGAGCAGTTAGGCATCAATATCAACAGTACAATGATTGAAATTTCTTTTGAGAGTTAAATTTTTTAAACAAACTTTTTCTAATGCCACTTCTTCAAAATAGACTCGCCCCGGCTGTGGTATTTTGCAGAAAAGCCACACTCAAGGGAACAAAGAGCCGAATGTGGCTCACAAGCCATGGTTTGCTGATCACAGATTTAGATGATTAGGATGGAATATAAAGTCCACAAGTGAGAAACAGTTCTCACTCCTAATATAACAGTAGTTATATTGATTATATCTACGTGTAGTAAGTACTAACATCAGATACTAGTTAACTCAAAGTCCAAAATAATAAATTAAATATGAATAAAAAGAAAATCCATAAATATTCACTTAAGAAATAAAAATGAAACATATCTCACCTTCTATTAGGTGTATATTAATTGACCAAAAAAAATCACGCCAACCACATATCGTTTACAATAAATTGTCTTTTAAATGACTTCCTCTCAATTGACCAGCTAGATCAACTGATGGTCATTTCCTTTGTAAAACATGCTGAACAATTCAGTCAATGAATGTTCCTCTATAAAACAACAGAGAAATGCACACTCACGAACAGTAAACTGTTTGCTCCCAAACCTGTTGATACAAGTTTTATTTATTATTTAATTAACTATCATATAAACCAGTGATGACTGAAAAATGAAAACAAAACAATGAACTCAGCCAGTGAGGCCCAGTGGTTGAGCATCAACCTATGAACCAGGAAAACATGGTTGGATGCCTAGTCAGGCACATGCCAGGGTTTCAGGCCTGATCCCCAGCAGGTAGATGATCAATGCTTCTCTTATCATTGATGCTTCTATCTCTCTCTCCCCCTCTCCCTTTCTCTCTAAAATCAATAAAGAATATAGCTTAAAAAATAGGTGAGAGGATGTATAATCACTTACCTTACAATCCTATCTAATAAAATAGTAATATGCAAATTGACCATCTCTCCAAAATACAAAATGGCTGCCTCCATGTGGACACAAGACGGCCAGCAGAAGAGGGCAATTGGGAGGGCGATCAAGCCTGCAAGGGAGGGCAGTTAGGGGTGACCAGGCCAGCAGATGGGAGAAGTTGGGGGCAACTGGGTCTGCAGAAAAGGGCAGCTGAGGGGCACCCAGACCTGCAGGGGAGAGCAGTTGGGAGGGACCAGACCTGCAGGGGAGAGCAGTTGGGGGGGACCAGGCCTGCAGGGGAGAGCAGTTAGTGGTGACCAGGCCTGCAGGGGAGAGCAGTTTGGGGCAAACAGGCTGACAGGGGAGCAGTTACGCATCAATCAGGTTGTCAGGCAGAAGTGGTTAGGAGCAATCAGAAAGGCAGGCAGGCAAGCAGTTAGGAGCCAGCAGTCCTGGATTATGAGATGATGTCCCAGATTGGAGAGGGTGCAGGTTGGGATGAGGGACAAACACTCCCTCCCCCAGCCCCCCTGTGCATGAATTTCGTGCACCGGGCCTCTAGTACAGTAATATATTTAAGTATATACTTTGTCTCTCTTAATGATTTCAAGCTTTAATGCCTGCTGCAAATTTGGAAATGCACTATGGAACTGAAGATGTCAGATAAGAAATACTCCACCAAACAACAAAAAAAGTGTGTAACCAGATCTACTTTAGCCTAACAAATAAAATGAGTGGAATCTGAATGCATAGCTTCTAACAAATATCTGCAGGTAAAATCTATCAGTCAAAGCAAAATGAAGTTGAAACATCACCTCTGCAAGTCCAATGAAGTATTTATGTCCACCCCTCTGTAAAACTGAACTATCTGTCCTGCTCTTTCTATAATATTGTGAGATCCTCCAGACTACTCTAAGTGTACACAGTCACGTACCAGGAAGGGAGAAGGGATTAGGAAGTTTAAAAGTTCAGGCAGGAAGAAAACATGACCCATACATATGCTGTCTACAAGAGACCCATCTCAGAAGAAGGGGCTCACATAGACTGAAAATGAAGAAATGGAAAAATATTTTTCAGGCAAATGGAAACTAAAAAAAAAAAAAAAAAAAAAAAAAGTTGGGATATCAATAATTATATCTGACAAAATAGACCTCAAAGTGAAGGCCATAACAAGAGAAAAAGCCTCTTCTTAATACTAAGTGGATTGATAGAACAGGAGGATAAAACTCTGGTAAACATATATGCACCCAATTCAGGAGCACCCAAATACATAAAAAACAAACAAACAAAAAACAACAACAACAACAACAAAAACCTAACTTCTGGAAGCTTTCAAGGAATAGATTGACAGCAATACAGTCATATTAGGGGATTTTAATACCCTATTGACATCACAGGATAAATCCTCTAGGCAGAAAATCAGCAAGAAACAGCAATCCTAAATGACTTACTACATCAGCTGGACTTAAATCGACATTTTCAGAACATTTCACGCCAAAGCTACTGAATATACATTCTTCGCAACTGTACATGGGACATTTTGAAATATATACCACATATTAGAACACAGGCAAAGTCGCTTCAAAGTTAAGAAGATTAAAACCATATCAAGCATCTTCTCAGATTACAATGACACAATATTAGAAATAAACTACAATAAAAACAATCAAAAAAGTTCAAACACTTGGAGGTTAAATAGCATGCTATTAAACAATGACTGCATTACCAAAGAGATCAAAAAAGAAATTAAAAACAGCCTGGAAACAAATGACAATGAAAACACACAATGCTAAATCTATGGAACACAGTAAAAGGAGTTCTGAGAGGGAAGTTCATAGCTCTACAGGTCTACTTAAAAAAACAAACAAAAAACAAAACACAAGAAATATTGCTAATAAATTATCTAACTCTACAACTTAAATAATGGCCCAACTCAAAAATCCCAGGGTGAGCAGAAGGAAGGAAATAATAAAGATCAGAGCAGAAATAAATGACATAGAGAGCAAAAAGCAATATAAAAGATCAATAACACCAATAGCTGGTTCTTTGATAGAATAAACAAGATTGATGAACCTCTAGCCAGGCTCACAAAGAAGCAAAGAGAGAAGACCCAAATAAACAAAATCAGAAATGAAAGAGGCTAAACAACAACAGACCCCAAAGAAATACAAAGGATTGTAAAATAAATAAATAAATAAATAAATAAATAAATAAATAAATACTATGAACAACTTTATTCCAACAAACTACTCAACCTTGAACAAATAGACATACTTCCTTAAAAAATACATCCTTCCAAAACTCAATCAGGAAAAATCAAAAAGTCTGAATACACTGATAACTATGGAGGAAATTGAAACAGTAATCAAAAAGCTTCCAGCAAACAAAAGCCCTGGGCCAGAAGGCCTCACAGGGAAGTTTTACCAAACATTCAAAGAAGAATTAAAGTCTATCTTCTTTAGACTATTCCAAAAACTTCAAGAGGAAGGAACACTTCCAAGGTCTTTCTATGAAGTTAGCATTACTCTAATCCAAAAACCAGATAAAGACACCACGAAAAAAAAGAGAATTATAGGCCAGTATCTCTGATGAACACAGATGCTAAAATCCTCAACAAAATTTTAGCAAATCGGATCCAGCATTATATTAGAAAGATCATATACCATGACCAAATAGAATTTATTCCGGGAATGCAAGGATGGTACAATATCTGCAAGTCAATAAAAATGATACATCACATAAACAAATTGAGAAATAAAATAACAAAATCATATCAATTGATGCAGAAAAAGCATTTTACAAAATCCAACACCCTTTCTTGATTAAAGCTCTCAGCAAAGTGGGCATACAGGGACCATACCTCAACATAATAAAAGCCTTATATGACAAACCTACAGCCAACATCATACTCATTGGGCAAAAATTAAAACTATTTCCACTAAGAACAGGAACAAGACAGGATGCCCACTGTCACCACTACTCATTGACATATTACTGGAAGTGCTAGCCATAGAGACCAGACAAGAATAAGAAATAAAAGACATCCAAATTGGAAAAGAAGTGAAAGTGTCATTATTTGAAAACGACATGACATTATACATAGAAAACCCTAAATACTCCATCAAAAAACTACTAGATGTAATAAATGAATTTGGCAAGGTAGCAGGATACAAAATTAACACCTAGAAATCTAAGGCATTTTTATACATCAACTAGAGGCCCAGTGCATGAATTTGTGCATAGGTTGGGTCCAGCCAAACCACCCCAATCGGGGCCGCCTATGGGGAGGTTGGCCAGCTGGCCCTGCCCCCTGTTGGAACTCCTGGTCTAACTCCCAGTCAAGGGGACAATTTGCATTTTAGTCTTTTATTTTATAGAATAATGAATTCACAGAAAGAGAAACTTAAAAAAAATAATAATAAAAAAAAAAAGCCCATTTACCATTGCACCAAAAAATTTAAGATACCTAGGAATAAACGTAACTAAGGAGGTAAAAGAACTCTACTCAGAAAACTACAGGACATTGAAAACAGAAATAGAGGAAGACATAAACAAATGGAAGACTATACCATGTTCATGGATTGGTAGAATCAACTTATTTTAATGTCCATATTACCCAAAGCAATCTACAGATTTAATGCAATCCTCATTAAAATACCAATGGCATAGTTCATAGACCTATGACAAACTCTCTAAAAATGTATGTGGTATTTAAAAAAGAACTTGTATGCATGCATATAAGCATAATGAATGGACACAAACACTAGGGGGGGGTGAGAGCAT